>NC_137339.1:67593895-68013415 GCF_965287045.1 Carcharhinus amblyrhynchos | reverse complement strand
GGGGGGGTAGGGGAGCAGGCTGGAGGAGGGGTGGGGGGTAGGGGAGCAGGCTGGGGGAGGGGTGGGGGGGTAGGGGAGCAGGCTGGAGGAGGGGTGGGGGGGTAGGGGAGCAGGCTGGGGGAGGGGTGGGGGGGTAGGGGAGCAGGCTTTGTTGGCGGGGGGGAGGAGGCTCGAAGGCGAGGGCAATGGCCGTTGGGGGTGGGGCAAGGGTGGAGGCTGGGAGGGGGTGAAGGAGGATTCTAGGAAAGGGGGGCAAGGAAGGATGCTATGAGGGTGAGGGAAGAGGAGGAGGAGGAGGGGGTGAGGGAGGAGGAGGGGGTGAGGGAGGAGGATGGGGGAGGGGGCGAGGGAGGAGAAGGGGGGAGGGGCCAAGGGAGGAGAAGGAGGATGGGGGAGGAGGAGGGGGGAGGGGGTGAGGGAGAAGGTGGATGGGGGAGGGGGGGAGGGGGCGAGGGAGGAGGAGGAGGATGGGGAGGGGGAGGGGGTGAGGGAGGAGGACAGGGAGGGGGCGAGGGAGGAAGAGGAGGATGAGGGAAGGGGTGAGGGAGGAGGAAGAGGACAGGGAAGGGGCGAGGGAAGAAGGGATCGGGGAGAGTGCAAGGGAGGAGGAGGAGGATGTGGGGGGGGCAGAGGGAGGAGAGGGAGAATTCTGGGATTGGGATCTCTCTCTGTTCTCCTCAGATTAACCAGCTCGCTCTCTCTCTCTCTCTCTGTGTCCCCTCTCCAGGTTCTTGCTGCCTGCTATAAGGCTCTGAATGATCACCATGTGTACCTGGAGGGAACGCTGCTGAAACCCAACATGGTGACAGCTGGACACTGCTCTACCAAGAGGTACAGCCCCGAGGAGATCGGCATGGCAACCGTCACCGCGTTGCGCCGCACCGTGCCAGTGGCAGTGCCCGGTGAGAGCCTGAGAGAAACGCCCTACCCTCTCCGTCCCACCCTCTCTGTCTCCCCGCCCCACCCCTCCCTCTGTGGCTCAATATTGGTGGTATTTGGTAAACACTAAGTCATTGGTTCCGGTTCAGTGAATGTTTCCTCTCCCTCTCTCTCTCTCTCTCTCTCTCCCAGGTATCTGCTTCCTGTCGGGGGGTCAGACTGAGGAGGAGGCGTCTGTGAACCTCAACGCCATCAATCTCTGCCCCCTGCCCAAGCCCTGGAAGCTGACCTTCTCTTTCGGCCGGGCCCTGCAGGCTTCGGCCCTCATGGCCTGGTCTGGAAAGGATGAGAATGCGGAGCTGGCACAAGAGGCCTACAGCAAGCGGGCAAAGGTGGGTGAGGAGGGCAGGAAGTCAGAGGGGGAGGGGCAAGGGGGCAGGGAGGAAAGAGGTGTTCACATTTGTCTCGAGACTTGGTGCTAGTGATAGTGTTGCAGGTAAAATAATATCTCAGAGACTGTTAGTGAGTCAAACTACGGTGGTTTTTATTTCAAAGCTCTGGTGTTCATTCAGAAGCTTTGGGAGAAGCAGGGACTACCGAACTTCTCATAGAACACAAACACAAGTGGGCATTCATACATCGTGAGTCTTAGTGTCGATCACGATTCCCATTCCGGCCAGAACTCCAGGTCTTCCTCCCTTGGTCGGGATACGGCCCCCCGATTTAAGCAGGAATCACAGTCCAGCTGGCAGCTACAGTCACGACACCGGTTTAATCCGGTCACGGTTCCAAACCCCTTCCGCAGCAATACCGGCATTCCGGTTTTTGAAGTTACTTGTGCGATCGCGGCTGTCCCAGCCGGATTCTTCCTGTTAAAATCCGGGATCGCGATCTGCCATCAGCAGCTGTCAAAAGCCGGCATCGTAAACTACCATCCGTGTAACGACGTCCAACTAATATAAACAGGTAAGATTTGCAAAGTCTACAAAATAACAGCCATGTTAAACTATCTGCCTTTATAAAAATGAGAGTTAAAGCATGTAATACATGAACAAATAACTTATATTACTGTCAGGAGCAGTGTAAGCTAAAGGAGATCAGTCATGATGAAGGGCTACGTTTGTGACATATTCGAAATACAGAATCCATTAATCCTTTCCCTTCAGGGACAAAATGCATTCAGCTTTTCCCTACTTCAATAACCAGGTGCAGCCAAGTGTGCAAAGTAAGATCCCAGGAAACAAAAGCATTGTTGGAAATTGGCCCATCTTTGACAGTGGGCGTGGGGTGGGGGTGCGGGGGGAGGGTTGGGGAGGAGGGTTAGTGGTGGTGGTGGATTGTTTCAAACTGCATCACCCAAACCTGGAAATCACTTTAACGGTTCAAAATAGTTCCTGCTGACAGTGCGGCGCTCCCTCGGCACTGACCCTCTGACGGTGCGGCGCTCCCTCGGCACTGACCCTCTGACGGTGCGGCGCTCCCTCGGCACTGACCCTCTGACGGTGCGGCGCTCCCTCGGCACTGACCCTCTGACGGTGCGGCGCTCCCTCGGCACTGACCCTCTGACGGTGCGGCGCTCCCTCGGCACTGACCCTCTGACGGTGCGGCACTCCCTCGGCACTGACCCTCTGACGGTGCGGCACTCCCTCGGCACTGACCCTCTGACAGTGCGGCGCTCCCTCGGCACTGACCCTCTGACAGTGCGGCGCTCCCTCGGCACCGGCCCGCTGACAGTGCGGCACTCCCTCAGTACTGACTCTCTGACAGTGCGGCACTCCCTCAGCGCTGACCGTCTGACGGTGCGGCACTCCCTCAGCACTGACCCTCTGACAGTGCGGCACTCCCTCGGCACTGACCCTCTGACGGTGCGGCACTCCCTCAGCGCTGACCGTCTGACGGTGCGGCACTCCCTCAGCACTGACCCTCTGACAGTGCGGCACTCCCTCGGCACTGACCCTCTGACGGTGCGGCGCTCCCTCAGCACTGACCCTCTGACAGTGCGGCACTCCCTCGGCACTGACCCTCTGACAGTGCGGCACTCCCTCGGCACTGACCCTCTGACAGTGCGGCGCTCCCTCACTAATGCAGGCTGGCATCCCAGTTTTGTGGTTGAGACCAAGAACCGAGTCACAAGTGTGGCTGACACTCCCTGAATCAATTGCCCGATTTAATGGACAGCACAGTGGTTAGCAGTGCTGCCTCACAGTGCCAGGGACCCAGGTTCGATTCCCGGCTTGCGACACTCTGCATGTTCTCCCGTTTCTGTTTGGGTTTCCTCCGGGTGCTCCGGTTTCCTCCCACAATCCACAAGATGTGCTGGTTAGATGCATTGGCCGTGCTAAATTCTCCCTCAGTGTACCCCAACAGGCGCTGGACTGTGGCAACGAGGGCATTTTCACTGTAACGTCATTGCAGTGTTAATGTTAGCCTACTTGTGACATGAGTAAATAAACTTTTTTCAAAAATAACTTTGAAGTAAGGGAGTGTCCCTAAAGGTAGCCTTTTCCATTCAGTCTTTGCAACGTGTAAAAGTTAGGGACCGTGTCTAAATGGTGATTTCTTTTTTTCTCTCCGCATGCAGATTAACAGCCTGGCTTCCAAGGGAGAATATTCTCCCTCAGGAGACACGAGTATTGCTGCTAACTACTCGCTGTACACCGAGAACTACACTTACTAATGGACCAGCAACAAACTTATACAGAATCCCAACGTTTCCCCCTCTCCCCGTCAGTTATCACTGCCCCCTCCCCCCCCTTGATTGTAGTATGACCCCCTACCACCCTGTCTCCGGGTGTTATATTTCTCACCCTCGCAAGTGGAGGGACGCTCGATCCTCCTCCAGTCTCCCACTACCTCACACGTCTTGCGAACGGAAGGAATATCGAGCGGGTGGGACGAGAAGGGGGGGGCCTTCCCTCCCGCCCTTTTCCCCACCCCACCTGTGAATCAAGTTTCCACCTCGCCCCATGGTGGCCCCTCCCCTCTGTGTCGATGGGAGTCAGATACTTTCTGGAAATCTAAATGACAATTAACGCAAGTTGTAAAACTGCTCACGCCTGTGTGTTTGTGTGCCTTTTATTTCATGTATTTAGCCTTGAATAGCACTTAGAAGAGACATGCTGCCAAAGTTTTTCACCTCACACTCATCAGGACAAATGCAAGAAAGTCAGATTTCATAGGATCCCAACTATTTTCACTGCAGGAGAAACGTGTGTTAATTGGTTGGCCAATCCACTCTGGTTGGGATGTCATCAGTGTCCGGGTCCTGGGCCTGGACCAGAAATCTAAGACATATTGTGAAACCGGACTAAACCACCTCCCCCACCAACAATTTTTCTATTTGGCAAAAATATGAGGATACTTCCAGGAATGATTTTGTTGACAAAGTAGGGATCTTTATAGTGAAACCAACTTTACTTAATAACACAGTTTTTATAAAGCTCTAATAAATGAATCAATTTAACTATTAATAGTTGAACAACATTTAAAAATGAAAAGGAAACAAGTTTAATTTCCAACGTATCACTGTTTCAGTTACAAATAAGCAACATTCCTCTTATAGACTTAAAGGCCACTTTAGCGATTGTAAACATACGTGCTATAAATGAGTGTTGGCTTTCAGAGGGAGAGTTCCAGAAGCTTTCAAAATCATTCTAATTTCAACCAGGCTTCAGCTGCAAAGTAAATTCCTTTCTACAAAACCTGGTTCTCTCTCTGCTACAGACCCAGGACTGCCCAGAATCCATATCATCACATGACCCTGTCTAATCCCAAGTCCCAGGGGAAATTAGATAAACAGAAGTCCACTAACTCAATTTAAAATAACCACTTGAAATGAGTAATTATCCTGTTCTCCCAAAATCTGAGCTGCATTCCCACCAGACATACCCACAGCCTGTAGCAAAAAGCTGAACTTTTATACATTATTCTGAAACATAAAGAAAACAAAATATTTGTATGAATTGTGCCACTATCATCACATGATGGAGAGAGCAACAGAGAATTATTAGCTCCTCCAGCTCGTCAAGTGTGTGCAAAAGGATTAAAAAGGTTCTTTTGCCAATAACCCATCCTTTCGTACGAATGTAGGTAAGATTTGAGCATGTATAAATAAGCCATGTGGCAGGCTTGACCAATTAGCTTAAGTTCATTGTTAGTATATAGTTATTAACACACTTGGGATTGTTCAGCAAGTGATGCCCAATCACAGAATCAAATCTGACACTGCATGTTTCATGTTTGATCACAGGCTGATTGTACACATTCTTTACCCTGCCTCTTAAGAATACCCAAAGAAATGTTGCTTGGATTATATTACCTTGAAAGGTATGCCTATGTCTCCCAGGATGTCCCAATATGAGCACATTCCAGATCCTTATGCAGGAAGTTCAAACTCAATTGCTGGTTTTAGCTGGGGCCGAGATTGGCCACGCTGGCTTGCACTGTGCGTTATATACTTACCCTGGCTTTTACACAGGTTTACTCAGAGATTAGCAAAGGAGGTTTCAGTGAAAGTAAATCTATTGGAGTATCAAAGCACAGCAACAAGCACCTCCACCCCCTCAATCCCCCAACAGCGCGGACCCTATTCTGCACATTGGAGAGTATTTAACCTTTCCCCTCCTCCCCCCACTCCTTCCCAAAGACTGCTTAAGGCAATCCTACCCCTGACACTGCTCACGGCAACTCCCCCACCCCACCAGACACTGCTTAAGGTAATCCTACCCCCCGACACTGCTCACAGTGACTACTACCCCCTCCCCCAGGCACTACTCACAGCAATCCTTTCTCCACCCATCCCTGACACTGCTTACGGCAAATCCCCCCCTACCCTGACACTGCTTATGGCAATTCCACCACCCCCCCCCCAAAAAAAACACACACAGCAATTCCCCCCCTTCCTCCCAGACACTGCTTACAGTAATTCTCCTCACCCCCCCTCCCGGACATTGCTGACAGCAATTCACCCCCACCTCCCCCAAGCCACTGTTCACAGCCATTCTCCTCTACCCCTGCCCCCAGCAGGGAGGCTATCAGCACAGTTGGGAGGGTGGAGGATATTAGTGCGATTGGAGAGTGAGGGGGGATTAACACTGTTAGAGGGTGGGGAGAGAGTAACACTGTCGGGGCAGTGAGGGGAATAAGTGTTGTCAGGAGGGTGAAGCAGAGTAGTTTTGGATTTTGAATAGCTCCAGGCAATCTTAAACCCAAGATTTTCTTCCCTCAGTCTCGTGTTCGGTCTGAGAGCTGGGAGTAATTTGAATTGGCAATACTGGCTGTGCCACATACTTAGTCATTGCAAATAGTGAAAATCATGTCTTCTGTGAGAAGTAGAGCAGGAAAGAGCAAAAATAATCCAAGCTTTGGTAGATTCAGACCCCTAGTTTCCGAAAAATGCCAGCTAGTCTGGTTAAGAACAGGTCTGGTTAAGAGGTATGTCTGCTTTTCAATAGAGCAACCAGCTTTGGAAGCCTGGAGTTATAAAATGCTGCCAGGAAAGGGTATATTTGACTTCCTGAGATGAGCAGCAGTTGGAACCGTTCAAACGCTAAGCACTAGACTTGGGCCTTGCTTTTAGATTTGCTCAGTCCATCACTAGGACATAGCGCCATCATATTACTATCCAACTTCACACAATCACCAGAACTCTACCATCTCGTCCACCACAGAATCGGAGTGCCTGACAATGGAAATCTCTGTTGACCTCAGGCAGGAATTTGCGGTCTTGATCTACGAGGCCGTAAAATCCCACCCCATGCGTTTTGATCCTTGACCAGACCCTGGGATGTAAGGGAGGGGGAGGGAGATCCAGTTAGGCAGCAATAATGTTTTGTTCAAATTTGATAAAGGTTGTGGTTCATACCTGCCATGGATAAAAAGCCACAAGAATCCACGGGTGTGAACAAACAAAATCAAACTTTACAAGGTCAGAAAGATAAAACAGTTTGCCATGTGGATTATATCCTCTAACATTCAGAGTAAGCTTGACGTTTATGTGAAAAAGCAGACGAACCGTGGTCAAATACATCGCATTACAGGGGAAATGACACAAGTGACCAAGACAGAGTCCATGGATTTCTCAAGAACCCACTCGGATGTCAAATAATCTTGAAACTGTGAGCTTTGCCTTTGTGGATCTCTCCTCTGAATCTGGTCCACAGATATTGTTCTCACTCAAGTGTTGGCCCCCTCACGGGGTTCTAATCTCGCCTTCCAAGATTCCCCATCCTTGGGTTTCCATGTGCACTCAACTCACAAGCAGAGCGTCAGATCTATGGCTATGACAGGCAGCACTCCACTGCTCCAAAGGGGCACCTTTGCCCTAACAATCCTCCCTACTTAAAACCTGCCACAGAATCCCACCACAGAATCAGAGCAGGCGAGGGTCCGATAAACGGAAAATCCTCGTTGACCTGGGGCGGCAATTTCCAGTCTCACCCGAGTGAGGTTGTGCAATCCCACCCCACAGCCCTTTCGTTGACTTAATGCCACCCATTCCAGTCCCTGTGTCTGTGACAGACTCCCTCAAACTGACTGCCTCAAGGAGTGATGGTCACTGACTTTTGAACTGATCAGCTGACCTACCAAAGCATTCGCAGAGGATCCTGCCCTTTTTAACTAGATGGGAATCAATGTAACAAATATCGGAACATCTGTAATTGTTGCAAACCCCACAGAATGTGAATTAAACACACAGGGACTGGGATTCTCCGGCTGTTCATGCTGGTGGGATTCTCTGGTCCCTGTGGAAGGGCATCCTGTCCATGTCAGCATGGGGGTGCCATCAATGGGAATTTGGTTGGAAGATCAGAGAATCTCAACCAGGGAATTTAGCACCAGGGACAGGGAATGAATCAATTTCATAGAAAATGTTATGTGACTGCAAAAACATTGATTTTGACTTGACAGTAATACCCTTTCAGAGAAGGATACCACTTGCATTGCCATTGCATAGAAGCAGCATGTAATAACCTATATATCCACTTGGTCAAATTATTTCAGACACTTTGCCTTTCCCAGTTCACTGGAAGTAGTCCAGGGATTTTTTAGGTACTTAAGTCACAGTCTCTTGCACAGTAAACAGTGAAGAATGAACTGATCAGAATAGACAATGTTCCACAGAATAGTTTACATCTCTATCCCTTCATTAAGTGAAAATAGTGGTTGGAATTATCGAGATAGGGAGGGCAGTAGGGGCTGGAGGAGGTTACATAGAGAGGGAGGGGTGTAGGGGCTGGAGGAGGTTACATACTGAGGGAGGGGTGTAGGGGCTGGAGGAGGTTACATAGTGAGGGAGGGGTGTAGGGGCTGGAGGAGGTTACAGAGATAGGGAAGGTTGTAGGGGCTGGAGGAGGTTACAAAGGCTGGAGGAGGTTACAGAGATAGGGAGGGTTCTAGGGGCTGGAGGAACTTACTGAGATAGGGAGGGTTGTAGGTGCTGGAGGAGGTTACAGAGATGAGGATTTGTAGGGATTGGAGGAGGTTACAGAGATAAGGAGGGGTGTAGGGGCTAGAGGAGGTTACAGAAATAGGGAGGGTTGTAGGGGCTGGAGGAGGTTACAGAAATAGGGAGGGTTGTAGGGGCTGGAGGAGGTTACAGAGATAGGGAGGGTTGTAGGGGCTGGAGGAGGTTACAGAGGTAGGGAGGGTTGCAGGGATTGGAGGAGGTTACAAAGATAAGGAGAGTTGTAGGGGCTGGAGGAGGTTACAGAGATAGGGAGGGTTGTAGGGATTGGAGGAGTTTACAGAGATAGGAAACAGTGGGGCCCTGGAGGATTTTGAAAATATGGATGATTGAATCCTAGGCAGTGATGTTCAACAGAACCACGGAGCAGCTCTCTCTGAGGTTAGGCACCTTGACCCAAACAGGCGCCGGGGTGTAACAACTGGGGGGATTTCATAGTAACTCCATTGCAGTATTAATGTAAGACTTACTTGTGACTAATAAATAAAACTTCAAAAAAAGTGATTTTGACTGTTGTTTGCAGCAGACCAGTACATCTTGCTGAGTTTGGTGAGCAACTGAGATCTCGCCCTGCACCTCCCTTTCTGCAGCAAGGATTAAGCCACAGGATGATCGTGTAGAGCTGTTAGTCTGTTGGTGCTATCTGTATGTCCCTGTCATTCAAGAATAACTGGTTTATGGTGAATGAGACAAGAACCTACAACAACACAAGGAAATGTTTATTTGCACAGTGAGAAGTTAGCTAAGGGTGGGTGTGTTTTTGTGTTGATAGAAGAGAGATTGTGTGTGTTTGTGCTTCTGTCTTTTATTTTTGATTTATTATTGTCACATATATTAATATACGGTGAAAAGTATCGTTTCTTGCATGCTGTATAGACAAAACGTACCGTTCATAGAGAAGGAAAGGAGAGAGTGCAGTGTTACAATCATAGCTAGAGTGTAGAGAAAGATCAACTTAATGCGAGGTAGATCCATTCAAATGTCTCACGGCAGCAGGGAAGGAACTGTTCTTGCATCGGTTGGTACGTGACCTCAGAGGTGGAAGGCGGAGGGGGACATATGTGGGGTCCTTAATTATGTTGTCCACTTTGCTGAGGCAGCGGGAAGTGTAGACAGAGTCAATGGATGGGAGGCTGGTTTGGTGATGGATTGTGTATGTGTTTGTGACAGGGAGTGTGATTATGAAAACACACTTTTCGTAAAGGGAGAAAGATTGCTGAAGTTGAGGCTGTATTTGTGTGTGTGTGAGTGCATGTGTGTGTGTGTGTGTGTGACTGCATGCATGTGTGAGTGTGTGTGTGAGTGCATGCACGTGTGAGTGTGTGTGAGTGCATGCATGTGTGAGTGTCTGAGTGCATGCATGTGTGAGTGTGTGTGTGAATGAATGTGTATGTGTGTGTGTGACTGCATTTTTGTGTGAGTGTGTGTGTGTGAGTGCATGCATGTGTGAGTGTGTGTGTGAGTGAATGTGTATGTGTGTGTGACTGCATGTGTGTGTGAGTGTGTGTGTGAGTGCATGCATGTGTGTGTGTGTGAGTGAGTGTGTGTGTGTGCATGCATGTATGAGTGTGTGTGTGAGTGAATGTGTATGTGTGTGTGAGTGCATGTGTGTGTGTGTGAGTGAGTGAGTATGTGTGTGTGTGAGTGCATGTATGTGTGAGTGTGTGTGTGTATGTGTGTGTGTATGTGTGTGTGTGTGTGTGTGTGTGTGTATGTGAGTGTGTGTTTGTGTGAATCTGTATTTGCGTGTTTGCATTTTATGTGTGTGCATGTATGTTTGAATAAGTATTTGTGTGTGTTTGTGTTTCTATATTTTTGTGTGTGCTTTTGAGCTTATGTCATTGAATCCAGACCACAGCTCATGTAATGGGGACCCAGGGTTCGAATCCTGCCATGGCAGATGTTAGAATTTGAATTCAATAAAAATAATCTGGAATTAAGAATCTAGTGATGGCCATGAAACCATTGTCGATTGCCGGAAAACCCATCTCGTTCACTAATGCTGTTGAGGGAAGAAAATCTTGCCTGACCTGGCCAACATGTGACTCCAGAGCCACAGCAATGTGGCTGATTCTGAACTGTCCTCTGTAATGAACTAGCAAGCATTCAGTTCAAGGGCAACTAGGGATGGACAATAACCGCTGGCCAGCCAGCGACACTCATATCCCATGAATTAATAAAAAAGTATAGTTCAGACCCTTCAGCCCACCAAGACTGCACTGATAAAATAACAATCAACATTATGGGTGGGATTTTCCAGCCACACTGCGAAACTGGAAAATCCTGCCCAAGGTCTGCCCCTCACCTGCTACGACTGCTGTGGCAGGCAGAATGGGAAAATTCATCCCATGTACGTGTTTGGGTATATATCTGTGTGTATGCACACTGGGCAAGTTAAGTGTAGGAAAATGCTTTAAAATGGCGGCGCGGGCTTGTTGGGCCGAAGGGCCTGTTTCCCGTGCCAGGTTGTTCTTTGTTTGTTCTTTGTATGTGTGTGTGTTTGAGTATATATCTGTGTGTATATATGTGTGTGTTTGAGCATATATTTGTCTGTGTATATGTGTGTGTTTGAGTATATATCTGTATGTATATGTGTGTGTTTGAGCATATATTTGTCTGTGTATTTGTGTGTGTTTGAGTATATATCTGTGTGTGTGTGTGTGTTTGAGCATATATTTGTGCATGCACATGTGTGTGTTTGAGTATATATCTGTGTGTGTGTGTGTGTGTGTGTGTGTGTTTGAGTATATAACTGTGTGTGTGTGTGTGTGTGTGTATATCTGTATGTATATGTGTGTGTGTTTGAGCATATATTTGTCTGTGTATATGTGTGTTTGAGTATATATCTGTGTGTATCTGTGTGTTTGAGCATATATTTGTGCATGCACATGTGTGTGTTTGAGTATATATCTGCGTGTATGTGTATGGTGTTTGAGTATATATTTGTGTATGTACGTATGTGTATTTGAGTATAAATCTTCGTGTACTGTCAAAATCTCGACTTCTGAGTTCGACCTTAATACAAATATACACCAGCACAAGATAATTAACTGACAGATTGTCTTTATTTATTTATTAGCAGGGGGGTAGGTTCTCAGCACAACGGGTCAAGACACTACTCCACCAGACAAAGAAAATCATTTTGGTTTATACAATTCTGCAGCTCACAGTCAGTTCCACACAATCCAATCAAAAGTGTTACAAATGACATACTTTACATATTGACCCCATAGAATGAAAATACTGAACAACCCTGATCTATGCGATCATGATACCTGGTGGGATACCCCCATATATCATCTCTAAGCCTGTCCTCTAGTCTCTTAATCAAACATTATGTCTCTAATTTGATAACAGCCTCATCTTCATTAAAACAGTCTCACATGAACTCCTTTAATTAGTAAAGGGGGCCTACAGAAACCATTAGTATACTATGGCCTTGTCAGTGAAGTTAACTGAATCTCTAAGGGATGTGGTCAACTCAATCTGCCTTCGGGATATTCCCCAATTATAGCCTTGATAAGTTTGTTTATTGCCAACATAATGAAACACACGTGTGTACATTGCTTATCAATCCAATGACTCAGCTTTTTTTCACTACCTACAACTAAAAGGGGTGTCATTATGTTAACATTAATCCTTGTCAGTTCCTACTAAGTCCCCAACTATAACTCTTTCATTAGCTCAGGCACTAATATCTTTCTGACTCTGTTTTGATTAGAAACTGTGAAGGCAGCCTCATTAAAACTCACTCTTGTATCAGTTATTTCTGATAAGGTGTCTGGTAAGATAATTAAATCTCCTTTATGGCCTTATTATTCCAATAGTTGGGTGCTTTAAAGGAATGTATCTATGTTTAATATCAAAGGGCGTTCTGTAACTGTGCATCAAAGTTTCTTTGTTTAACTTCTAAAAATGTATAGAAGATATATTTATGGATGAATAAAAGGTTATTACATGTATCTTTAAAATTACAAAGTATTTAAACACCTCATTACAATTACGAAAAAACTTGCTCCCCATTGATTTAAAGTGAATTCTACATCTAAGTTGATTAAACAAAAACTCTGGCAGAATCTGCCAAATTTCTAGTAGACTTTTTCCTTTCTATCTTTCTGCAGTACGTGCTTGTGTTTGAGTCTATATTTGTGTGTACATATGTGTTTGAGTATATATCTGTGTGTGGATGTGTGTGTGTGTTTGAGTATATTTCTGTGTGTGCATGTGTTTGAGTGTATTCCTGTGTGTGTAAATGTGTGTGTTTGACTATATTTCTGTGTGTGGATGTGTGTGTGTTTGAGTATATATGTGTGTTTGAGTCTATATCTGTGTGTGGATGTGTGTGTTTGAGTATATTTCTGTGTGTGGATGTGTGTGTGTTTGAGTATATATGTGTGTTTGAGTATATATCTGTGTGTGGATGTGTGTGTTTGAGTATATTTCTGTGTGTGTGTGTTTGAGTATATATTTCTGTGTGGGTGTGTGTTTGAGTATATTTCTGTGTGTATAAGTGTGTGTGTTTGTGTATATGTCTGTGTGTGTACGTGTGTGTGTTTGTCTGTGTGTGTAGATACAATAGCCCCCTAATTTCCTCGTGAAGCACTTAAATTCACAGAACCCTCCCTTCCACATCTCTTCATTACGACTCAGGACCAGTGCTAACCATGTCTAAATTATTTCAAGTAACAGAGTCCCAGATGTTTAAATCCTGATCGCACAGTCTTTAGGAATCTGTCTGTTGCTGCCACGGGGTTTGATACCTTTTATACCTGTGTGAATTCATGTCCATGATCACCAAGACAACCAGGGCAAAGGAGATGACAATTGCGACGGCTACTCTTATTGGGAAGATAAAATCCCAAAATGACCCTGAAATAATCAAAAGACAATATTACAATGAAGCTTCAGCAGTACATACATACACTATTCTTTTTATTCATTCATAGGATGTGGGTGTCACCGGCTGGCCAGCATTTATTGTCTGTCCCTAGTCGCCCTTGGACGGCAGTTGAAAGTCAACCAAGTTGCTGTGACCCTGGAGTCACATGTAGGCCAGACCGGGTAAGG
The DNA here is from genome assembly GCF_965287045.1 of Carcharhinus amblyrhynchos. NCBI lineage: Eukaryota > Metazoa > Chordata > Chondrichthyes > Carcharhiniformes > Carcharhinidae > Carcharhinus > Carcharhinus amblyrhynchos. The sequence continues at coordinate 68,000,004 of NC_137339.1, read as the reverse complement.
ACAGCAAATTTCCTTTCCTAAAGGACATTAGTCAACCAGATGGATCTTTCCAGCAATCGACAATGGTTTCATGGTCATTAGTAGATTCTTAATCCAAGATATTTTTTTATTGAATTCAAATTACTCCATCTGCTGTGGAGGGATTCGAATCTGGGTCCTCAGAACTTGAGCTGAGGATTAAAATTGGAACGATGCAAAGTAGGTTAGCATTGCCCTTGAACAAGGAGGACAAGCAGGTATAATAGACAAGGTGCAATGGGGAAAGGCCACAGTATAAGGCCTTTCAGCCAATGTAGACCAAGGGGCTAGTAACTGGGTAAAACCCCTCGGACTACCTATATTATTAAATGTGTGCAACTTTATTGAAACACTTAAGTTGCCACATGGCCAATGTATATAGTTTGTAAAGAATGTACAAACCCTGTAATGAAAATATTGAAAGCTATGTAATGTCCTCATTACTGAACTGAAGCAGCTCAGCGTACATCTTGGTCTCTGGAGAAAATGTAAATATCACCGTACTTTACAGTAATAATAATTGGAAATGTTTTGTAATCTGTTGTTCAGGTTTTGCATGATGCAAATATATTTTTAAGAAAGCAAAGAAGGTTACAACGTCACATACAGAGATTATTTAACGCCTTTCACTCAGAGAAAAAATACATTCATTACTGTCACAACCAGTTGTTAAAGATTGCTACATCGCCTGTTTAATGCTAACACCCATCAGTTCTCACAAACAAGGTGATGAAAAATTGACTGAAGAGGTCATGAGCAGTCTCAGGCAAGGCGAGGGGAGGTGGGGTCTGCCTCCTAATCAAAACCTTGTGGTGTCGAGATGTAGTAGCACTGACAAGTTTTTCTCCCCATACCTGACACTAAAATGTCCCCCCCAATACCTTCTGAGGGATTTCACCTCCGTTATCCTAACAGCAGCTCACATCCCACACCATGCGGACGTGAAGATTGCGCTGGACAAAATATACACAAATAGCCTTGAGACAAAACATCTCAAGGCCTTGCTCATGGTGGGATTGCTGTTGATATGGGCTCGATGGACCAAAAGACCTTCTCCTACACTGTAGGGATTCACAGAATCTGTGATTCTAACTGCAGCAAAACATCCCTTCTTCTATCGAAGGCGCTGACGAAGGGTCATCTAGCCTTGGACTGTTGGCTCTATTCTCTCCGTATAGATTCTGTCAGGCCTGCTGAGATTTTACAGCATTTTCTGTTTTTGATCCCTACTTCTACATTCCATTCCCCTTGCAATAAAACACTGCATTCCATTTGCCTGCTTAATCATTTGCATATTAAAAAACATACTAACATGCGAGGGTGAGGATATTTCAGGATGTACCTGGTGAGTGGAGCCGGTATTCTCTGGAAAATGCTGGTATTTTCCCTGGACTAGTAATCCAGGGTAATGGACTGGGGACCCGGGTTCAAATCCCACCACAGCAATAGGATTCTGGAATTAAATGATGACTGTGCTGATTGTTGTAAAACAAAAATCTACTTCACTAATGGCCCTTTAGGGAAGGAAATCTATTGTCCTTACCTGGTCTGGCCTACATGTGACTCCAGAGCCACAATAATGTGGTTAACTCTCAAATGTCCTCGGAAATGGGGCAATTAGGGATGGGCAATAAATGCTGGCCCAGCCAGCAATGCCCACATCCCATGAATGAATTTAAAAAGTATGTTAACATAAATATATAATTATTGTTAAAGTATATAGTTATTCAATCCTAAAACTCAGGATTTTACAATTTTTATACAACCCTCCTGAAGTGGTTTAACAATGCATTGGGAATCCTTCACTTCAGTAAATAGAGGGTAGCGTTTAAACTCTTTATAAGAATCGAAACTGGATTTCACACATCTTCAGGCCTTTGTGTCTCGTGTTAAGCTGAAATTAACATTTTGGGCAGAATTCTCCCGTACTTTAGGAATCATAGTTGGGGGGGTTGCAAACTGTTGATCTTGGGCAGGATTTTCCAGTCTTAGCGTGAGCAAACCTGGAAAATCACGCCCTTTAAGTTGAACACAAATAATTAAATCCATGTTGAACTGAAATAATGTTAAAGCTAATTGGAAAGTGCGGCACAATGTCACTCACATCCCTAAGGGCGGAATTTTACCGGGACGTCCACCCAAGTTTCGCACAATCCCGCCCAAGGCCAATGGAGAATGCCGTTCTCCGAGCCGAGCCCACGCCCCGGAATCGGGACTGGAATGTCGGTAAAATTCCGGCCAAAGTCTGCCCAGCAAGTCACGAATCTCCCAATGCAACCAAACTGCTTTGCAAACTGTAACATCAGTCCCGAACACAATTACCCAGAACCAAACACACAGAGCAACATATACACAACCAGGGTGATACCTAACTCCACAAGGTGAGATTAACATTGTCATTTGGATTCTATCTCTAGGTAGAACCCGGGTATGGAGAACACATCCACATTCTACTTTAAAGGTCGGATTTTCCAGCCACACCCACCCCAAAACTGGAAAATCCCACCCAATATCAATGGACCTTTGCCTGATCTACCCCATACTCGGTACGATTCCCACAGCGGGCAGAACAGGGACATTCCGGCCTAACTGATTAGATATTCAAAAATGAATACTGGGACGTACGGTAGCACAGCGGTTAGCACTGCTGCCTCACAGCACCAGGGACCTGGGTTCAATTCCCAGCTTGGGTTACGTGTGGAGTTTGCATGTTCTCCCCGTGTCTGTGTGGGTTTCCTCCCACACACCAAAGTTGTGCAGCTTAGGTGGATTGGCCACGCTAAATTGCCCCTTAGTGCACTGCACTGTAAAGATTCTATGAGCGAGATGCTTTTACATTAATTAATCCTGATTTTGCCAAAATCGGAGAATACACTGAACCTCGTTTCAGTGAGACACTGACCCAGACATGGAATGGACACTGAGTCTGCTCAAATTGACAATGGACTCAGTATAATGTCAAAGATTATTTTGCTATTTCCATCTTGGCAATTTGAAAACCCCAACACATTTGTCAGTGAGGGAACAATCTGTATTTGCTTCTGTTCAAGATATTCTGGTAAATCCAGCTGGTATTCCCTCACACTGACACTGTGCTCATTCTCTGCCATACACAAGATCAGATTTTTAGATCAAGGTTCGCAGAATGGAATTCTCCACTGGCCTCGTGCGGGATTTAATCTGCTCACCCGAGCGAGGTCATAAAAGCCCGGCAGTGATGTTTAGTTATTCCCCTGTCAATATATAAATTATCCTTTCTAGGACCAATCGGCATTGTTAGGGCTGGGTGCATCATCCATCCTGGGTTGTAGATTTTAATTTGATTTTAATGTTTTGATTTTTTTGTCACAGTGCCCTCACCACCCTCAGGAGCTCTCTCACCCCTGCCATGCTACCCTCTCATTACTTTATCTTTGATTATTGTTTTTAATTAAAATATTGTTCATTACATTTGTTGGTCGTTAGCATAAGTTCATAGAATCATAGGATCCCTACAGTGCAGAAGGAGGCCATTAGGCCCATCAAGTCTGCATTGACAACTATCCCACCATCTATCCCCGTTATGCCCACATATTTACCCTTCTAATCCCCCGAACACTAAGGGGCAATTGAGCATGGCCAATCCACCTAATGCATACATCTTTGGAGTGTGAGGGAACTGGAGCACTCGGATGAAACCCACGCAGGCACAGGGAGAAATGTGCAAACTCCACACAGACAGTGACCCAATCCCACCCAGGCCTAACCCCATATACCCACATATTTACCCGCTAATCCCTCTAACCTATGCATCTCAGAATATTAACGGGCAATTTTAGCACAGCCAATCAACCTAACCCGCACATCTTTGGACTGTTGGGGGGGAAACTGGAGCACCTGGGGGAAACCCACGCCGACACGAGGAGAATGTGCAACCTCCACACAGACAGTGACCCCAGCTGGGAATCGAAGCTTCATCCTGGAGCTGTGAAGCAGCAGTGCTAACTACTGTGCTACCGTGCTGCCCCAACATACCAAACAGGAGAAGAAATAGGCTATTCAGCCCCTCAAGCCTGATCTGCCTCCCAATTCTTCTTAACTCCATAGAGTACAAGGCCAACCTACACAACCTTTCTCATTGGATAATCCCTGGAACCCTGGAATCAACGGAGTGAACCTTCTCCGTATTGCTTTGAAGGTAATTATATCCTTTTGCAAATGACACAAAAACTGTACGCAGTGCGCCAGATGTGGTCTTAGCACCCCCCTGTATAACTGCAGCAAAACATAAGAACATAAGAAATAGGAGCAGGAGTAGGCCATCCAGCCCTTCGAGCCTGCCCCGCCATTCAATAAGATCATGGCTGATCTGTCGTGGCTCAGTTCCACTTTCCCGCCCTCTCCCCATAACCCTTAATCCCCTCTCCTATCAAAAACCCATCAACCCGCGTCTTAAAAATATTTAGCGAGGCAGCCTCCACCACTTCAACGGGCAGAGAATTCCAGAGATTCACCACCCTTTGAGTGAAGAAGTTCCTCCTCAACTCCGTTCTAAACCGCCCCCCCTTTATCTTGAGGCTGTGCCCCCTAGTCCTATTGTCTTTTTTGAGCGGGAAGAGTCTTTCCACCTCTATCCTATCCATCCTATTCATCATCTTATACGTCTCAATGAGATCTCCTCTCATTCTTCTAAACTCTAACGAGTACAAGCCCAGTTTATCCAGCCTCTCCTCATAGCTCAACCCCCTCAACTTCCTCAACATCACTTCTTCTATCGAAGGCGCTGACGAAGGGTCATCTAGACTCGGACTGTTGGTTCTATTCTCTCCGTATAGATGCTGTCAGGCCTGCTGAGATTTTACAGGGTTTTTCTGTTTTTGATTCCTACTTCTACATTTCATTCCTCTTGCAATAAAACCCTGCATGCCATTTGCCTGCTTAATCATTTGCGTATTAAAAAACTTACTAACATGCTAGAGTGAGGATATTTCAGAATGTACCTGGTGAGTGGAGCTGGTATTCCCTCACACTGATACCGTGCTCATTCTCTGCCATACACAAGATCAGATTTTCAGATCCAGTCGGGTGAGTCAGTCTCAGGGAACTCTGCCACAAGTGGAGTGCAATCTCTGAAACATTCCCAGTGATGTAGCTCCCACCGAGGTTCCATGTGATGTTTGCTGCGGGATTGGCTTTGACACGGCAGATACAGTAAACCTCATTCTCCAAACTGGTGCACTTCGAACCTGATACTATTGTGGGTCTATCTATAGAGAATTAAAAGAGAGGGTTGAATTTAAGAATCTTTCACTCATTCAGTTTTATTTTATAAATCTATCCGACTAAGGCCAGCACGGCGGCACAATGGTTAGTACTGCTGCCTCACAGCGCCAGGGACCTGGGTTCAATTCCGGCGCTGGGTCACTGTGTGTGTGGAGTCTGCACATTTCTCCCTGTATCTGCGTGGATTTCCTCCGAGTGCTCCAGTTTCCTCCCACATTCCAAAGATGTATGCATTAGGTGGATTGGCCATGCTCAATTGCCCCTTAGTGTTTGGGGGATTAGAAGGGTAAATATGTGGCGGTTACGGGGATAGATGGTGGGATAGTTGTCAATGTAGACTTGATGGGCCCAATGGCCTCCGACTGCACTGTAGGGAGCTTATGATTCTCTGAACTTATGCTAATGACCAACAAATGTAATGAAAGGGTTGTCACTAACAATATTTTACCCTTTTAATTAAAAACAATAATCAAAGATAAATTAATGAGGGTGTAGCATGGCAGGGGTGAGAGAGCCCCTGAGGGTGGTGAGGGCACTGTGACAAAAAAAACCAAATATTAAAATCAAATTAAAATCTACAACCCAGGATTGATGATGCACCCAGCCCTAACAATGCTTATTGGTCATAGAAAGAATAATTTATATACTGACGGGAATAATTAAACATCACTGCTGGGATTTTATGACCTCGCTCGGGCGAGCAGATTAAATCCCGCACGAGGCCAGTGGAGAATTCCATTCTGCGAACCTCGCCCACCCAATTCCGGGGCCAGCGAGGTGGTAAAATTCCAGCCCATAAGTCACTCCAGAGGCATATTAGCAAACAGAAATTAAGACCAGTCACATAAGAAGATTTCTTTTAGACAAACACAAAGCTGATTTTAAACGGCACCTCAAAGGAGGAGAGTAGCTCAAGAGAATGTCTGGGATGGGGAATTTAAAACATTCGCGCCCAAGCTGCTGAAGTCCTAGTCAGCAATGATCTAGTCATTAAAGTCTGGGGTGTACAAGAGACCCAGAGGTTGGGGAGGGTGGAGACTCGGAGGTTTCTGGGGCTGTGGGAGGTTATAGAGATACGGAGAGAAGAGCTCATGGAGAGATTTAAAATTAAGACAGTTATTTCTAATCGAAAAATAAGGCTTTGCTGGACTGGGAGTCCCAGGTGTTTAATATGAATCAATCACATTAAACCAGTTAATGGTTTGTCAGCATGGCCATTTTCCTAATCTGTAATAACTCAGTAAGCCAGTTGTAAGTTTATAATGAGCTGTGAGATAAACTGTCCTAGAGGTGATGGACTATCCCTGGGATACACACTCTGTATAATCCCAAAGTCGCTTTGGGAATCTGTCAGTTCTGAGCAACACCTCACCAGCATTCAATCAGGTTACTCCCTCAAACATCAGGGTCCAGCCAGGGGAATCTCAAAAAGCCTCATGTGTTGAAAGCAGGAATCGGCCGAGCTCCCTCACAGTCCCATCCCCTGGGAACAAACTGCTGCCTCTATACTTGCCTCATATCCCACCATTCGGCTGACACTCAATCAGAAATACATTTCCAAGGACCGGGTTGGGTTATTCCTCTGTTTCTTTAATTTCCCTGACCTTTCTGGGAATATTCCTAACACTGGCCCCTGTTGTAATTGTATGTTTACACTGGGAAACATCAAACCCGTTACTAATCAGGGGAGTGACATTATTGATGTCCCTGTGTGTATCTGATGGGTCTCATTCATCACTTACATTGCACAGAGATGTTTGTCGAACTCCTGGCAGTGCCCAGATTATTTGCAGCCTCGCACCAATATTCCCCTTCATCTTCAGAACTCACATTGTGAATGAAGAGGTTCAGCTCCGCGGTGGAAGAGTTACTGATCTCTACCCCATTTCGGCTCAATGTTAAATTGACTGGAGGGATCCCCAGAGCTTTGCAATACAATAAGAATGAACTTCCTTCCACTGTTACTGTAGAGGAATTGATGATTGGTTTGCAAAGCCCACCTGAAACACAAAAGTTTGTTGGTGCGATAAGAAAATGAAGATTAAAATAAAAAAAAAACAAGAAAATAAGAATATCTTCTAGATATGGTGTTGAATTTGTTAAATAAACTGGAAAAATATTGCTGTCTAATTGCTAAAGCGTAAGTTAAACTTAACCATCTATTCACTTGACATGTTTCCTTCAGTTAGTTGTCCAACTACCTGACTGAACTTCTAATCAATAAACTTTTCAACCCAGAGACCATCCTTCCCAGATTGAGAGTTCTTAACTTTCCCAACGGAGTTGAACTCAGTTTTAGCCTCAAGACCAACACCCCAGGCAGCTCCACACAGAAACTGATGATCATTTGATTTTCTGACTTACACTATATCAGTGATTAATCAAACTGTGGGATAATAGTGCTGGCACGATGGCACAGTGGTTAGCACTGCTACCTCACAGCACTAGGGATACTGGTTTGATTCCTGGCTTGGGTCACTTCTGTGCGGAGTTTGCATGTTTTCCCCATGTCTGCGTGGGTTTCCTCTGAGTGCTCTGGGTTTCTCCCTCAGTTTGAAAGACATGCTGGTTAGGTGCATTGGCCAAGCTAAATTCTCCCTCAGTGTACCCGAACAGGTGCCGGAATGTGGCGACTAGGGGATTTTCACAGTAAGTTCATTGCAGTGTTAATGTAAACCTACTGTGACACAAACAAATTGACTTCAACTGAAGAAACAAACATCCATGAGCCACACATGTCACTCCATGTGTCAGCGACAATATTAAATATAATGGACCAGTAATGGCTGAGAGTTTGATTGATAGACAACGGGGAGAAGCGACCTCCAGTCTTTACAAATAGGTCATGGTTGCTCAGTATTTTAGTAGTGGCTGGTATCAGAGTATTTCATCTCCACCTAGTCATCGAGGTTTACAGCATGGAAACAGGCCCTTTGGCCCAACTTGCCTAAGTTGCTTTAACCACTAAGCTACTCTCAATTGCCCGCGTTTGGCCCGTATCCCTCTATACCCATCTTACCCATGAAACTGTCTAAAAGCTTTTTAAAAGACAAAATTGTACCCATCTCTGGCAGCTTGTTCCAGACACTCACCACCCTCTGTGTGAAAATATTGCCTCTCCGGACACTTTTGTATCTCTCCCTCTCGCCTTAAAACTTTACTCTCTAGTTTTAGACCCCCCTGCCTTTGGGAAAAGATGTTGACTATCTACCTCATCTGTGCCCCTCATTATTTTATAGACTTCCACAAAATCACCCCTCAGCCTCCTACGCTTCACGGAAAAAAAAGTCTCAGTCTGTCCAGCCTCTCCTTATAACTCAATTATCAAGTCCCGGTAATATCCCGGTTTATCTTGTCTGCGCTCTTTCTAGTTAAATAACATCTTTTCCGTAAAGAGTGATGAGAACTGTAATCAGTATTCTAAGTGTGGCCTTACAAATGTCTTGTACAATTTCAATAACACGTCACAATTTAAAAATGAAATCTCGCAATCTCAGTTTTACAAATGTTCAGATTTCCAGGTGAGGCTCAGACAGATTCTGATATGATTTACCAGCAGGGTGATTGAATAAATCCCAGCACAGATACCTACACTGCACATCCAGTCTCAGAGATTCTTGGATAGTTGTCTGCCCATCGCTACTGATGAGTTTACAGGTCAGGGATTTCCCATGCTGGTCCAGTGATGGGGTGAAGGAGAAAGTTGATGAAACCGTCCAGGAACCCTCCAAACTGTTCCTGATGTGTTGTGAAGTTAGAGCGCCCGACACATTGAGAGATTCTTCTCCACTCCACTCCAGTTTAAACTCCGGAGCTGAACAACTCTGGGTGAGTGAGCAGGTGAACTGAGCTGGTTTTCCAGCTATCAACTGTCCTGGGTCTGAGATCCGCAGTTTCTCTGTCAGGAACAGAAGAAATTCGAGTTATCCAAGATTCCAACTCACAAAACTAAATGAGAGGAGAGCAAAGTCTGAGAAATAATCACATTATTAAGTCGATTATCTGATTATTCTCTTTGTTATTGGCTATAGGTTAAAATCCCTAAACTCGCCCAAGTCAATCGGAACACAGTTGTGTTCATTCTGATAATAAACAGTGATGAATCTGTTTGGAATAACCTGAGCTCATGAAAGGCGCTATTTAAATGCAGGACACACTTCTGCCTTCATTAAACGGAGGGATATTAACGACTGGATTTCTCCCATGTACTGACCGTGTGTCCATCCGTCCATTCAGAGTGTGAATCCACGCTCAATGTTCAGTCCCTATTAAGGGTTGTATTTTGTTGCTGTTCTGTACAGTTCCAAACCTTTTCCCAAGTTACACTTAGTAAGTGGACAGCGGGGGGAATTTCTGCGGGTTTGGGATGTCAGTAACCTGTTTGAGTTCAGGTCAATAACATGACGCACACCTGGATATGGTTCACTGTACCAGCCCTGGAGCTGAAGACTTTAACATTCGCCAACAGTAACAGCACACAATGATACCCTCTCACTGAGAAAGCGGAATATAAACTCCTCACAAATGAATGGAAAACCTACCCAGAATTGAGAGAGAGACGTGATTATTCTGAAGGTGATCTTCTGTACCATTCCAGGGAGTGATCATCTTCACTCTGATATAATAATCCCCTTCATCTCCGCCCCTGATGTCCTTTATTAATAAGGAGCACTGTTTCTCTGTCACCTTCCCCTTCAGCTCAATTCTCCCTCTATACCCCGGGGCTGCTGTCTCTGGCTTTGCGGAATCATAGATAACAGAACCAGGGGTACGAGGATCAGAACCCCGCTTCAGCCACTGAATCCGCGGATTGCTGTAAGTGTCAGGATAATCAAACGTACACGGGATTTCTGCACACGAGCCTATCACAGCCGTCACTTTCCAGGGAATCTTCACAGACCATCGGGAACTATGGAGAACTGATAAACAAAAATCAATTTCAGTAAATAATGATTTCGCCAATGATAAACCGAATAAAATAATCCCAAAATTACAGCTCAGCACTGTTACATTTCCCTTGAAGCATCCGCTATATTATATAAACCACCAATAACTACAACTCTGCAAGTTCCCATTGAAACTATTCAAATTCTAGTAAATATTTCATTCAAACACAGTGAAGTCAGAATTCTGTGAATTCAGTAAAATACAGAATAGAATTTCCAATATGAAATGTATACAGCCTCAACATTAATTTACAAATCTTCTTTTCACCATTCTTATCTCTATAGGTCATGAATATGTTATTTTATTCACTAGACGGATACACGCTCAATCGGAAATTATTAAGAGAATCTTGTACCTTGGATAAACATCAGGATGAGGGGAACACACTTCATCATAACCATCACTACAGAATATTCACCATTGGAAGAAGGAACTGATTTCAGATTAAAACCTGGTGCTGAATTCCAGTCGCTGCTAATCCATTGCTGATCGATTACACTGGAATCGGAGCTGCTGGGCACCCCCTCACTGGGAATCCATTTAACCTCGCACAGTTTGGCAATCTCACTCCCTCTCGGTGACCGCCACGAGCTGTCTCAGACAGCGACAGCATGGAGCTGGGCAGTAATGTGTTACTCACACAGTTAGTGGGTGAGATGGTGTCAGACTAGTGACAAAAGCTCACCAACTGAGAATGATCCCTTCATTGTGTACAGACAACAGGACAGGAACCAAGACTTTAGACTTCAATGCCAAAAATAGCCCAGCACACAAGCTTCAGCCCGCTATCTCCACATCTTTATCTACTTATCAGTCAATGCGCTCTGAATGTGATGTGGTTATTTCTGTAACCGCCGCTTGCAAATCTTCAGCATTCAGCATTTCACACCTTCAACATTTTGAGCCAAAACAGGTATCTTAAACGTCAATGGGACGTAAGCATTTTCTCAGTCAATACTCTTCCGCAGTTGAACTGTTACTTTTCGATGTGACCTCATGTTAATTCTAACATTTGACAAAATGATATTTGGTCGAATTAATCCCAGGCGTACAAGAATTCTCTTCAAATTGTTTTTTCTCCAGATCCCAATGTTGGATATGGAACCATTTTTCATTCCTTCATGGGACGTGGGTGACACTGGCTGGCCAGCATGTAGTGTTAATCCCCAATTGACTGAGGGCAGCTGAAAGTTAACAACTTCGCTGTGGCTCTGGAGTCACACGTAGGCCAGACCAGGTAAGGACAGCAGATTTCCTTCCCTAAAGGACATTGAGTTGTGCTTTATTTTGGGGGTTACGTTTTTGGTTGATTTCCACAAATGGAGACAGTGGAATGTGTTTACTAACGTGAAACTGTTTATTAATAGTCAGTCCAGGCAGTAATAGTTCATTTATTCGTCACAAGTAAGGCTTACATTATCTCTGCAAATGTAGTTACTGTGAAAATCCCCTAGTCGCCACACTCCGGCGCCTGTTGAGGGTCAATGCATCTAACCGGCACTCTCTCAGAGTGTGGGGGGAAACCGGAGCACCCGGAGGAAATCCTGGCAGACACGGAGACACAAATGCTGCTAATTTCTCTGTTTCTTTCGATCCGATAAACAAATTCTAGATAGCATGGACGGAATTAACTATATCCAGGTCAGGTTTATTTGACAGCGATTCTCCTGTGCTTGTTTAATGGGAGAGAAATACTCAATGTCTGGGTTCCTCACCAGGGATTAAAGTTAAAAGTTACTGTTTAATCATTAGTGTCACAAGTAGGCATACATTAACATTCGAATGAAGTTACTGTGAAAACCCCCAAGTCGTCACACTCCATCGCCTCCTCCCTTTTGGTCTTTCCGAGTATTTACTGAGAGAAAATGCTTACGTGCCATTGACATTTAAGATACCTGTTTGGGTTTAAAACCTTGAAGGTGCCAAAGCGACTTATTTGTAAGCAGCGGTTAGAGAAATAACCACAACATTGCATTCAGACCGTATCGAGAGAAAAGTAAAGATGTGGAGATAGCGGGCTGAAGCTTGTGTGCTGGGCTATTTTTGGCTTTGAAGTCTAAAGTCTTGGTTCCTGTCCTGTTATCTGTACACAATGAAGGGCTCATTCTCAGTTGGTGAGCTTTTGTCACTAGTCTGGCACCACCGAACCCACTAACTGTGTGAGTAACACATTACTGCCCAGCTCCATGCTGTCGCTGTCTGAGACAGCTAGTGGCGGACACTGAGAGGGAGTGAGATTGCCAAACTGTGCGAGGTTAAATGGATTCCCAGTGAGGGGGTGCCCAGCAGCTCCGATTCCAGTGTAATCGATCAGCAATGGATTAGCAGCGACTGGAATTCAGCACCAGGTTTTAATCTGAAATCAGTTCCTTCCTACAATGGTGAATATTCTGTAGTCCTGGTTATGATGAAGTGTGTTCCCCTCATCCTGATGTTTATCCAAGGTACAAGATTCTTTTAATAATTTCCGATTGAGGGTGTATCCGTCTAGTGAATAAAATAACAAAATAATGCATCTCATATTGGAAATTCTATTCTGTATTTTGCTGAATTCACAGAATTCTGACTTCAATGTGTTTGAAATATTTACTAGAATTTGGATAGTTTCAAAGGGAACTTGCAGAGTTGTAATTATTGGCGGTGTTTATATAACACAGTGGATGCTTCAAGGGAAATGTAACAGTGCTGAGCTGTAATTTTGGGTTATTTTATTCGGTTTATCATTGGCGAGATCATGATTTACTGAAATGGATATTTATCAGTTCTCCATAGTTCCCGATGGTCTGTGAGGATTCCCTGGAATGTGACGGCTGTGAGAGGCTCGTGTGCAGAAATCCCGTGTACATTTGATTATCCTGACAGATTCAGCAATCCGCAGATTCAGTGGTTGAAGGGGGAATCTGATCCTCGTATCCCTGCAGGCACTGTTATCTATGATTCCGCAAAGCCAGAGACAGCAGACCCGGGATATAGAGGGAGGATTGAGCTGAAGGGGAAGGTGACAAAGAAACAGTGCTCCTTATTAATAAAGGACTTCAGGAGCGGAGATGAAGGGGATTATTTTATCAGAGTGAAGATGATCACTTCCTCTCAATTCTGGGTAGGTTTTCCATTCATTTGTGAGGAGTTTATATTCCGCTTTCTCAGTGAGAGGGTATCATTGTGTGCTGTTACTGTTGGCGAATGTTAAAGGCTTCAGCTCCAGGGCTGGTACAGTGAACCATATCCAGGTGTGTGTGATATTATTGATCTGAACTCAAACAGGTTACTGACATCCCAAACCCGCAGAAATTCCCCCCGCTGTCCACTTACTAAGTGTAACTTGGGAAAAGGTTTGGAACTGTACAGAACAACAACAAAATACAACCCTTAATAGGGACTGAACATTGAGTGTGGATTCACACTCTGAATGGGCAGAGGGACACACACAGTCAGCACATGAGAGGAATTCCCTCGCTAATTCCGGACCCCCGCCCCGACCCCGAGCTTCCGTTTAATGAAGGTAGGAGTGTGTCTTGCATTTAAATAGCACCTTTCATGAGCTGAGGTCGTTCCAAACAGATTCATCGCTAATGAAGTGTCGCTGCCCTAATGTACTCAGCCTCGGCAGTGGGATTTGAACCCACGTTTCAGTCGGATAAGAGAGTCCCACAACCTGAGCCCTAACTTTTTGTTCAAGGCAAGTTATCCATTGGCTGTGAATTGGCGCGATACAGGGCCGAAAAGTGTTACCATCGAATGCAAAGTGGAAACATTAATTTATAATGTCAAAAAAATTCTTAATGTCAGAACCTTGCTTTGAAGATTGGTTATCTGGGAGATCTCACTGAATGTTAATGTCCAAAAAATCCAGTGCGGAGTGAAAAATCCATGGATAATGTCCAAAGCTCCCTCAGGAAGTAGAATTCAATATTAATAAAATGTTCCCAAGGCAAGGACAAGAAACTGAATGAGGGGAAATATAGTTCCCAGGTAGAATAAACAGACTGGTGTATAACCAATTAGGTGAGGTGCATAGTGGGAAGGTTATTTTTCTATTTTATCCAGTTTTCCCCGTTAATTATCACCCTGTTTGGTCAGGACCATGGCATCCAGGGACAATTCTGACAAATAAGGTGATACACTCATTGGTAAATTCTTCAGAAAGAAGAATTATTAACAGAATGAACACAAGTGTGTTCTGATTGACTCGGGGAAATTTAGGGATTTTAACCTGTAGCTGATACCAGAGGGAATAATCAGATAATTGATTTATTAATGTGATTATTTCTCTGGCTTTGCTCTCCTCTCATGTGGTTTTATAGAACCCTATGGTGCAGAAAGAGGCCCTTTGAGTCGGCACCAAACACAATCCCACCCAGGCCCTACCCCCATATTATACCCACTAATCCGTCTAACCTACACATCCCTGGACACTAAGGGGCAATTTCTTAGCATGGCCAATCAACCTAACCCGCACATCTTTGAGAGGAAACTGTAGCATCCAGGGGAAACCCACACAGACACAAGGAGAACATGCAAACTCCACACAGACAGTGACCCGAGCCAGGAGTTGAACCCAGGACCCTGGAACTGTGAAGCAGCAGTGCTAACCACTGTGCTACCGTGCTGCCCAACTTTGTATGTTGGAATCTTGGGTAGCTCGAATTTCCCCTGTTCCTGACAGAGAAACTGCGGATCTCAGATCCAGGACAGTTGATAGCTGGAAAACCAGCCCAGTTTACCTGCTCACTCACCCAGAGTTGTTCAGTTCCAGAGTTTAAACTGGAGTGGATTGGAGAAGAATCACCCATTCTGCTGGATGCTCTAACTTCACAACACATCAGGAACAGTTTGGAGGGTTCCTGGACGGTTTCATCAACTTTCTCCTTCACCCCATCACTGGATCAGCATGGGAAATCCCTGACCTGTAAACTCATCAGTAGCGATGGGCAGACAACTATCCAAGAATCTCTGAGACTGGATGTGCAGTGTAGGTATCTGCGCTGGGATTTATTCTACCACCCTGCTGGTAAATCATATCAGAATCTGTCTGAGTCTCGCCTGGAAAACTGAACATTTGTAAAACTGAGATTGTGCATTTCATTTTTTAAGTTGTGTCGTTTTGTTGAAATTGAACAAGACATTGGTAAGGCCACACTCGGAACACAGTTTACAGTTCTGTTCACCGTATTAGAGAAATAATATTATTAAACTAGAAAGACTGTAGAAAAGATTTACTAGGATGCTGACGGGACTTGATAGTTTGAGTTATAAGGAGAGGCTGGATAGACTGGGATTTTCTTCCCTGGAAGGTAGGATGGTTAGGGTTGTTCTTATAGATACCTATAAAATAATGAGGGGCATAGCTAAGGTAGATAGTCAACACCTTTTCCCAAAGGTAGGGGAGTCTAAAATTAGAGGGCATAGATTTAAGGTGAGAGAGGAGAGATACAAAAGGGTCCAGAGGGGCAATTTTTTTCACTCAGAGGATGGTGAGTGTCCGGACTGAGTTGCCAGAGGTGGGAGCAGAGGTGGGTAAAATAATGCATATACCATTTTAAATAAACCCAATAATCAAAAATAAACTTGGGGGGTTGCATGGCGGGGTAGAGAGGATGGGGGGGTAGGGAAGTGTAACAGTCACTGGCGAGACACTATTAAAAAAATCAAAACTTAAAGGAAACTTACAAAATCAGATTACAATTCCATAAAACCAGCCCAATGGTGCCTATTGGTCATGGAAGCAATAATTTCTATACTGCCATTGGAATAATAAAACATCTTAAATCACTCCAGAGGCATCTTTGCAAACAGAAGTTGAGACCAGCCACATAAGGAGATGTCTCAGTGGCAACCAAAACAGGGCAAGGGCCTGATTTTAAACAGTATCTCAAAGGAAGAGAGTGGCTTGAGAGAATGCCTGAAGATGGGGAATTTAAAACGTTCGCGCCCAAGTGACTAAAGTGCTGGCTGGCAATGATCCAGTCATTAAAGTCTGGGGTGTACAAGACACCCAGAGGCTGAGGATGGAACATATTGCTGCATCTGTACTTGCCACATATCCCACCATTTAGCTGACACTCAATCTGAAATACATTTCCAATGATCGGGTTGGGTTATTTCATCAGTTGGTCCACTTTCTCCAATTTCCATGCCCTTTCCGGGAATATTCCTGACACTGGCCCTTGTAGTAACTGTGCGTTTACATTGGGGAACAGCACACCCGTTGCAATTCATGGGAGTGACATTATTGATGTCCCTGTGTATCTCACTCATCACTTACATTGCACTGAGATGTGTGTCGAACTCCTGGCAGTGCCCAGATTATTTGCAGCCTCGCACCAATATTCCCCTTCATCTTCAGAACTCACATTGTGAATGAAGAGGTTCAGCTCCACGGTGGAAGAGTTACTGATCTCTACCCCATGCCGACTCAACGTTACATTGAGTGGGGGATCCCCGAAGCTTTGCAATACAATAAGAATGAACTTCTTTCCTCTGTTACTGTAGAAAAATTGAGGATTGGTTTGCAAAGCGCACCTGAAATACACAAGTTTGTTGGTGCTTTAAGAAAATGAAGATTAAAATTTAAAAAAAACAATTTTTCCTCAGTGTAACTGAATACTGGTTAGTGACAACTTGGGGATTTTCACAGTGACATAATTGTAGTGTTAATATAACCCAACTTGTGACACTAATAAATAAATAAGTCTTCACTTCAGTTAATTGTTTAACTACCTGGCTGAATGTCTAATCAATAAACCCGTTAAGTCCAAAGACCATTCTTTCCAGATTGAGAGTTTTTAACTTTCCCAATGGTGTAGAACTCAATTTTAGCATCAAGACCAACACCCTAGCAGATCCACACAGAAACTAATGATCATTTGATTTTCTGACTCACACTGTACCAATGATTAGCAATGTCGAAGGACAACCAACATTCAATCAGGTTATTCTCTATCTAATGTTGTAAAACTGTTTGCTTCTGAATTGAGAACAATTTAGCTAAATGTAATTTAGCTAAGAAGATAACATAAGTTTAGTTTCAGCAATAGATGGGGAGGGAAGAGATAAAATGATTCTTACTCCCTGGTGGTCCAGTGGTTAGGATTTGGCGCTTTCACTGCCACAGCTTGGTTTGACAGCACGGTGGCACAGTGGTTAGCACTACTGCCTCACAGCGCCAGGGACCCGGGTTCAATTCCAGCCTTGGTTGACTCTCAGTGTGGAGTTCTGTCCATGTCTGTGTGGGTTTCCTCCCACACCCCAAAGATGTGCAGGTTAGATGGATTGGCCATACCAAATTGCCCCTTTGTGTCAGGGGGACTAAGATGGTAAATATGTGGGGTTACGGGGATTGAGCTTGGGTGGGATTGTTGTTGGTGTGGGCTCGATGGGCCAAATGGCCTTCTTCTGCACTGTAGGATTCTGTAAAAAACTTTGGATAGCAATGGTTTTTAATTCTGTGTGAGTGCATTTATTTGAAGTGAAATTATATATTATGACTCTGTTTATGAAGTATTTTTATTTAACCAAGAAAACATCTTTTCAGCAATATATTAGTTAGAATTTAACATGTCTGTGTCTCTGTAAAAATGCTAACACTGCAAATATTCCAAGCATTTAGTTAAAAATGCAGAAGTGGCAGTGATGGAATTTGAATGTTCATGATCTGCTTAATACTGACATCGTGTTTCAGTATAAGAACAAACAATGCAACATTGAATTTGGAATATAATTAACAAGCCTGAGATAATGTCAGATCCAAGGGCTTCGGATTTGATATTATCAAGATGCTTTGGAATTTATGTCACAGATAATAAAAGAAAGGAATGGCATCTTCAGATTGTGCCAAATAGGTGGCAATCAGATATTCAGAATCATAGAATCAGAGAACCCCACAATGCAGAAGAGGCCCCTTGGCCCATCGAGTCTGCACTGATGCACATAATGCCCTCTTCATCTAATCTCATTTGCCAGCATATGGCCCATAGCCTGATGGATATTGGGATAGCCCAATAGAAACATCACTATGTCACTAAAGAGTGATGAATCTGTGGAACCCTTTGCACTGAAGGCTGTGGAGGTCGGGACAGAGATAGGTAGGTTCTTAATCAATAAGGGGATCAGGGGTTATGGAGAAAAGGCAGGAGAATTGAGATGAGAAAAAAAAATCAGCCAAGATTGAATGGCGGAGGAGACTCGATGGGCTGAGTGGCCTAATTCTGCTCCTATGTCTTACGATCTTATATTGGGTGGCATATTGCAATTGACTACGATATTTGACATGATAAAGAATGACAATTTGACAATGAAATAGAAATAAACTAAAGACTTAACTAAGAAAAAACTACAATAGTATTTTTTTGAATGATTTGATCTGATTTATTATTGTCACATATACTAACATACAGTGAAAAGTATTGTTTCTTGCATGCGACACAGAGAAAGCATGTCGTTCCGAGGGAATGAAATGAAAGATTGCAGAATGTGGTCTTATAGTCATCGCTAGGGTGTAGAGAAAGATCAACTTAGTGCAAGGTAAGTCCATTCAAAAGTCTGACAGCAGCAGGGAAGAAGCTGTTCTTGAGTCAGTTGGTACGTGACCTCAGACTTTTGTATCTTTTTCCTAACGGAAGAAGGTGGAAGAGAGAATGTCCAGGTGCGTGAGGTCCTTAATTACGCTGACTGCTTTGCCAAGGCAGTAGGAAGTGTAGACAGAGTCAATGGATAGGACGCTAATTTGCATGATGGATTGGGCTACATTCATGAACTTTTATGGTTTCTTGCACCTTGGCCAGAGCAGGAGCCATACCAAGCTGTGATACAACCAGAAAGAATGCTTTCTGTGGGGCATCTGTAAAAATTGGTGAGAGTCACAAGGTTGGGATTTTTGGAAGGCTTAGTGGTATTCTGTAACTTGGCTATTTGAGGATTTCCCTTTGGCCACTTTTTTATGTTCTTGTCTGTCTATGTAAGTTTCATATGTTTTTTTAAATAAATCTTGGTACGCTTTTAAACTGAAGAATTTTGCCTTTGCAAGATTCAATTTTCAAAATATTTAGTTTTTCTAAGGAAGCAGGCTGTCATTCGAAAGATCCCCACTTCAAGCAACCTGTGGGATAATAGTGGGTTAGAAGCAAACCCATTAAACTACCAATATCATTCCGTGTGGTCAGTGACAATGTGAAATAATATAATGGACCAGGAATGGCTAAGCGTTTGATTGATAGACAATGGGGAGAAGTGACCTCCAGCCCTTACAAACAGATTATGGTGACTCAGTACTTTAGTGGCAGTTGGTGTCCCTGTACTTAAAATGAAATCTCGCAATCACAGTTTAACAAATGTTCAGTTTTCCAGGCGAGGCGCAGACAGATTCTGATATGATTTACTGGCAGGGTGATTGAATAAATCCCAGCCCAGATACCTACACTGCGCATCCAGTCTCAGAGATTCTTGGACAGTTGTCTGCCCATCGCTAATGATGAGATTACAGGTCAGAGATTCCCCATGCTGATCCAGTGATGAGGTGAAGGAGAAAGTTGATGAAACCGTCCAGAAACCCTCCAAACTGTTCCTGATGTGTTGTGAAGTTAGAGCATCTGGCAGAATGGAGGATTCTTCTCCAATCCACTCCAGTTTAAACTCCGGAGCTGAACAACTCTGGGTGAGTGAACAGGTAAACTGGGCTGGTTTTCCAGCTATCAACTGCCCCAGGACTGAGATCCGCAGTTTCTCTGTCAGGAACAGAGGAAATTCGAGCTACCCAAGATTCCAACCAATGAATTGACCAGTGAGTGCATTGAGCTGAGGTACAGAGAGAGATTGAATAGGTTAGGACTTTATTCCCTGGAGCGTAGAAGAATGAGGGGAGATTTGATAGAGGTGTATAAAATTTTGATGGGTATGGATAGAGTGAGTGCAAGCAGGATTTTTCCACTGAGGCAGGGGGAGAAAAAATCCAGAGGGCATGGGTTAAGGGTGAAAGGACAAAAGTTTAAAGGGAATATTTGGGGGGGCTTCTTCACGCAGAGAGTGGTGGAAGTGTGGAATGAGCTGCTGGATAAAGTGGTAAATGCGGGGTCACTTTTAACATTTAAGAAAACCTTGGACAGGTTCATGGATGAGAGGGATGTGGAGGGATATGGTTCAAGTGCAGATCGGTGGGACTCAGCAAAAAATGGTTCAGCACAGACAAGAAGGGCCAAAAGGCCTGTTTCTGAGCTGTAATTTTCTATGGTTCTATGGAACATTGCAACAAGCCAAGGATTTGCTTCCATACCCACATTTATCCTTGGCTTGCTGCAATGTTCCAGTGAAGCTCAATACAAACTGGAGGAACACATTTCACCTTCCAGCTCAGCACTTTACAGCCTCCCAGTCTCAACATCGAATTCAACAACTTCAGATGATTTGCTCTACACCACCTTGACCCCTTTGTTTTCATTCCAATTTATTTAATTTGTTACTGTTGTCTACCTTTTATTTCTTTATGGTCTTTCTTCATTTTTCTCTCACCGCCTCCCCCACTCTTTCCTTCCCCCTACTTCATCCCCTTTTTCTTCCTCCCGCTCACCTTTTCTACATTCTACCTCTGACCAATTCCTCTTCCCTCCACACCCCCCCCCCCACCCCCCGCCCCCGCGCCTCCAAATCTCCATCTGGCACAGTTTACAGTTTTTCTGCCGCTTGGCCATTCACTCCCTTTATTCGCTCTGGGAACAGCTATGAGCAGTATTTTCCCCTGGCTTCTATGGCTATGACTCATCTTTCATTCCCTTCCCCTGCAGGATAAATATCTCCCACTTGCTATGCCTTTTAGCTCAAAGGATCATCTGGACTCGAAACGTCCTCTCTTTCCTCTCCTTACAGATTCCGCCAGACCTGCTGAGATTTTTCCAGCGTTTTCTCTTTTGGTTAAACTCCAGTCTGTTTCCTCGACCTGGGAACTATATTTACCCTCATTCAGTTTCTTGTCGTTGCCTTGGGAACATTTTATTAACATTGAATTTTGGATATTATTGGATCTTTCACTCCACGCTGGATAATAACATTTTCTCAAACATTAACATTCAGTGGGATCTCCCAGATAACCAGTCATCAAAGAAAAGTCCTGACATTAAGTTTTTTTGATATTGTGAATTAATACTTCCACTTTGTATTTAATGTCAGGATAATCAAATATACACGGGATTCCTGCACACGAGCCTCTCACAGCCGTTACGTTCCAGGGAATCTTCACAGACCATCGGGAACTATGGAGAACTGACAAATACACATTTCATGAATAATGATCTCGCCAATGATAAACCGAATAAAATAATCCCAAAATTACAGCTCAGCACTGTTACATTTCCCTTGAAGCATCCACTATGTTATATAAACATCACCAATAATCACAAGTCTGCAAGTTCGCATTGAAACTATTCAAATTCTAGCAAAATTTCAGTCAAACACATTGAAATCAGAATTCTGTAAATTCATAAAATACTGAATAGAATAGAATTTCCAATATGAGATACATTACAGCCTTGACATTAATTTACAAATCCTTTATTAACCATTCTTATCTCTATAGATCATGAATATTTTATCTTATTCACTAAGCAGATACACCCTCAATCGGAAATTATTAAAAGAATCTTGTACCTTGGATAAACATCAGGATGGGGGTAAAAAACTTCATCATAACCATCACTACAGAATATTCACTATTGTAGGAAGGAACTGATTTCAGATTAAAACCTGGTGCTGAATTCCAGTTGCTGCTAATCCATTGCTGATTACACTGGAATCGGAGCTGCTGGGCACCCCCTCACTGGGAATCCATTTAACCTCGCACAGTTTGGCAATCTCACTCCCTCTCAGTGCCCGCCACTAGCTGTCTCAGACAGCGACAGCATGGAGCTGGGCAGTAATGTGTTACTCACACAGTTAGTGGGTGCGATGGTGCCAGACTAGTGACAAAAGCTCACCAACTGAGAATGAGCCCTTCATTGTGTACAGATAACAGGACAGGAACAAACATTTTAGACTAGAAAACCAAAAATAGCCCAGCACTCAAGCTTCAGCCTGCTGTCTCCACATCTTTCTTTACTTATCAGTCAATGCGTTCTGAATGCGATGTTGTGGTTATTTCTGTAACCGCTACTTGCAAATAAGTCATCTTCACATCTTCAGCGTCTTGAGCCAAAACAGGTATCTTAACTGTCAATGGGACATAAGCATTTTCCCAGTAAATACTTTTCTGCAGTTAATCTGCTACTTTTCAATGTGACCTCATATTAATTCTAACATTTGACAAAATGAAATTCAGTACAATTAACCGCAGCCGTACAATTATCCTCTTCAAATTGCTTTCTCTCCAGATCCCATTATTGGATATGGAACAATTTTGTTTTCATACCTTCATGGCTCATGGGTGACACTGGCTGGCCAGCATTTAGTGCCCATCCCCAATTGACCGAGGGCAGTTGAGAGTCAACCACATTGCTGTGGCTCTGGAGTCACATGTAGGCCAGACCAGGTAAGGACAGCAGATTTCCTTCCCGAAAGGACATTGACTTACACTTTATTTTTGGGGTTAAGTTTGCTCAAGTCATTTGAGGAGGACTGTTAAGAGTGAATTCCATTGGTGTTGTGGGTCTGGAGCCAGATGTAAGTCAGGCCTGGTAAGGGTGGCATATTTCCTTCCCAACAGGGCATTTCAATAATGGTTTCATAGCCATTAGATTTTTAATTCCAGAGTTTATTGAATCTGTAATGGGATTCAAATAGAACATTGTTCTGGCTTTTGGTGACTGTATTTCCAAGTCAGACAATGAGTGACAGTACCACTAGTGACAATACCACTCTGCCATAGCCTCCCCTCCCAGGGTCTTTCTGAGAATTTACTGAGAAAATGCTTACATCCCATTGACATTTAAGATAGCTGTTTTGGCTAAAAATCTTGAAGGTGCGAAGGCCACTTATTTGCAAGCAGCGGTTACAGAAATAACCACAACATCACATTCAGAGCGTATTGACTGAAAAGTAGCGGAAGATGTGGGAAATAGCAGGCTGAAGCTTGTGTGCAGGGCTATTTTTGGTTTTCTAGTCTAAAATGTTTGTTCCTGTCCTGTTATCTGTACACAATGAAGGGCTCATTCTCAGTTGGTAAGCTTTTGTCACTAGTTTGGCACCATCGCACACACTAACTGTGTGAGTAACACGTTACTGCCCAGCTCCATGCTGTCGCTGTCTGAGACAGCTAGTGGCGGACACTGAGAGGGAGTGAGATTGCCAAACTGTGCGAGGTTAAATGGATTCCCAGTGAGGGGGTGCCCAGCAGCTCCGATTCCAGTGTAATCGATCAGCAATGGATTAGCAGCAACTGGAATTCAGCACCAGGTTTTAATCTGAAATCAGTTCCTTCCTCCAGTGGTGAATATTCTGTAGTGATGGTTATGATGAAGTGTGTTCCCCTCATCCTGATGTTTATCCAAGGTACAAGATTCTTTTAATAATTTCCGATTGAGGGTGTATCCGTCTAGTGAATAAAATAACATATTCATGATCTATCGAGATAAGAATGGTGAAAAGAAGATTTGTAAATTAATGTTGAGGCTGTATACACTTCATATTGGAAATTCTATTCTGTATTTTACTAAATTCACAGAATTCTGACTTCAATATTTTTTGAATGAAATATTTACTAGAATTTGAATAGTTTCAATGGGAACTTGCAGAGTTGTAATTATTGGCGATGTTTATATAACACAGTGGATGCTTCAAGGGAAATGTAACAGTGCTGAGCTGTAATTTTGGGTTATTTTATTCGGTTTATCATTGGCGAGATCATGATTTACTGAAATGGATATTTATCAGTTCTCCATAGTTCCCGATGGTCTGTGAAGACCCCCTGGAATGTGACGGCTGTGAGAGGCTCGTGTGCAGAAATCCCGTGTACATTTGATTATCCTGTCAATTTCAGCAATCCGCGGATTCAGTGGCTGAAGCGGGGTTCTGATCCTCGTACCCCTGGTTCTGTTATCTATGATTCCGCAAAGCCAGAGACAGCAGCCCCGGGATATAGAGGAAGAATTGAGCTGAAGGGGAAGGTGACAGAGAAACAGTGCTCCTTATTAATAAAGGACATTAGGAGCGGAGATGAAGGGGATTATTATATCAGAGTGAAGATGATCAATCCCTGGAATGGTGGAGAAGATCACCTTCAGAAAATTCCCGTCACTCTCTCAATTCTGGGTAGGTTTTCCATTCATTTGTGAGGAGTTTATATTCCGCTTTGTCAGTGAGAAGGTATCATTGTGTGCTGTTACTGTTGGCGAATGTTAAAGGCTTCAGCTCCAGGGCTGGTACAGTGAACCATATCCAGGTGTGTGTGATGTTATTGACCTGAACTCAAACAGGTTACTGACATCCCAAACCCGCAGAAATTCCCCCCCCTGTCCACTTACTAAGTGTAACTTGGGAAAAGATTTGGAACTGTACAGAACAACAACAAAATACAACCCTTAATAGGGACTGAACATTGAGCGTGGATTCACACTCTGAATGGACGGATGGACACACAGTCAGTACATGGGAGAAATCCCGTCGTTAATATCCCTCCGTTTAATGAAGGCAGAAGTGTGTCCTGCATTTAAATAGCGCCTTTCATGAGCTCAGGTTATTCCAAACAGATTTATCACTGTTTATTAACAGAATGAACACAAGTGTGTTCCGATTGACTTGGGCGAGTTTAGGGATTTTAACCTATAGCCAATAACAAAGACAATAATCAGATAATCGACTTAATAATGTGATTATTTCTCAGACTTTGCTCTCCTCTCATTTAGTTTTGTGAGTTGGAATCTTGGATAACTCGAATTTCCTCTGTTCCTGACAGAGAAACTGTGGATCTCAGACCCAGGACAGTTGATAGCTGGAAAACCAGCCCAGTTCACCTGCTCACTCACCCAGAGTTGTTCAGCTCCAGAGTTTAAACTGGAGTGGAGTGGAGAAGAATCTCTCAACCTGTCGGGCGCTCAAACTTCACAACACATCAGGAACAGTTTGGAGGGTCCCTGGACGGTTTCATCAACTTTCTCCTTCACCCCATCACTGGACCAGCATGGAAAATCCCTGACCTGTAAACTCATCAGTAGCGATGGGCAGACAACTATCCAAGAATCTCTGAGACTGGGTGTGCAGTGTAGGTATCTGCGCTGGGATTCATTCAATCGCCCTGCTGGTAAATCATATCAGAATCTGTCTGAGTCTCGCCTGGAAAACTGAACATTTGTAAAACTGAGGTTGCGAGATTTCATTTTTAAATTGTGACGTGTTATTGAAGTTGTACAAGACATTTGTAAGGCCACACTTAGAATACTGATTACAGTTCTGGTCACTCTTTATGGAAAATATACTATTTAACTAGAAAGAGTGCAGAAAAGGCAAACCGAGATGTTACCGGGACTTGGTATTTGAGTGATAAGGAGAGGCTGGATAGACTGAGACTTTTTTCCCTGAAGCATAGGAGGCTGAGGGGTGATGTTGTGGAAGTGTATAAAATAATGAGGGGCACAGATGAGTTAGATAGTCAACATCTTTTCCCAAAGGCAGGGGGGTTTAAAACTAGAGAGTAAAGTTTTAAGGTGAGAGGGAGAGATACAAAAGTGTCCGGAGGGGCAATATTTTCACACAGAGGGTGGCAACCTCTGGCAAGAGGTTGGTACAATTTTGTCTTTTAAAAAGCTTTTAGACAGTTACATGGGTAAGATGGGTACATAAGAACATAAGAACATAAGAAATAGGAGCAGGAGTAGGCCATCTAGCCCTTCGAGCCTGCCCCGCCATTCAATAAGATCATGGCTGATCTGTCGTGGCTCAGTTCCACTTTCCCGCCCTCTCCCCATAACCCTTAATCCCCTCTCTTATCAAGAACCCATCAACCTGCTTCTTAAAAATATTTAGCGAGGCAGCCTCCACCACTTCAACGGGCAGAGAATTCCAGAGATTCACCACCCTTTGAGTGAAGAAGTTCCTCCTCAACTCCGTTCTAAACCGCCTCCCCTTTATCTTGAGGCTGTGCCCCCTAGTCCTACTGTCTTTTTTGAGCGGGAAGAGTCTCTCCACCTCTATCCTATCCATCCCATTCATCATCTTATACGTCTCAATGAGATCTCCCCTCATTCTTCTAAACTCTAACGAGTACAAGCCTAGTTTATTCAGCCTCTCCTCATAGCTCAATCCCCTCAACTCCGGTATCAGCCTAGTAAACCTCCTCTGCACTCCCTCCAGGGCCAAAATATCCTTGCGCAGGTGCGGCGCCCAAAACTGCACACAGTACTCCAGCTGCGGCCTCACCAATGCCCTATACAGCTGCAGCAAGACCTCCCTACTTTTATATTCAATCCCCCTCGCTATGAAGGCCAGCATCCCATTCGCCTTCCTGACCACCTGCTGCACCTGCAAGCTGGGTTTTTGCGACTCATGCACAAGGACCCCGAGGTCCCTCTGCACCGTCGCCTGCTGCAGTTTTTCGCCACGTAAGTAATAGTCCTTCCTACCATTCTTCCTACCAAAGTGGACCACCTCACACTTGCCAACATTAAATTCCATTTGCCATTTCCTGGCCCATTCGCCCAGCCTATCTAGATCCTTCTGCAGACTCTCCACACCCTCCGCACAATTTGCCTTTCCCCCAATCTTGGTGTCATCAGCAAATTTCGACACCCTGCACTCGGTTCCCTCCTCCAGATCATCTATATAAATGGTAAATAGCTGAGGCCCCAGCACCGACCCCTGGGGCACCCCACTAGTCACCAACCGCCAATCCGAATAGCACCCATTGACCCCCACTCTCTGCCTCCTATTTGACAACCAATCCTCTATCCACGCTAACACCCTACCCCCAACTCCATGTCCCCTGACCTTCTGCAATAACCTCTTGTGAGGTACCTTGTCAAACGCCTTCTGAAAATCCAGAAAGACCACATCCACCGGCTCTCCTCTATCCACTGCCCTAGACACATCCTCATAGAACTCCAGTAAATTTGTCAGACACGACTTCCCTTTAATGAAACCATGTTGCGTCTGCCCTATCAAGCAATTCCCTTCAAGATGCCTCGCAATTTCCTCCTTAATGACGGATTCCAACATTTTACCTACCACAGATGTTAAACTAACCGGCCTATAATTCCCCGCCTTTTGCCTGGCACCCTTCTTAAACAACGGCGTAACATTAGCCGTTTTCCAATCTTCCGGCACTTCCCCGGAATCCAGCGACGTCTGGAAAATAACCACCAAGGCATCCACTATAACCTCCGCCATTTCTTTCAGAACCCTCGGATGCATTCCATCCGGTCCTGGGGACTTGTCCACAATCAGCCCCTCCAGTCTGTCGAGCACCACCTCTCTAGTAACAGTAATGTCATTAAGACCGTCCATTCCTACCACCTTTCCATCGCTAACACCCGGCAAATTATTCACGTCCTCCTCCGTGAAGATGGGCCAAACGCGTGCAATTGAGAGTAGCTTAGTGGTTAAAGCAACTTAGGCAAGTTGGGCCAAAGGGCCTGTTTCCATGCTATAAACCTCGATGACTAGGTGGAGATGAAGTATTCTGATACCAGCCACCACTAAGCAACCATGACCTATTTGTAAGGGCTGGAGGTCGCTTCTCCCCGTTGTCTATCAGTCAAACTCTCAGCCATTACTGGTCCATTATATTTAATATTGTCGCTGACACATGGAGTGATATGTGGGGCTCACGGATGTTTGTTTCTTCAGTTGAAGTCAATTTGTTTGTGTCACAGTAGGTTTACATTAATACTGCAATGAAGTTACTGTGAAAATCCCCTAGTTGCCACAGTCCGGCAGCTGTTCGGGTATACTGAGGGAGAATTTAGCTTGGCCAATGCACCTAACTAGCATGTCTTTCAAACTGTGGGAGAAAACCAGAGCACTCAGAGGAAACCCACGCAGACATGGGGAAAACATGCGAACTCCGCACAGAAGTGACCCAAGCCAGGAATCGAACCAGTATCCCTAGTGCTGTGAGGTAGCAGTGCTAACCACTGTGCCATCGTGCCAGCACTATTATCCCACAGCTTGATTAATCGCTGATATAGTGTAAGTCAGAAAATCAAATGATCATCAGTTTCTGTGTGGAGCTGCCTGGGGTGTTGGTCTTGATGCTAAAACTGAGTTCAACTCCGTTGGGAAAGTTAAGAACTCTCAATCTGGGAAGGATGGTCTCTGGGTTGAAAAGTTTATTGATTAGAAGTTCAGTCAGGTAGTTGGACAACTCACTGAAGGAAACATGTCAAGTGAATAGATGGTTAAGTTTAACTTACGCTTTAGCAATTAGACACCAATATTTTTCCAGTTTATTTAACAAATTCAACACCATATCTAGAAGATATTCTTATTTTCTTGTTTTTTTAATTTTAATCTTCATTTTCTGACAGCACCAACAAACTTTTGTGTTTCAGGTGGGCTTTGCAAACCAATGCTCAATTCCCCTATAGTAACAGTGGAGGGAAGTTCATTCTTATTGTATTGCAAAGCTCTGGGGATCCCTCCAGTCAATTTAACATTGAGCCGAAATGGGGTAGAGATCAGTAACTCTTCCACCGCGGAGCTGAACCTCTTCATTCACAATGTGAGTTCTGAAGATGAAGGGGAATATTGGTGCGAGGCTGCAAATAATCTGGGCACTGCCAGGAGTTCGACAAACATCTCTGTGCAATGTAAGTGATGAATGGGACCCATCAGATACACACAGGGACATCAATAATGTCACTCCCCTGATTAGTAACAGGTTTGATGTTTCCCAGTGTAAACATACAATTACAACAGGGGCCAGTGTTAGGAATATTCCCAGAAAGGTCAGGGAAATTAAAGAAACAGAGGAATAACCCAACCCGGTCCTTGGAAATGTATTTCAGATTGAGTGTCAGTCGAATGGTGGGATGTGAGGCAAGTATAGAGGCAGCAATTTGTTCCCAGGGGATGGGACTGTGTGGGAGCTCGGCCAATTCCTGCTTTCAACATGAGGCTTTTTGAGATTCCCCTGGCTGGACCCTGATGTTTGAGGGAGTAACCTGATTAAATGCTGATGAGGTGTTGCTCGGAACTGACAGATTCCCAAAGCGACTTTGGGATTATACAGAGTGTGTATCCCAGGGATAGTCCATCACCTCTCGGACAGTTTATCTCACTGCTCATTGTAAACTTACAACTGGCTTACTGAGTTATTACAGATTAGGAAAATGACCACTCTGGTAAATCATTAACCGGTTTAATGTGATTGATTCATATTAAACACCTGGGACTCCCAGTCCAGCAAAGTCTTAACTTTTAGATCAGAAATAACTGTCTCAATTTTAAATCTCTCCATGAACTCTTCCCTCCGTATCTCTATAACCTCCCACAGCCCCAGAAACCTCCGAGTCTCCATCCTCCCCAACCTCTGGGTCTCTTGTACACCCCAGACTTTAATGACTAGATCATTGCTGGCTAAGACTTCAGCAGCTTGGGCGCGAATGTTTTAAATTCCCCATCCTAGACATTCTCTTGAGCTACTCTCCTCCTTTGAGATACTGTTTAAAATCAGCTTTGTGTTTGTCTAAAAGAAATCTTCTTATGTGACGGGTCTTAATTTCTGTTTGCTAATATGCCTCTGGAGTGATTTATGGGCTGGAATTTTACCCCCCCGCTGGCCCCGGAATTGGGTGGGCGAGGTTCGCAGAATGGAATTCTCCACTGGATTTTATCCGCTCGCCCGAGAGAGGACATAAAATCCCGGCAGTGATGTTTAATTATTCCCCTATCAATACATAAATTATTGTTTCTATGACCAATAAGCATTGTTAGGGCTGGGTGCATCATCCATCCTGGGTTGTAGATTTTAATTTGATTTTAATGTTTTGTTTTTTTTGTCACAGTGCCCTCACCACCCTCAGGGGCTCTCTCACCCCTGCCATGCTACCCCCTCATTAATTTATCTTTGATTATTGTTTTTAATTAAAAGGGTAAAATATTGTTAGTGACAACCCTTTCATTACATTTTGTATGTCGTTAGCATAAGTTCATAGAATCATGGGATCCCTACAGTGCAGACGGAGGCCATTGGGCCCATCAAGTCTACATTGACAACTATCCCACCCATCTATCCCCATAACCGCCACATATTTATCCTTCTAAACCCCCGAACACTAAGGGGCAATTGAGTATAGCCAATCCACCCTACCCATACATCTTTGGAATGTGGGAGGAAACTGGAGTATTCAGAGGAAACCCACGCAGATACAGGGAGAAATGTGCAGACTCCACACACACAGTGACCCAGGGCCGGAATTGAACCCAGGTCCCTGGCGCTGTGAGGAAGCAGTACTAACCATTGTGCCGCCCTGCTGGCCTTAGTCGGATAGATTTATAAAATAAAACTGAGTGAAAGATTTTGAAATTCAACCCTCTTTTTTTATTCTCTATAGATAGACCCACAATAGTATCAGGTTCGAAGTGCACCAGTTTGGAGAATGAGGTTTACTGTATCTGCTGTGTCAAAGCCAATCCCGCAGCAAACATCACATGGAACCTCGGTGAGAGAAACATCAGTGGGAACGTTTCAGAGATTGCACTCCACTTGTGGCAGAGCTCCCTGAGACTGACTCACCCGACTGGATCTGAAAATCTGATCTTGTGTATGGCAGAGAATGAGCACGGTGTCAGTGTGAGGAAATACTGGCTCCACTCACCAGGTACATCCTGAAATATCCTCACCCTCGCATGTTAGTATGTTTTTTAATATGCAAATGATTAAGCAGGCAAATGGCATGCAGGGTTTTATTGCAAGAGGAATGAAATGTAGAAGTAGGAATCAAAAACAGAAAAATGCTGTAAAATCTCAGCAGGCCTGACAGCATCTATGCGGAGAGAATAGAACCAACAGTCCGAGTCTAGATGACCCTTCGTCAGCGCCTTCAATAGAAGAAGTGATGTTTTGCTGCAGTTATACAGGGGGGTGCTAAGATCACATCTGGCGCAGTGCGTACAGTTTTTGTGTCATTTGCAAAAGGATATAATTACCTTCAAAGCAATACGGAGAAGGTTCACTCCGTTGATTCCAGGGTTCCGGGGATTATCCAATGAGAAAGGTTGAGTAGGTTGGCCCTGTACACTATGGAGTTAAGAAGAATTGGGAGGCAGATCAGGCTTGAGGGGCTGAATAGCCTATTTCTTCTCCTGTTTGGTATGTTGGGGCAGCACGGTAGCACAGTAGTTAGCACTGCTGCTTCACAGCTGCAGGGTGAAGCTTCGATTCCCAGCTGGGGTCACTGTCTGTGTGGAGTTTGCACATTCTCCTCGTGTCAGTGTGGGTTTCCTCCAGGTGCTCCAGTTTCCTCCCATAGTCCAAAGATGTGCGGGTTAGGTTGATTGGCTGTGCTAAAATTGCCCGTTAATATTCTGAGATGCATAGGTTAGAGGGATTAGCAGGTAAATATGTGGGTATATGGGGTTAGGCCTGGGTGGGATTGGGTCACTGTCTGTGTGGAGTTTGCACATTTCTCCCTGTGTCTGCGTGGGTTTCATCCGAGTGCTCCAGTTCCCTCACACTCCAAAGATGTATGCATTAGGTGGATTGGCCATGCTCAATTGCCCCTTAGTGTTCGGGGGATTAGAAGGGTAAATATGTGGGCATAACGGGGATAGATGGTGGGATAGTTGTCAATGCAGACTTGATGGGTCTAATGCCTCCTTCTGCACTGTAGGGATCCTACGATTCTATGAACTTATGCTAACGACCAACAAATGTAATGAACAATATTTTAATTAAAAACAATAATCAAAGATAAAGTAATGAGGGGGTAGCATGGCAGGGGTGAGAGAGCTCCTGAGAGTGGTGAGGGCACTGTGACAAAAAAATCAAAACATTAAAATCAAATTAAAATCTACAACCCAGGATGGATGATGCACCCAGCTCTAACAATGCCGATTGGTCCTAGAAAGGATAATTTATATATTGACAGGGGAATAACTAAACATCACTGCCGAGATTTTATGACCTCACTCGGGTGAGCAGATTAAATCCCGCACGAGGCCAGCGGAGAATTCCATTCTGCGAACCTTGATCTAAAAATCTGATCTTGTGTATGGCAGAGAATGAGCATGGTGTCAGTGTGAGGGAATACCAGCTGGATTTACCAGAATATCTTGAACAGAAGCAAATACAGATTGTTCCCTCACTGACAAATGTGTTGGGGTTTTCGAATTGCCAAGGTGGAAATAGCAAAATAATCTTTGACATTATACTGAGTCCATTGTCAATTTGAGCAGACTCAGTGTCCATTCCATGTCTGGGTCAGTGTCTCACTGAAACGAGGTTCAGTGTATTCTCCGATTTTGGCAAAATCAGGATTAATTAATGTAAAAGCATCTCACTCATAGAATCCTTACAGTGCAGTGCACTAAGG
The DNA here is from genome assembly GCF_965287045.1 of Carcharhinus amblyrhynchos. Taxonomy (NCBI): domain Eukaryota; kingdom Metazoa; phylum Chordata; class Chondrichthyes; order Carcharhiniformes; family Carcharhinidae; genus Carcharhinus; species Carcharhinus amblyrhynchos. Next base: position 67,967,332 of record NC_137339.1, on the reverse strand, counting down.
GGCAATCCATCTAAGCTTCACAAGTTTGGTGTGTGGGAGGAAACTGGAGCAAACCCACACAGACATGGGGAGAATGTGCAAACTCTGCACGTAACCCGAGCTGGGAATTGAACCCAGGTCCCTGGTGCTGTGAGGCAGCAGTGCTAACCGCTGTGCTACCGTGCCGTCCCAGTATTCATTTTTGAATATCTAATCAGTTAGGCCGGAATGTTCCTGTTCTGCCCGCTGTGGGAATCGTACCGAGTATGGGGTAGATCAGGCAAAGGTCCATTGACATTGGGTGAGATTTTCCAGTTTTGGGGTGGGTGAGGCTGGAAAATCTGACCTTTAAAGTAGAATGTGGATGTGTTCTCCGTACCCGGGTTCTACCGAGAGACAGAATCCAGATGACAATGTTAATCTCACCTTGTGGAGTTAGGTATCACCCTGGTTGTGTATCTGTTGCTCTGTGTGTTTGATTCTGGGTAATTGTGTTCGGGACTGATGTTACGGTTTGCAAAGCAGTTTGGTTGCATTGGGAGATTCGTGACTTGCTGGGCAGACTTTGGCCGGAATTTTACCGACATTCCAGCCCCGATTCCGGGGCGTGGGCTTGGCTCGGAGAACAGGATTCTCCATTGGCCTTGGGCGGGATTGTGCGAAACTTGGGTGGACGTCCCGGTAAAATTCCGCCCTTAGGGATGTGAGTGACATTGTGCCGCACTTTCCAATTAGCTTTAACATTAGTTCAGTTCAACATGGATTTAATTATTTGTGTTCAACTCAAAGGGTGTGATTTTCCAGGTTTGCTCATGCTAAGACTGGAAAATCCTGCCCAAGATCAACGGTTTGCAACCCCCCCAACTATGATTCCTAAAGTATGGGAGAATTCTGCCCAAAATGTTAATTTCAGCTTAACACGAGACACAAAGGCCTGAAGATGTGTGAAATCCAGTTTCGATTCTTATAAAGGGTTTAAACGCTACCCTCTATTTATTGAAGTGAAGGATTCCCAATGCATTGTTAAACCACTTCAGGAGGGTTGTATAAAAATTGTAAAATCCTGAGTTTTAGGATTGAATAACTATATACTTTAACAATAATTATATATTTATGTTAACATACTTTTTAAATTCATTCATGGGATGTGGGCATTGCTGGCTGGGCCAGCATTTATTGCCCATCCCTAATTGCCCCATTTCCGAGGACATTTGAGAGTTAACCACATTACTGTGGCTCTGGAGTCACATGTAGGCCAGACCAGGTAAGGACAATAGATTTCCTTCCCTAAAGGGCCATTAGTGAAGTAGATTTTTGTTTTACAACAATCAGCACGGTCATCATTTAATTCCAGAATCCTATTGTTGTGGGATTTGAACCTAGTACATTATGCTAGAGTACTAGTCCAGGGAAAATACCAGTCTGCCACTGCCTCTTCGTTAGGTGTAACAGTGTATTTGCATGCAGATGTACATTTTATCTCATTGTCATGTTGTAATCTTAGAACTATAACGCCCAACAAGTTTTTTTTTGGGATATTTTAGGAACTTTTCTCTGGTGGATCATCATCCTGACAGTTACGGCTGCAGCTATTATTCTGATTCTCATCGCGCTGAAGGTGCAGAGGTATGTGTGTGCTTCCTAAATACTGAAACTCACACGGTAATCATAAATTTGAAAGGCTTTCGGGGGGCTGAGAGAGGGTTGTCAGGATTTCTGCAGATGCCGAACAATTGTGCTGTAGTGTTCTATGTTCTATTCAGAAGTTGCAGCATGACATAGATAGGATGCAAGACTGGGCGGAGAAGTGGCACATGGACTTCAATGCGGATAAATGTGTAGTGGTCCATTTTGGCAGGACCAACGGGATGCAGGAGTACAATATCAAGGGTAGGAGTCTTAGCTGGGTTGAAGAGCAGAAGGATCTTGGGGTCCGGGTCCATAGGACTCTTAAATCGGCCTCGCAGTGGAGGATGTGGTCAAGAAGGCGTATGGTGTACTGGCCTTCATTAATCGAGGGATTGAGTTTAGGAGTCGGGAGGTAATGCTACAACTTTATAAGACCCTTGTCAGACCCCACTTGGAGTACTGTGCGCAGTTCTGGTCGCCTCACTACAGGAAGGATGTGGAAGCTATTGAGAGGGTGCAGAGGAGATTTACAAGGATGTTGCCTGGATTGGGAGGCAGTCCTTATAAAGATAGGTCTCTTCTCCCTGGAGAGACGAAGGTTGAGAGGTGACCTGATAGAGGTTTATAAAATGTTGAGAGGTATAGATAGAGTGGATTCTCAGAGGCTATTTCCCAGGGCTGAAATGGTTGCTACGAGAGGACACAGGTTTACAGTGCTGGGAAGCAAGTGCAGAGGAGATGTTAGGGGAAAGTTTTTCACTCAGAGGTTGGTGAGTGAGTGGAATCGGCTGCCGTCGGTGGTGGTAGAGGTGAACTTGCTGGGGTCTTTTAAGAGACTTCTGGATGAGTATATGGGATCTAATGGCATTGGGAGTTACAGATAGTTCTATGGCTTTGTAGGTATAGATGTGATCGGCGCAACTTTTGGGCCAAAGGGCCTGTTTGTGCTGTAGTGTTCTATGTTCTAATTGCTCAAAGTGGTATGCCCGGAGATTCCCTGAAAAGTGTTGTGAAGGGGGAGAGTGAATGGAGGTCTTCATGTGGGGAAGATAGGGGATCGGCAAATTCTCCAAGTTCCCTGGTCAATCACTGGGTTCTGCTGGCAATCATGTTCTAGACTTTTGGGTTAGTTGATCCTTTGTGTTATATATTTAAGTGGTTGAAGGATTGCTTTAGGAGTAGGTCACATGATTTGATGGTGATGCCACTAGGGTGTTTCAGAGGCTCCTGCTTTTATGTTCAGTTTGTCCTCTGTGCAGGCAAGAGCTCCTTCAATAAATTGTTGTTGTTACTCTGAATCTACATGGGCAAATTACATCTTTTTTCTTTTTGTGTAAAATTAGGACATTACACTTCCCCTGCAGTGTTGTAAAATAAAATATAGGTTTAGACTTCAAAATTAAGTATAAAAACAGAATATCCCCCTCACGGTGAACCGCAGTGGGGCATTGTGAGAGATGCTGTCTTTCCTAATAAATATGTAACCCAAAACACCCTCATTTAGCTGAAACAATATTGGTGCAAGAGGACTGAAGTTCTATCACGATCATCCCAAACAGTCAACCCACTGCAATAGAATAATTGATCAGTTGTCATCTCGCTGTTTTATGGGGACCAGGGTTGCATTAAAGGATTTCCACATTTGAAACAATTCCCATAAAATTCAAGGACAATTGAGATGTGCATTTGTGATGCCAAGGCATGCAAAGCTACGGACCGAGTGCTGGGAAATGGGATCGGAATAGGTGGTTTATCTTTGACTGGCACAGGCGTGATGGGCTGAAGGTGCTGTACACCTCTATGATGCTGACAATCTGGCTACACTTTCAAAATGAAATAATGACCTGGGCTCCTATCTGATTGCAAGTTTGTCCTGGCTGGTTTGGTCTGGAATAGTCGAACAACAGATTTGCATTATTGTAGCAACCTTATTCTTCCCCGAGGGTTTCACGGTGGGGTGGGGGAGGGGGAGGGTGGGAGACAGAATGGAAGATAGTGAGGAGGCAAATTCGAACAATGGATGGTGTGGGAGGCAAATTTCAAAGCAGCAGATAGTGTAAGAAGCAGTGACAACCCCATGCAAACAGTAAGAAGTCTCACAAAACCAGCTCAAAGTCCAACAGGTTTATTTGATATCACGAGCTTTTGGGACGCTGCCCCTTCATCAGGTGAGTCGTCTTGTGAGACTTCTTATGGTGCCTAGCCGAGTTCAGTGCTGGCACCTCCACATCAATCCAGTGCAAAGGCATTTGTTTATGAAGGAGCTTACCACTGGAGCATTCATACATTCAAATCAAACCTGTTTGACATTCACTGATCCATCAAATCCTGGATTGAGGCTTCAACACCATCTGAGATAGGGACAGTACGCAGTCTGGGTGATCAAGAGAGGTATCTGTCTGATTCATAGTCGGAATCTTCTTATTGATATCCACAAGCTTACTGTCAACATTTTTTTCTAACTCTGTTTAGTCTCCAAATGTTACATCCCAAAATTACATCTGAATACCTAAACTAACAATATGAATGGACTGGTCAATTCATCAAACAAAAAACTGGAACCAATCGAATTGAAATAACTCTAGAATTTTGGACAAGTGATGAATGCAAAGATATTAAACAATAAATCACAGGAGATGTTTGTGTTTGAAAAACGAAGACTTGCCCCTTACTTGAGCCCCAATGCTGGGTAACAATGACACACAGCTCGAAGATGTGTATCTTTTTTTTTAATTATTCATTTACGGGATGGGGGTGTCGCTGACTTGGACAGCATTTATTGTCCATCCCTAATTGGGAGTAAATAGAATCCATAGAATCCTTGCAGTACAGAGGGAGGCCTTTCAGCCCATTGAGTCTGTACCAACTGCAATTCCACCCATAACCCTCATTTACCCTGCTAATCCCCCTGACACTAGTCAATTTATCATGGCTAATCAACCTAACCCGCACATCTTTGGACTGTGGGAGGAAACCTTCAGTGTTCAAGGTAGTGGATGAAGTTTCAACCAAGTGGGATTGTTTTGCCCCAGATGGTGTTGAGCTTCTCGAGTGTTGTTGGAGTTGCGCCCAAACAGGCAAATGGGGAGTACTGCATCACATTCCTGAGTTGTGCCTTGTAGACAGTGGGCGGGCTTTGGGGGGAGACAGGAGGTGAATATCTCAATGAATTCTCAATATCTCAATGAGAAAAATATCAGCCATGACTGAATGGCAGAGCAAACTCAATGGGCCGAGTGGCCTGATTCTGCTCCTATGTCTTATGGTCTCTCACATGCATGAGTGAATGAAATGGTTTGTTGCCTCCAATTCACCAGAACAGAATGAAGAAACTGTAAACAATTTAACTTTGACGAAGTGATATTGGAAGCGTAAAATAGTATAACTGGGTGGAGGTGGGGACGGAGAGGCTGGGTGCAGGCTAGCTGCGAGGAGGAGATGGGAGAAGTTGGCGGGGGGGTTTGCACTTGGGAGGGAGGGAAGGTATATATGGCCATGGTAGCTCAAACATGGTAGAATAGGGTGCCTCTGGTTGGTCACCTGATCCTTTCTTGCTCATCGTAACCATTTGCTCCTGCATGGAAACCTTGCTGAAATTTTTAAAACTTTTTTTGTTGAGGCAGGGGTTTAAACTCTCCCGCCTGCTCTGTATTTAAAGAAACATACCTGAAAATCTTACTGGTTAACAAGATGGGATCTTACTACATGAAACACTTGCGTGCTGCTTAATACAATGTTAAGACTCTGGAAGAAAATCCAACACAGTGTTAGCAATCTGTAACTCTCCCTTATACTTATTAAAGCTGCACCAGGTTTCTCTTACAATAAACTACCCCTTATTTAAAAAATGAAACATTGTTTGTGCAACCAGGAAGAAGACAAATGACAACGTCTGTGCCCCAGAAATCAACGATGATTCAGTGATTTACGCTGTGGTGCGACATTCACAGAACACCCAGGTAAGGAAGGGAAAAGAAACTCACCAAGTGCAAAGGAGATATCTATCTCCAGAAAAAAATACCTGCATTTCATATCAAACATTCTCAGGTGGTTTCTTTCTGGAAGGAAATCATTAATTGACAGAACAGACAATGTTACTTGGGAAAAAATAATTCCTACAGTGCAGAAGAAGGCCATTTGGCCCATCGAGTCTGCACTGACTCTCCAAAAGAGCACTCTACCTAGGCCCACTCCCCTGCCCTATTCCTGTAGCCCCACACTCTTAGCATGGCCAATCCCATCTAATCTATACATCTTTGGACACTAAGGCACATTTTAGCATGGCCAATCCATCTAATGTACACATTTTTGAACACTAAAGGGCAATTTAGCATGGCCAATCCTCCTAACCTTGGTAGTGAATTCCACACATTCTTCACCCAGAGCATGCTGAATGTATGGAATTCATGACCACAGAAGGTAGTTGAAGCCAAAACATTGTGTGATTTCAAGAAGAAATTAGATATAGCTCTTGTCACTGTCTCGGGTCACTGTCCGTGTGGAGTTTGCACATTCTCCTCGTGTCTGCGTGGGTTTCCTCCGGGTACTCTGGTTTCCTCCCACAGTCCAAAGATGTGTGGGTTAGGTTGATTGGCCATGCTATGAAATTGCCCCTTAGTGTCCAGGGATGTGTAGGTTAGAGGGATTAGTGGGTATAATATGTAGAGATATGGGGGAAGGGCCTGGGTGGGATTGTGTTCGGTGCAGACTTGATGGGCTGAAGGGCCTCTTTCTGCACTGTAGTGTTCGATTCTATGATCTTGGGGCTAAGGGGATCAAGGATACGGGGAGAAGGGGGGGAATCAGGATATTAAATTTGATGGTCAGACACGATCAAAATGAATGATGGAAAGGCTCAAAGGCCGAATGGCCTCCTCCTGCTTCTAGTTTCTATGAAATTTGCACAGCATTGTACACTAAGGGTCAATGTAGCATGGCCAATCCACCTAACCTACACATCTTTGGACACTAAGGGTCAATTTAGCCTGGCCAATCCACCTAACCTACACATCTTTGGACTGTGGGAGGAAACCAGAGCACTCGGAGGAAACCCACACAGACATGGGGAGAACGTGCAGACCCCACACAGACAGTGACCCAAGCCAAGAATTGAGCCTGGGTTCTGTGCTGCCCTCTCCTGTTCGCTGCGTGAAGCAACTGCTGCTGTGTGCAGATAGTAGTCATGATGTGGGTATGCCGGCGTTGGACTGGCGTAAACACAGTAAACACAGTAAAAAGTTGTCAGACTTTTTGCTGTGTGAAGCCACAGTCTGGGCTGATGGCCTTTGGTCTCACTCGCCTGTGTGGATACATTGCCTTGCATTGCCTCATCACTCTGTGAAGCTGTTGCTGTGTCTGAGGGTGATTATTGGAGGATAAGGAGGGACATTAAACATTTTAGGAACTGATTTGACAGCAGGGACTGGACAGCCTAAAATCATTTCAGAAACAGCTAACTGCTGTGATGGAAGATCTTTTGTTTCTAAGCAATTGAATGAATTGAGAAAGAAGTTCAAAGCCTCTCTTTCCTCCCCACAAACCTGTTTCTCTATCTTGTGATTGAAGTGATACAATGCCATCCTCTGCTGATGGGTGGACGCTACTGCACAAGAGGATGGGGAAATCCCCAGAAATTCAATAAAAGGGACACCAGTTAAAATGACAGAAAAGTAACAACAGACACCTTCCAGTTACATTAGATCCTGCAGTTTGGATTCTCAGGTAGAATAAGGGGTTTGATAAAAAAAAACAAACAGCATCAGTGTATTTTGTAACCAGCTGGAATTTCAGCCTTGGTGCTGTTTTTATCCTGGGGAAGCGGGAGTGGGGGGAGGCTGGAAGGGTAGATGGGGGTGGGGGTGGGGGGGTTGCATTCATTCCCTGCCAAGGAAGTGAGTGAGAAATGGCCAACCACATGGGGGAAGTTGGGACTGTTTCCAGGGTAGAAATGTCATTTACCGGGGGATATACGTTAAAGGCAAAAGGGAGAAAGTTGAAAGGAGATGTGACAGGTACTTTTTTGTACACAGAGTGTGGTAAGTACTTGGAATGTGCTGCCAGAGGAGGTGTAGAAGCAGATACAACAGCGATGTTTAGGAGGCATCTCAAGAGATACATGAATAGATCATGGATCTTCATAGATCACGGAATTCCTACAGTGTAGAAGGAGGCCACTCAGCCCATCAAGTCTGTACTGACCACAATCCTTCCCAGACCCTTTCACTATAATCCCAAGCACTCAGGGACAACTTAGCATGGCCAATCCATCCAACCTGCACATTTTTAGACTGTGGTAGCAAACACGAGCACCCGGAGGAAACAGGTAGGGATTAGAGGGATACGGACCATGTAGAGACACTAGATCTTCAGTTTATAGAATCCCTATATTGCAGAAGGGGGCCATTTGGCCCATCGAATCTGCACCGAGCACAATCCCACCCAGGTCCTATCCCCAGAACTCCATTTACCCTGCTAGTTCCCCCTGACATTAAGGGACATTTAGTATGGCCAATCCACCTAACCCGCACATCTTTGGACTGTTTAGAAAGGCTTCATGTGTCGGCACAGGCTCGGTGTGCTGTTTCTGTGCTGTAATGCTCTTTGTTCTCCTTGGGGAGAAGGCTATAGGGAGATTCGATGGAGATGTTCAAAATCGTGAGAGGTCTGGTCAGAGTAGACAGGGAGAAACTGTTTGTGCTCGTAAAAGGATCGAGAACACAGATTTTAATGTGATTTATAAAAGAAGCAAATGCAATATGAGAGAAAATGTTTTCATGCAGTGAGTGGTTGGGGTCTGGAATGCACTGCCTGGAAGTGTGGTTGAGGCAGGTTCAACTGAAGCATTTGAGAGGGCATGAGATCGTCATTTGATAGAAACAAGATGCAGGGGTGCAGGTTGGGGGTGGTGGAGGAGGCTGGGGAGGGGAGGCAGGGAAAAGGTCATGAAATCATGACGTTTGTTTGGAGAGCCAGTGTAGACATGGGGGGGGCGGGTAGTCAAAGTGGCCTCCTTCTGCACCTTATTAATTCTGTGATTCTGAGCTGGCAGAGATTGGGATTGCCCCATTTCCATAAGGATTGTAACCCTGTGCAAGGTTTGAAATGAAGTTAATTCTCATCGAGAGGGTATGTTGGAGCTAAAATACCTCCAAACATCAGCAAAAATGGATTGTCGGGCCATTTGTAAAACAAGTTTTGGTGCAAATAACTCCAAAAGTAACTTATTGCCACTGAGATTCTGTAATGTTGTGCTCTTTAAATATAAGATAATGTGTATCGGAATTAAAAGTGATTTTTCCCTCACTAAGTATGAACAGTAGATTGGTATCAGTGATTGAATAAAGTAGATTATTCAGGTACAGATATTACACTCCCATCCACGTCATTATGTCTAACACACAGTTTTCTGCTACAGGACCAAGGCCTGGACAGAAATATTGATGGTCCAGGGACGGCATCCGAATCAGCTCAAAGTGAGGAGGTTCTGTACGCAGCACTCAGTATCGCAAACATTCACAAACCTAAAATGCATCTCCAGACCGAGGAGCCCAGTGTATACGCTGCAATTAAATGGAAATGAAATCGAGGTGGCCTGATTCTCATCAGCAGAGCTCAGCAATAGTTGAAGACGACATGTTTAATGGTGTAGAACAGCAAGTTCATATTGTCCAAAGTGCTTTGAGAACGGTGATCTTTGAAAGAACAAAGAACAGTAACACAAGAACAGGCCCTTCGGCCCTCCAAGCCTGTGCAATCATGGCGCCCTAATTAATTAAATTATAAAAAACCTTCTGCCCTTATTTCCTCCTCATGTACCCATCCAGGTGTCTCTTAAATGTTGTTGATGTATCTGCTTCCACTACCTTCTCTGGCAGTGCGTTCCAGGCACCCGGCACTCTCTGCATGAAAAACCTCCCCACACATCTCCCTTAAACTTTCTTCCTCTCACCTTGAACCTGTGCCCCTTTGTAATTGACACTTTCACCCTGGGGAAAAAGCCCCTGACTATCCACCCTGTCTGTACCTCTCATCATTTTGTAGACCCCTATCAGGTCTCCCCTCAGCCTCCGTCTTTCCAGTGAAAACACTCCGAGTTTATTCGACCTCTCCTCATAGCCAACACCCTTGAGACCAGGCAACATCCTGGTGAACCTTCTTTGCACTCTCTCTAAATCTTCCACATCCTTCTGGTAGTGAGGTGACTAGAACTGCACACAATATCCCAAATGCAGCCTAACCAAGGCTTTATATAACTAAACATGATTTCCCAACTCTTGTACTCAATGCCCTTGCTGATGAAGGCAAGCATACCATATGCCTTCTTAATCACTTTGGTCACTTATGTTTGCCACTTTTGGTGAACTGTGGACCTACATGCCCAGATCCCTCTGTATGTTAGGTTTCTGAAGAGTTCTGCCATTTACAATATAATTCACATTTAAATTTGATCCTCCAAAATACATCACATCGCATTCACCCAGATTAAACTCCTTCTGCCATTTTTGTGCCCAAGTTTCCATATCTATATTCTGTTATATTCTCTGACAATCCCTGGCACTATCAACAACTCCACCAACCTTTGTGTCATTTGCAAACTCACTAATCAGAACACCCACATTTTCCTCCAGATCATTTATATCTACAACAAACAACAGAGGTCCCAGCACTGACCCCTGTGGAACACCACTAGCTACAGATCTCCATTCTGAAAAACACCTTTCCACCACTACTCTCTGTCTCCTATAAGTGAGCCAGTTCTGTATCCATCTAGCCAGCCCACTCCGAATCCCATTTGATTTTACTTTTTGTACAGTCTGCCATGTGGGACCTTGTCAAGCGCCTCGCTAAGGTCCATATAAACGACATCCACAGCCCTTCCCTGACCGATTGTCATTGTCACCTCTTCAAAAAACTCAAGTTGGTGAGACATGACCTTCCCTGTATAAAACCACACTACCTGTCACTAACTAGCCCATTTTCTTCCAAATGTGCAGATATCCTGTCCCTCTGTATCTTCTCCAAAAGCTTCCCCACCACCAATATCAAGCTCACTGACCTATAATTGGCTGGATTATTCCTGCTTCCTTTCTTAAACAGGGAACAACATTGGCTATTCTCCAGTCCCCTGGAACCTTGCCTGTGGTCAAAAAGGATGTGAAGATATCTGTTAAGGCCCCAGCTATTTCTCTCCTTGCCTCCCGTAGCAACTTGGGATAGATCCCGTCTGGCCCCGAGGACTTGTGTATCTTAATGCAATTTAGGATATCCAACACTTCCCGCTTTGATGTATTAACATTCTCCAGAGCCTTCACACACCTAATCCTGCTAAAATGTTAAAATCTCACAGAGGGTGATGTTTATTGACAATTCCAAAGGCGTTTCCATTTCCCCACATACGACTGAATTGGAGCAAGGGCTAGGTCTTGGAAGGTCAGTCTAAACATTTAGAGTGTTTAAGATGCTTTAATAAAATAATTATTTTCATAATTCCAACTCTGTTACATATTCTTTCATTAAAGACTTCAAAACAATTAAAACGTCTCATTCTGAAAAATGCTACATTAAGATGCTGATGTGAAAACAGGTCAAAGTGTGTCTGTGTGTTTATTTATATGTGTTTGTGTGTGAGAGATTATGCCTGCCTGTTTGTGTTTCTCTCTGTTTGTGTATCTCTGAGTGGGTTTCACAGAATCATAGATTCCCTACTGTGCACAAAGAGGCCATTTGGCCCATCAAGTTTGTACCAACCAAAATCCCACCCAGGCCCTATCACCATAACCCCATGCATTTACCCCAGCTAGTCTCACTGACACTTTAGCACGTCATCTAACCCACAGACCTTTGAACTGTGGGAGGAAACCAGAGCACCTGGAGGAAATCCATGCAGACATGGGGAAAATGTACCGGTTCCACCCAGGCAGTGACCCAAGCCAGCAATGAATCCCAGCCCCTGGCGCTGTGAGGCAGCAGTGTTGACCACTGTGTCACCGTGCCACCCCAACAAAGGCAGGGTCAGCCAGCAACACCAACATCCCATAAATATAGAATCATTGAATCCCTACAGTGCTCAAGGATACCAGTCAGCCCATCGAGCCTGCACTGACAGCAATCCCACCCAATCCCTGTAACCCCTCATATTCATTCCACTGATGCACCAACACTAAAGGGTAATTTCAAATGTCAATCCATGTGTGACATGGTTTGTCTCTGTGTATCTGTTGTGTGTGCGTGTTTCTCTCTGCGTGTTTCTCTCTTCATGTATCTCTGTGACTGTATGTGTCTGGGTGTGTGTCTGTGCATGTGCATCCTTCTATTTTTCTGCGTCTCTCACTATGACTCTGAGCACCTGTGTGTGTCTGTGTATGAGAGAGAGAGAGACTGTGTGTGTGTGTCGGGGGTGGGGGGGGGATGCTTCAATAAGATGTATATAAAAGAGCTTGTGGATTTGTAAGTGGTGTATTAGCATGGGTAGAGAATCGGCTAAGTAACAGGAAACAAGAGTCTGTATAAATGGGTCATTTTTCGGTTGCTAGCCTGTAACTAGTGGAGTGCCACAGACATCAGTGCTGGGGCCTGAACTATTTACCAGCTATATCAATAACTTGGATGAATGGACGGACCTTATTGTAGCCAAATTTTCTGATGACACAAAGGTGGGTGGGAGAGTAAGCTGTGAGGAGGATACAAAATAATCTGTAAAGGGATATCGATAGGTTAAGTGAATGGACATAGAATTGGCAGATGCAGAATAATGTGGGAAAATATGAAGTAGATGGTGCTACAACCTTGAGACCACAATTCTTTGTGATGTTTACCTTTTGGCTAAGATTAAACATCAGATTAAGCTCACCATGAGGTGCAATGCTTTAACTTGTCAGCTTGGATCTTGTTTGTCTCTCTTGTGGGGACCATGAATTGGATTCAATTGGAATTGGGTTCTTTGGAGCAAGCAAGGAGATGGATTCGGAGCTTGTCTCGTTCACTCTGAGCACTGACTTTGTAACTCTGAGAAAGGAATTTAAAAATATGTCCCACCTTCTCGGGGCTGTGAAATCACAGATGCTTTATTTCCATCTCATTGTGGAGTGCGGTGCTTGACACGCCTTTTTAAAACTTGTTGAGCTTTTCACAGTCCATTCGATGCACTTTGCCATACATTTCCATGTTTTAAGTTTTTCAATGACTTCGCATTTTATCAAAACCTTTACAAGTTTTTTTTTCTCAGAGTTCCGTTAAGCACCGCTCGCCTCCCAATCTCTGCCCTGAACTTGTGGCTGTGTTGACGCTCCTATCGATGCCCCGGTTCCCCCGCCGCTTGTGCAGTAGCATCCAGACACTAGCAGAGGGTGGTGTTGTATCACTTTAATCACAAGACAGAGCTCAGGGTTCGCGAAAGCAGCATTTCTGCCTTTTCACAACTCAGATCCTTTCTACATTCTCACCTCGCATTCTCATTCAATTCCGCATTTCCCATCCTCTCTCTGTCTGTCTTTCTCTCTCTCTACCTTTCCTCTGTTCCTACCTTTTGCTCTCTCTCTGCCCTTTTCTTTCTCTCCTCCCGCTTTTCCTTTTTTTCTCTCTCTGCTTTTTCCTCTCACTCCCTTTTCCTGTTTTCCCCCTTTCCCCCTATGCCTTTTCCCTCTATCTTCCTGTCTTTTCCTCTCTCTTTTCCTATCTTTCCCCTTTCTCTCCATCTCTGCCTTTCACCCTTTGTTTTCGCCCTTCTATCCGCTCTGCTCTTTACTCTTTCTCCCTCTGAGCCCCCTCCCTCTGTGCCCCCCGTGCCCTCCCCTCCCTCTGTGCCCCCCGTGCCCTCCCCCCCCTCTGTGCCCTCCCCCTCCCTCTGTGCCCCCCCTCCCTCTGTGCCCTCCCCCTCCCTCTGTGCCCCCTCCCTCTCCCTCTGTGCCCCCTCCCTCTGTGCCCTCCCCTCCCTCTGTGCCCTCCCCTCCCTCTGTGCCCTCCCCTCCCTCTGTGCGCTCCCCCTCCCTCTGTGCCCTCCCCCTCCCTCTGTGCCCCCTCCCTCTCCCTCTGTGCCCCCTCCCTCTGTGCCCTCCCCTCCCTCTGTGCCCTCCCCTCCCTCTGTGCGCTCCCCCTCCCTCTGTGCCCCCCTCCTCCCTCTGTGCCCCCCTCTCCTCCCCTCTCCTCCCCTCTCAGTTGGCTTATTCCCCTTCTCTGCCTCTCCCATCTCTCTCTTTGTCCCGTTGTCTTTCTGTGTCTCAGTCTCTCAATTTCCAGTTCAGGTTCTGAGCAGGGAGCTGCACCAGCGCAAGCCTCCAACCTGCTGGAAAACACAAGTCAGATTTGACCTGACTCAGAGGAACAAATAGAACAAATGCATTCCCAAAACAGGCTGGGAAAGCACAAGACTGAGACCGTAATCCAGGAGCAGAAGTAAGCCATTCAGCCCATCGATTCTGCTCTGCCATTCACTGGGATCATGACTGATGTGATGTGATAATCCACTTTCCCCCCTAACCCCGTAACCCTTGATTCCCTGACTGATTAAGAATCTGTCGATCTCAGCCTTGAACGTTAATGACCCAGCCTCGACAGCCCTCTGCGGGAAAGAATTCCACAGATTCACTGCCCTCTGGGAGAAGAAATTCCTCCCTCTGTCTTTAATGGGTGACCCCTTACTTTGAGATGAAGCTCTCTGGTCCTAGGCTCTCCCAGAAGGGGAAACAATCTCTCAGCACCTACCCTGTCCAGCCCCCCGAGAATCCGATACGTTTCAATAATATCTCATTCTTCTAAACTCCAATGAGTGCAGGCTCAATCCACTCAACCTCTCCTCATAAGAAAATCCCTCGATACCTGGGATCAGCTTCCTGTGGACTGCCTGTAATGCCAGTGTAGAAAATCTACAGTGCAGAAGGAGACTGTTTGGCCCATGACACTTCAGGGCAACTCAACATGGCCAATCCACCTAACTTTGGACTGTGGGAGGAAACTGGAGCACCCGGAAGAAAGACACGAGGAGAATGTGCCAACTCCACACAGACAGTGACCCAAGTTGGGACTTGAACCCAGGTCCCTGGTGCAGCGAGGCAGCAATGCTAACCACTGTGCCACCATGCTGCCCCTGAGATAAGGGGACCAGAACTTTTCCAAGTATCCTAGGTGAGGTTTAGTACATTTGTACAGTGTTAACATGACTTCCCTAAATTTATACCCTATTCGCTTTGAAATAAAGGCCAACATTCCATCTGTCTTCTCTATTACCTGCTTAATTTGAATGGCAGCTATTTGTGATTTATGTACATTGGCCCCCCAAATCTCTCTAAGATGCAGCTTTCTGCCAACTTTCTCTATTTAAAAAAAAAGCTCCTTTATTCTTCCTACCAAAGTGCATTACTTCAATTTACCTTCTTTATATATCATCTGTCACGTTTTTGCCCACTTATTTAACCTGTCTGTAGATTCTTGTGTCATGATCAATAATTGTCTTCCCACCTATTTTTGTGTCATCCTCAACCTTGGCAGTCGTACATTCACTTTCCTCGTCCAGTTTATGAATATATATTTGGGGTGGCACAGTGGTTAGCACTGCTGCTTCACAGCTCCAGGGATCTGGGTTCGATTCCCAGCTTGGGTCACTGTCTGTGCGGAGTTTGCACATTGTCCTCGTGTTTGCATGGGTTTCCTCCGGGTGCTCCGGTTTCCTCCCACAATCCAAAAATGTGCGGGTTAGGTTGATTGGCCATGCTAAAATTGCCCCTTAGTGTTCTGAGATGCGTATGTTAGAGGGATTAGTGGGTGAGACCTGGGTGGGATTGTGATTGGTGCAGGCTCGATGGGCTGAAGGGCGCCTTTCTGTATGATTCTATATATTGTCAATAATTGTGGCCCCAGCACTGAACGTTGTGGCACTCCACTAGTTACAGGTTGCCATCCAGGAATAACCCCGCTTATCCCAACTCTGTGTATCCTACTGTTTAGCCAATCCTCTATCCATATACGATCTGCCCCTGAGGAAAAAGTGGTTTCGGAGGAAGTGAGAGAACAATAGAAGTGTCAGAGATTAGGCTCTGCTTACTGAACTTTGCTTGAAATAGCTGTTTACAAGCAGGAAGGGAGGGTCTCACCAAAAGCCCAGCCGTCAGCTGTTTTGCCCTCTTCAGCAAGTGCTCTTGTGATCTTCACAGGAGTAAGAATCCAGCGACAGGCGCGTCAGGAAGGGTTGCGTTGGGATGGAAGGATCTCGGCTTGTTGCACTGGTCGTTTGTTGTTCATTGATATCCTCTGGTGAGAATCTCTTTCTTAAATCCCCTGTTTCAATAATAGGTAGACTATTCCTCGTGGAATAAGGGGTTGGTGGTGGAAAACAATGTCAGTACAAAGGTACAGATAAAGGATAGAGCGTGGGGACAAAATATGAGTGTCAGAGTTGCTTCCTTCAGCTGCTTTCTTACTGGGAAGCAGGTACAGAGGAGATGTCAGGGGTAAGTTTTTCACTCAGAGGGTGGTGAGTGAGTGGAATCGGCTGCCATCTGTGGTGGTAGAGGCAAACTCGCTGGGGTCTTTTAAAAGACTTCTGGATGAGTATATGGGATCTAATGGGATTGGGAGTTACAGAGAGTTCTATGGCTTGGTAGGTATGGATATGATTGATGCAACTTGTGGGCCTGTTTGTGCTGGAGTGTTCTATGTTCTATGAAAGCAAAATGATCTAACGGTATTGTTTCCATAGTTGAGTTGCAGCCTTTCTACCTCATGGTGAAGAAGGAAGAGGTGAATGCGACAGTGGGTGACACTGTTGTACTGTCAGTCAGGCCTTCTGTTCCCGTCTCAGGCGGCTTCTGGAAGTTTGGTACAAAATCGATTGTGATTTGGACAGTGGAAGCCCCCTATCTCAATGTCGCTTACACCAAACGCCTTGTGCACTTGCTGGACAACACCTCCCTCCTAATGTTCTCCGTGACTCTGGCCGATAGCGGAGACTATTGGGTGACCATGGACTCACCCAAAGGAGATGAAGCCACAGCCAAGATCACCCTCAATGTGTTTCGTAAGTTCATTGACTACTGTGGTCAGTACTGGAAGGTGTGGGAGGTGGGTGGGGGGGTGGGGGCGGGGAGATTTACTAGCTCGCCAAATGATACTTCCACTCCTGATAGAATGGGTTGTTGGATGGTGCCAGAATGTTGTGTAAAATGGACAAATCAGGTTCTCGAATGCAGACGGACTTCACAATCTAGGATCTGCATGGTGCTACCTGTTCACTTTGTCAACTTAGTAACTTCTCCCCCCCCCCACCCACCCCCCCCACCTCCCCACCCACCCCCCACCTCCCCCCAACCCCCCACCCACCCCCCACCTCCCCCCACCCCTCCACCCACCCCCCGCCTCCTCCCACCTCCCCCCACCTCCCCCCGCCTCCCCCCACCCCCAGAACGATACTTTATTCATAAAATCCTACATCACAAAACACTTAAAGTTCAGGAATGACAGGAAATGGGAATAGAGTTTGACCTTCCTCCATATATCGTGTTCCTCCCTATGGCTCCTCCACACATCTTCAACCCTCCTTATATTCACAAAGTACATTCCATATCAGGCATGACAGCCTGAAAGAGTTCCACTTTGTTTCCAGCCCCACTATGGCCACAAGGTCTTAGACAACGACCTTCCCCCATTTAGCCCCTGCGGCCACTGCCCCAAGCTTTAGTGCGTCCCTCAGCACGGTGTCCTGGGCTTTGGAATGTGCCACTCTGCAAGAGTCCTTGCACTAGAAGTCCAAGAAGTTTCTGGTAGACCAAAAGGCATCTTTCAATCAGAATCTTTCTAAAATTAAATTCAATCATAATCCAAGTGGCATGATAGCACAGTGGTTAGCACTGCTGCTTCACAGCTCCTGGGTCCTGGGTTTGATTCCCGGCTCGGGTCACTGTCTGTGTGGAGTTTGCACATTCTCCTCATGTCTGTGTGGGTTTCCTTCAGGTGCTCCGGTTTCCTCCCACAGTCTAAAGATGTGCGGCTTAGGTTGATTGGCCATGCTAAGAAATTGCCCCTTAGTGTCCAGGGATGCATGGATTAGTGGGTATAATATGTAGGGATGTGGGGGTAGGGCCTGGGTGGGATTGTGTTCGGTGCAGACTCGATGGGCCGAAGGGCCTCTTTCTGCACTGTAGGGTTCTATGTTAAAGGTCAAAGTCTCAACCAGCGAGATATTCCAGATATTAAGCTGACAAAACAGGCTGGCCACTTCCTGTCTTGGGCTTGATTTACATGATCCAGACTGACTGGAGCACGATTTGCACCTTCTTCGAGGTTTGATCTCACTTGCATCTTAACCAAAAGGCCTTGACATGGTTTTTAAAAAGTTGCTTCAAATGAGGCCTCAGTGACTTCTACCAAGTGCAGGACAGCAGAACTACACTTGATCTGAGCCAAAAGGCTGAGAACCAAGGAAGTTCTGTGGTGAAGTTGTGCCTCTGCTAGGATGTTTCTTTTCCTGTTTATCCCTGGATGGGTTCTTCCTCTACCCACTACACAGACAGAGTGCTGACTTCTCTCAGAATGATCCTCAGTTACATCTCTCTGCCACCTCTTAATTCCAGATTTTTACTGAATTCAAATTTCACCATCTGCTGTGGTGGGATTTGAACCTAGGACCCCAGAGCAGTATCCTGGCTCTCTGGATTACTAGTCCAGCAACATTACCATTACGCCACTGCCTCCCCTTATGATGATGACAAACATTGCCAGAGTTGCTGCTATCACAATGCCTCAATCTAGATCATGCTCAGAATATGCTGACTCTCACTCTGATGGTTGTCTTGTTTCTCCGCCAGCAAAGCCTGTACCTTTTTCCATTGCGGTGAAACACAGTGAGATCAATACAACTGACGGGGACACAGTCGTCCTGTCCGTGAGTCCTTCGCAAGAGGTGAAAAACGGGAGCTGGACATTTGGCGGGAAAGATGTTATTATATGGAAAGGAACGGTTCCAGAGATCAGTGCTGATTACCAGAGACGTGTGGCAATACTGGCCAAGAATTCCCTGCAGTTGAAGTCAGTGCATGCCTCAGACACTGGAGAGTACAGAGTCACCATGAGCACAGACTCTGGCAACACAAGCACAGCAAAGATCTATCTGAATGTGCGCAGTAAGTTGATCCTGTTTCCCTCAAATTTGTCATGACTTGAATTTTAGTCACTAAGCTAACCACCATACCATTGTGAGTTCCACCTCTTAGTCCCTCCGAGTGCCACTTGCCGTTGAACACCTGGGACTGCTGTCTTCTGCCCACAACATGGAACTCCATTCCCTTGGCACTGATCCACCTCCTTTCCTTACCACTCTTTGATGTTTACCCCAAACTAGCCACAACCTGGGCTCCCCACTTGACTTCCAGTTCAGCTTTACATTGACCACCGCTAATCCCTCTAACCTACACATCTTGGGACACCAAGAGGCAATTTATCACGGTCAATCCACTAACCTGCTCATCTTTGGATGGAAACCCAGGAAAAACCCACACAGACATAGGGGAGAATGTGCAAACTCCACACAGACAGTTGCCCAAGACCAGAATCAAACCCGTGTGCCTGGCGCTGTGGGGCAGCAGTGCTAACCAGTGTGCCACCATGCCAGGAATTGAACCTGGGTCCCTGGCACTGTGGGGTAGTAGTGCTAACCACTATGCCACCATGCCGGGAATTGAACCTGGGTCCCTGGCACTGTGGGGTAGTAGTGCTAACCACTGTGCTACCATGCCTCACAGTGCCAGGAACATTAGCATTGAGTGACAAATTCAAATGTCCAACTTGTCAATACTGTCCGGGGTCTTAAATACCTCAATCAAGTCATCCCTCACTCTTCTAAACTGCAGTGGAAAGAAGCCCAGCTTCTTCAGCCTATCCTGATCAGACAATCTTCTCTGGGACTGCATGCTTTGATCTGATTTAATTTGATTTATTATTGTCATACCTTTTGGGATACAGTGAAAAGTATTGTTTCTTGTGCACCATTCAGCCAAAGAAAAACCATTCATATTGTACGTAGGGAGAGAAGGAAAAGAAAGGGTGCTGTGTGTAGTGTTGCAGTCATAGCTAGGGTGTAGTGAAAGATCAACTTTATATCAGGTAAATCCATTCAGAAGTCTGATGGCAGCAGGGAAGAAACTGTTTTTGAGTGGGTTGAGACATGATCTCCGACTTTTGTATCTTTTTCCTGTTGGAAGAAGATGGAAGGCAGTATGTCCGGGGTGTATGGGGGCTTTGATTATGCTGGCTGCTTTTCCGAGGTGCTGGGAAGTGTAGACGGAGTCAGTAGATGGGAGGCTGGTATACATGGTGGATTGGGCTACGTATATGATCCTTTGTAGTTTCTTGCGGTCTTGGCAGAGCAAGAACCATACCAAGCTGTGATACAACCAGAAAGATAGCTTTCTATGGTACATCTGTAAAAGTTTTTTTATTCATTCATGGGACATGGGTGTCACTGGCTGGTCAGTATTTATTGTCCATCCCTAGTCGTGAGAACGTGGTGGTGAGCTGGTGAGAAGGTGTGGGTTGATACACAATGCCGTTAGGGAGGGAATTCCAGGATTTTGCCCAGTGACTGTGAAGGAACGGCGATATATTTCCAAGTCAGGATGGTGAGTGGCTTGGAGGGGAACTTGCAGGTGGTGGTGTTCCCATTTATCTGCTGCCCTTGTCCTTCTAGGTGGAAGTGGTCGTGGGTTTGGAAGGTGCTGTCTAAGGATCTTTGGTGAATTGCTGCAGTGCATCTTGTAGATAGTGCACACTGCTGCTACTGAGTGTCGATGGTGGAGGGATTGAATGTTTGTCGATGTGGTGTCAGTCAAGCAGGGCTGCTCTGTCCTGGATGGTGTCGAGCTTCTTGAGTATTGTTGGAGCTGCACCCATCCTGGCAAGTGAGGAATATTCTATCACTCTTGTGCCTTGTAAATGGTGGATAGGCTTTGGGGAGTCAGGAGGTGAGAGTCGGAGTGGAGATGCTGTATTTCCTTAGCTTCCTGAGAAAGTAGAGGCATTGGTGGGCTTTCTTAAATATGGCGTTGGCGTGGAGGGCCCGGGACAGGTTGTTGGTGATCTGGATGCCTAAAACCTTCATTTTACAGACATTGAGGGAGAGATTATTGTCATCGCACAATTCACCAAATTCTCTCTTTCCTGTTTGCCGTCATTGTTTGAGGCCTGGCCCCATCAGCAAAAAGTCAGCAAGGGTCCGAGGTGGAGACGTCAGTGGGTTTCGGAAAAATTTCACGCTGTTTATTGACCAGCTGTTCTTCCCCCCCCCCAGCCAAACGGCAGCCAATCGATGTCCGGCCTGTGCTCAGTAGTATTAACGCGGAACGTGACGCCAAGGTCCTGTTGTCAGTGATGATATCGGGAGAAGTGAAGAACGGCAGCTGGAGCACTGGAGACCAGACGCTTTTTCAGTGGAACAGCACCATAGAGAATGTCACTCAACACCCTCTGTTTCTAATAGACCTCTTGCCAAATGCATCACTCCTTCTACTTTCTGTACATGAGTACAGCTTTCCATTGTACATCATCACTCTGGAATCCCCTTCTGGTGAGACAGCAACTGCAAACATCACCCTGAAAGTGTTCAGTGAGTAGTCCTTACAAGTTATTTGGTGATACTTGCTTCTCTCATTTGATTACTGAATTAACTATCTGCAATCTATTATTTGTTGCTGGGGCAACACGGTGGCACAGTGATTAGCATTGCTGTCTTAAATGCCAGGAACCCGGGTTGGATCACTGTCTGTGTGACGTTTGCACATTCTCCCTGTATTTGCATGGGTTTCCTCTAGGTGCTCCAGTTTCTTCCCACAGTCCAAAGATGAGTGGGTTGACTATGCTAAATTGCCCCTTAGTGTCAGGGGGACTAACAGGGTAAATGTATGGGGTTATGGACAGGTGGGATTATGGTCGGTGCAGACTCGATGGGCTGAATGGCCTTCTTCTGCACTATGATTCTATGATTCAGGCATTGGCATCTGGCTGGGTCAGTATTTAGTGCCCAACCCTAACTGCTCTTGAGAGGGCCATTAAAAGTCAGCCATGTTGATGTCCCATGTAGACAAGGGTGGAAGATTGCTTTCCCTAAAGGGCATGGCAAATCAAATGGGTCTCATTGTCATCATTAGATTTTAACTGCAAATTTTTGTTGGATTCAAATTTCCCCGTTGCTCTAGGTTTGTGGTTTACCAGCTCAGTGACCTGACCACTAGACCACATGAGAGATATTTTAGAATTCAAATTTGACCAGTAACCATGGTGGGATTTGAACCTAGAACCACAGAGTATTTCCCCAGGTTTGTGGTTTACCAGTTCAGTGATCTACACCGCTCAGCCACAGGAGGTATCTGTACAGGCCTCTTCATTCACTGAGATAGAGTAAAAGGCTGTCTCACTGAAATGTATAAAATTCTAACAGAGCTGGAAAGAGTAGACGCAGCAATGATGTTTCCCTGGCTGGAGATGAGGAGGATTCCAGAACAAGCAGTTAGTCTCATGGTTTTCTCATGACATATCATGACGTCAGGCCGGTGAGCTTGATGTCAGTGGTAGGGAAGTTGTTGGAGAGAATTCTTAGAGATAGGATGTATAAGCGTTTAGATCACGGCAAGCTGATTAGTGACAGGCAACATTACGCTCAAACTGGACCAACAGACGGGCAACACGACAGCTGAGTGACTATCACTGTTCGCTGTGCAGATACATGGACCTGGGTTGGATCTCCAACTTGGGTCGGTATCTGTGGGAGTTTGCACATTCTTCCCGTGCTTGCGTGGGTTTTCTCCGGGTGCTTCGCTTTCCTCCCACACCCCAAAAACGTGCTTTTCGGCTGATTGGTGTTCACAAATTGTCCCTAAATTAGACCTCCCTCAATCTGGCACACATATAATTCTCTAAGTTTGCACACCTTTATTGTGGAATCCTAGAGGCATAGGCAAAAGTCATAGATCGAAGAAGGATTGGATTGAGGCGTTTACTGAATGTTAAAATGGCGGCAAAGGCTTGTTGGGCAGAAGGGCCTGTTTCCTGAGTTTTAAAAATTGGCAAGTCATATTGCAGCTTTATAGAACCTTAGTTAGGCCGCAGTTGGAATATAGTGTTCAGTTGTGGTCACAATGTTACCAGAAGGATGTTGGAAGCTTTGGAGAGGGTACAGAAAAGATTTACGAGGATGTTGCCTGGTATGGAGAGAATTAGCTATGAGAAGAGATTGGAGAACGTTGGTTTGTTCTTATTGGAATGATGGAGGTTGAGGGGTGACCTGATAGAAATCTACAAGATTATGAGAGGCATGGACAGAATGGATATTCAGAAGCTTTTTCCCAGAGTGGAAGAGTCAATTACTAGTGGGCACAGGTTCAAGGTGTGAGGGGCAAGGTTTAAGGGAGATGTACGAGACAGATTTTTTTTACAGAGTAGTGGGTGCCTGGAACTCGTTGCCGGAGGAGGTAGTGGAAGCAGATATGATAGTAACTTTTAAGGGGTGTCTTGACAAATATATGAATAGGATGGGAATAGAGGGATATATTCCGTGGAAGGGTAGGGGGTTTTAGTTAAGTCACGCAGCATGGTCAGTGCAGGCTAGGAGGGCTGAAGGGCCTGTTCCTGTGCTGTTATTTTCTTTGTTCTTTGATATGGAGTGGGGGGGGGGGGGGTGCGAGGAGAAGGGGGGGAGGAGAGGGTAGGACATTTAGGACTCAGAGAGGAAACCTTTCTTCACCCAGAAAGTGGTGAACCTATGAAATTCTCTACCACAGAAGGCTGTGGAGGTCAAGTCACTGAATATATTTAAGAAGGAAGTAGATAGGTTTCTAAACTCTACAGTGTTCAAGGGGTATGGGGTAATAGCGGGAGTATGGTGTTGAGATAGAGGACAAAACGTGACCAAATTGAATGGCAAAGAAGGCTTGAAGGGGCCGAATGGCCTATTCCTGGTCCTACTTTCCCAATTTTCCCATGTTATCAATATGGTTTTTACCTCTATTGCCAGGCAGACAAATTGGTCCAATTTTAACCCAAACTGTGTCTTCCTATTAATGAATTCAAAAGCAGGAAAGCAAAAAAAGTGTAAAATGGTGTGTTATCCTGAGTTTTTGTCATGGTGGTGAGAGTCAACAGGTCTTCTCGCATCAAATTAATAAAGATGTCACCATGTAAAGCTCAGATCAATCCCAGCTCCCCCAATCTCTCCGAGTGATTGAAATGGGGTGGCATGGTGGTTAGCACTGTTGCCTCATGGCACCACGGACTTGGGTTCCATTCCCGGCTTGGGTCACTGTCCATATGGTGTTTGCATGTTCTCCCCGTGTCTGAGTGGGTTTCCTCCGGGTGCTCCAGTTTCCTTCCATGGTCCAAAGATGTGCAGGTTAGGTACATTGGCCATGCTAAATTGTCCCATAGTGAGCCAGGATACGTAGGTTAGAAAGGTTTAGCAGGATAAATATGGGGGTAAGGCCTGGATGAGATTGTTGTCAGTGCAGACTTAATGGGAAGAATGGCTTCCTTCTGACTGCAGGGTTTCTATGATTTATGTGTTGCATTCCTGGTATCCTCCTAGTAAACCTCTTCTTCAATTCCATGTTCTGTGTAAACTTCGTGTAACGTCAGTCTTAATGGTGGAATGGCATTTTTGCAACTGTGAGCTAAAATCTTGCAAACACAAGTTGGTCATGCTTGTGTTAGGAATGAACAAGACAATTTACTGAAAATGTACGCCATGGACTGGGGTGGAACTGGCCAAAACAGGGCCTGTATGACAATCAGGATATTGTTTGAAGGGTCACTAGTTCACTCCTCGCCAAACAGCATGTGGCAATAATAGGAGAGCCCTCAGGAAGAAAATTGCAATAGAGAGGGTGCAGAGTAGATTCATCAGGACATTGTCTGGGCTGGAGTGCTTCACCTATGAAGCTGGTTAGGCTGGGATTGTCTTCCTTAGAGCAGAGAAGGCTAAGGGGTGGGGGACAAATTCTGAGGGACATACATAGGAACGTTTCCCCTTAGTAGAGGGGTCAATAATCGGGAGTTGGTGGGGGGGCATAGATTTAAGGTCGGGGTAGGAGATCTGGAGGGAATTTGAGGGAAAAACCTTTTCGCCCAGAGGGTGGTAGGAATCTCGAATTCACTGCTCGAAAGGGTGGTAGAGGCAGGAACCCTCACCTTATTGAAGAAGCATTTAGATGATCACCTGAAAAGACATAGAATACAAGGCTACAGACCAAGTGCTGGGAAATAGGAATAGATTGGTGTTTGATAGGTGGCACAGACACAATAGGCTGAAAGACTTCCTTCTGTGATGTAGAGCTTTATGGCTCCATTGGGTTATGTTGACAACAGAGTTCAGTTCAAGATTAGATTTGTTAATGGATTAAAAATGACTCCAAAATATCATCTCTTCCAGGGTCCAGAAGTTCGTGTACAACCTACAATGTTGGTTTGACCATTTCAATTCTACTGACTTTGGTTTGCATTCTTGTATTTGCTAACCACATCTATACGAAACGTCAAACTGCTGGTCAAGAAGTCCATGGTAAGCATTAGACATTGCACCAAGGTCACCAGGGTCCAGGGTACTGATATTTATCCTATCTCACTCATTCATTAGCATGGAGACATGCTTCAGTCTGAGGTCAGTAATAAGTTTTCTGATTTGATTTATGATTGTCACATGTATTAGCATACAGTAAAAAGTATTGTTTCTTGTGCTGTATAGGCAAAGCATACCATTCATAGAGAAGGAAATGAGAGTGCAGAATGTAGTGTTACAATCATAGCTAGGGTGTATACAAAGTACAGTCTCCCTGACTGATCCATCAATTAGCCTCTTAATCAGGGAATTTGTATCCCAATAGGCCAACCTCAATGGTCTGATTAAAGTCTGAGATCACGTACCAACCGACTCAAGAACAGCTTCTTCCCTGCTGCCGTCAGACTTTTGAATGGATCTACCTTGCACTAAGATGATCTTTCTCTACACCCTAGCCATGACTGTAACACTACATTCTGCACCCTCTCCTTTCCTTCTCTATGAACGGTATGTTTTGTCTGTATAGCGCGTAAGATACAATATTTTTCCCTGTATACTAATACACGTGACAACAATAAATCAAATCAAATCCAAATGCCTACATCGAGCTATATTCTTTCCAAAAAAATACACTTTGTCAATACAATTTATAGAAGTGCATCCCCAAACATTTTAAATTGAAAATTACAATGTAATGGAACTCAACTTGTACACTGAGATCTATTTGTGTACTGATCTACGTGTATGGTATCTGAAGGCTGACAAGGGAGAAGTTCATTAATATTCCGATATGTAACGCAGAGAGTGAAAGAATGAGGAGAGTGAGGGGTGGCTAATATCCATAATGCACTGAAGGTGAATTGAGAGGATGGATAAAATGAGGTAATAACGCTAGACCCTGTTTCGAAGTGAGATAAAGGGATGGGGTGAAGTGAGGGAGTCACTGATAAAACAATAACACCTTTAACAGGAGGTAAAGGATAGAGTGGAGGTCTTGTTGCACAGTGGTATTGCCCTGCTTCTGAGTTGCTATGGTCTGAGACTCACCCTAGGACTTGATGGCTAAGGAAGGTGTGTTTGTAATGTGGCCACATAGGTCAAGTACACACGTCAATGGTGCTAAGAGTGGGAGAGATTCCTGGTCAGCCAGGAAAGAAAGAAATTGGAGTCTTTATCATCACCGTCCACAGCTCTGCGCAACAACAAGCAACAGTGAATGCAAGTCACTGTCACTTGGACCTCTGTGGTGACTGAATGGCTCAGTGCTAACAGCGAGGGTTTCGACCCCCATGTCTAACTGGGGTGAATTGGGGAACCTGACTCCTTAATTCCTACAGTGCAAAGGAGGCTATTCAGCCATCAAGCCTGCACTTATAGTAACCCCACCTATCTCCACATGTTTACCCTGCCAATTCTCCTTACACTATGGGACAATTTAACGTGGCCAATCAACCCAACCCACACATCTTTGGAGTGTAGGAGAAAACCGGAGATCCCAGAGGAAACTCATGGAGTCATAGTATCCTGGAGGTTTACAGCGTGGAAACAGGACCTTCGGCCCAACTTGTCCATGCCGCCCTTTTTTATTTAACCACTAAGCTAGTCCCAATTGCCCACGTTTAGCCCATATCCCTCTGTACCATCTTACCCATGTAAGTCAAACTCTGCACAAGCAGTCACCCAAGGCTGGTATTGAACCTGGGTCCCTGATGCTGTGAAGCAGCAGTGCTAACCAGTGTGTCATCACACTACCCTGGGTAAGTGCCAACTGTCAGGCAGAGAACTGTCCTCTCAGAGTGAGGAATCATTAGATGTGTAGGGTGTGAGATGCGAAGATAGATTGCAAGTTCAGTCACTAAGAGGCACACAGTGATAGAATGGACAGTGGTAATCTATAATGATGTAGGAGATCGAGGGGTTGACTGAGGGAGTGCAAACAGATCTGAGCCATTAGAAGAGAATTGTTGACACACCAATGTTTCCTAATTAAGAGCATCGATGCTGCCTCTAAAGAATCAAGTCAGTTCCACGTTGCTTTTCATTTTGCCAATGACTGTAACAATGTGAGTTATCTTCCAGATGTTCTGGCTATATTCTGTAAAGGATACCGGGTATGCCTATCACTCATCTTGGTGGTGGCCTTCAATTTTCTTATTATCTTTGCCACTCTCATCAACCGACATTCGTGTAGTCCAGGACATCAGGATGGTAAGATTATTCATTCAACATTGTCATGCATATCGCAAGACTGTGCCAATTATCCCTTCCCACACTGACACACCAGATCATGCATTAAGGCTGACAGTTTCCACTCCATTCTGTATATTGGCGGGGGTGGGGGTGTGGGGGACAGCAGGGAGAATAGAGAAGGACTACAAAGGGATGTAAAGTTCCGCTTGATGTACAAAGCCTTGGACCACACCTGTGGGACTGCCCACCATTCTGCGCATCACATATCATATGCCAGCGTTGCAAGGAGTGCTGAAGGGTTATGAGGTGCTGTTAATATTGACGAGGCTTGCATTCTCTGGGATACAGAGAATTAGGGGATTATTTAAGATAAACACAAAATACTGCAGATGCTGGAATCTGAAACAAAATCTCAACATGTCTGACAGCATCTGTGGAGAGAGAGCAAACCCAATCTTTCGAGTCAGGGTGACCCTTTATCAGAGAGGAAAGAGTCAGCAGAGATTTATACTATGAGGATAGGGTGAAGTGGTGAAATTAGACAAAGGGAATGTGAATGAGCATGTAGAAGACTGAGAAGGTGTTGAAAGTATCCATTAAGTGATCAGAATGTGTTAATTCCATCACCCCCTCCGTACCTACACTGGCATTCTGTCCCACAAAAAAGCATCAGCTCTATTAATAATTTGAAATCCAGGATGGAAAGATTTTTGCTATTTGGATTTAGGCATTGTTCAACCAAGATGGGCACATGAAAATAGGATGCAGATTGGCCTTGATTTTGTTAAGTGGCGGAACAGGACAGATGTATGTGGCTTGTTCCTGTTCCCAGTGCGGGTGTTATTACACTATAAATTGTTCTCATAGAAACATACTCTTGTCAGTATGGGCCAGAGGAATTCATTATCAAAAAGGCCGGCTCAAACATGCAAGAAAAGGAAGGATGATTTTCAGATTCAAAGCATGCAAGGGCATATTGCAAGTACGTTTAGACAGATTAACATTTTATTTTGATAGTGCATTCTGATTGTTAGTGTGTTTGCAATCACTCAAAGCAGGCAGCTTAAGGATCTTGAAACATACCGGGACTGAGTTCATTTTCTTTCCCTGTTACAGCCATTGATTTTTTCCCGAATTAAATCTCTGCATTCACATCGACAAGCTGTGGCCGACAGGTGAGTCTTTGCACAAAACCCAAGCGAGGCTTTCTTGCAAGAGGCACAACACGTCTTCGATCATCACAGTCTTATATTGAGCCCAACTGAATAGCAGACAACTCAGAATTGGAATAGATTCCTGGCTTGGGTCACTGTCTGTGTGGAGTTTGTACGTTCTCCCTGTGTCTGTGTGGGTGCTCCGCTTTCCTCCCACAGTCTAAAAGACGTGCTGGTTAGACATGCTAAATTCTCCCTCAGTGTACCTGAATGGGCTCTAGAGTGTGGTGATTGGGGGGTTTTTGCAGTAACTTCATTGCAGTGTTAATGTAAGCCTATTTGTGAAACTAATAAATAAAGTTTCAACTTTTCATTTCTCAATTCAGTTTTACTGATTTGCCACAAAATGGGATAAATCATGCGATGTCATTTGGAAGAGGACCACAACCACGAGCAGGAAGGAGGCTGTACAACTGGGGTTACCGTCAGTTTGAACATGAATAAAGGAAGGCTGAATTCTATTGAGGATCAGATCATTGGGATTTGGATCTTTGCCTAAACTGGAACTAGATTAACAGTGTTATCACTTCGAATAGCTGAGTTTCTTTTTCCAAAACAGAATTACTGAAAAGAGATTAAACATCTATTCATACAAAGGACCCAGTCCTCTGCAAGCAGAAACACACAGAGGCATTATGCCTTTCCAATGAAAGAAAAGGATGGGGTTTTCTTCTTGGCAACACCTCGATCAATCAGAGTCTACTTGTCAATGAATCAGCGGCTGAAGTATAAACTCCCTTTGAAACTTGACATTCTTGTGTCGTTCCTGATGATTACAAGACAAAAAGCTTCAACAGCATGTGTCTTTATTCAGCAATGCTCAAGTTCTGTAATGCCAAGTGACTATTTATATACCTTATGCATAAAAATTACAAAAGTACATTAAATAACAATTCAAAGTTGACATTACATTAATTGTGTAATATGTATTTCTTTTAATACAGTACATGGCACTCTAAGGTGCCTCACTAAAGTTATAATTTTGTTTCATTCAAGGGAAACATGGGTATTGCTGGCTAGGCCAGCATTTATTGCCCATCCCTTATTGGTGAGAAGGTGGTGAGGAGCTGCCTTCCTGAACCGCTGCAGTTCATGTGGTGCAAATACACCCACAGTGCTATTAGGGAAGGTATTCCAGGATTTTTGACCTAGCAACAGTGAAGGAACGGTGAAATATTTCCAAATCAGGATGGTGAGTGACTTGGAGAACTTCCAGGAGGTGGTGTTCCCATATTTCTGCTGCTCTTATCCTTCTCAATGCTAACAGTTATGGGTTTGGAAGGTGCTGCCTAAGGAACCTTGGTGAGTTCCTGCAGTGGTAAACTTGGCAGCCAATGTGCATTAGTGGTGGAGGGAGTGAATGTTTGTAGATGGGGTGCCAATCAAGCAGGCTACTTTGTCCTGGATGGTGTCAAACTTCTTGATGGAGCTGCACTTATCCAGGCAAGTGGAGAGTGTTCCATCACACTCCTGACTTGTACATTGTGACAGGCTTTGAGAAGTCAGGAGGTGAGTTACTCATCACAGGATTCCTGGCCTTGGAACTGCTCTGGTAGCTATGGTATTTATATAGCTGGCCCTGGTCAATGGTAACCTCCAGGGTGGTGGTAATGGAGGATTAAGCAATGGTAATGCCAATGAACAATGTGTACAATGACTTCTCTCGGGGGGGGGTACAATGTTTGTTTGGTGTGTACAGTGTCTCTCTGGGATGTACAGAATCTGTCTCTGGGTGTTAGATGTCAGTCATGGTGACTGGTGTTGGCAAGGGGCTGAATATTTCATTAATGGGTCAGAGATCATGAGGTTCAGCATCACTGCCCAGCCTGACATGCTTCCTCAGCCTGTCCTCCTAAGCTCTGATTTTGAGGGTTAGAAGCCTCACGCTCTGTCTTTGCTTATTACGAGCTTTCAACCTCTATCCCTTGCTTCTTGGCCAGGGCTCCCAATCTTTTCACACGCTCACTTGTTCCAGCTGATAACGGCTCTTCCTGGCATTCATGACAATTCAATGGCGGGTGCATTAACATCGGAATTGATGGTGATTTGTACTGTTCCTTCATTATCCCGAGTTCAGCATGAATTTTACATGTTCACATCAACACTGGAGCAATTATCTCACATCTGGCAATTCTCCAAGTTCTGGGGGAAAGGGAGGGGGGGGTGGTGATGGGCGCGGAGAAACCTCGCATAACTGGTTTCCTGAAACATCCTTGACCTCAGAGAACAGCTATTGGCAATCTGTGACTGGCTTCATGATCGAGTTAATCTTTTGTGGGCAAAACAGAGAGAGGCGGAGGTAGGCTGGGATGTAATTTCTGCCTTCCTCAGACCGCACTTGAGGTCAGATTTTTGACAACCATCTGATAAATGGCTCAGGATGGCTTGGAAGTTGACTTGCGTGTGGGCAATGAAGGAAGAATAGTCAGTCATAAGAACATAAGAAATAGGAGCAGGAGTAGGCCATCTAGCTCTTCGAGCCTGCCCCGCCATTCAATAAGATCATGGCTGATCTGTCGTGGCTCAGTTCCACATTCCAGTCAAAAAGGGATGTGAACAAATTCTTCAGAGGTCTTAGCTTTGGGCTGCAGGTGTGGGATATGGGGTTTTCTTCTCCTAGGGGTCTTTCTCTCTCTCGTCAAGTGCTTGACAAGGAAAATTCTGCATTATTCCAGAACTGAACATGCACCAATTCAAACCCCATATACTTCACCAATGTATGACATCTCCCGTGTTCTGCCCTGTCCTTAATGAACATTCCCCACCCGGATCACACTATTGGAGAGATCCTGAGGCAGTGCTCACACTGCAGATCAGACTGTGGTGGTCCAATGCTCAGTTTGTTCATGTGAGTTTGCAGTTTGGGGGAGTCATTACATTATGAATATTATTTCTGCTTTAGGATCACATGGAATGAAATAAACAACACCAAGTTCCTGCTCCTATTTGGTGTAGCACTGATCTCTGACCAAAATCTGTATTTACATTTCCAAGGTCCTCCGACAGACTGATTGACACTCAGTGCTCATGTCCTCCCACTGCCTGACACTTACTGCCAAAGTTCTCCCAATGACTGACACTCACTGCCAAGGTCTTCTGATGGACCAACTAACACTCACTGCCAAAGTCCTCCCAATGACTGACAGCCATTGTCAAAGTCTTTTAGCCACGTGGCACCCACTGCCATGGATTTCCAATCTCTTCTTATTCACTGAGAAGCACCTCTAACGGACTGACTAAACTCCTCCATCTAACTGGCAGGGAACACAAATGATGAATTTGAGTGAAGCATCTGAGCAAGGCACTGGGCAGGTCGTGGCAAACAGCAGAGCAGAGCCATGAAGAGGGGTAATCCAGGCCTGGATGGCAGAACGCAGACTGCAATCCAGGACCGGGAATTGGTGATGCTTTCAGCAGCAAGTCTGGTGTTCTGCAGGAATTAGTGAGTCAATTTTTACTGCAGTGCAGGTTCTCAGAGGAATGCAAGGGACCATAATCTACTCACTGTACTGATGATTTAATGTTTTCTTTTCCTACATTCATGATCACCATTTCCTCTCCAACTCTCCACGCAGCCCCCCCCCCACCCCACCCCCCCACCACGCTTCCTATGAAAGTCTCTTTGCACCCAGTTCAGTCTCTAAGTCCAGCCCAGCCAGACATGAGTTTCAATTCAGTAAGTTTAACTCTTGCAGTGCAGTTTTACAAGGAGTCTGCTGTGCAGTAAAGGATTATGGGCATACTCTTGTCTTTTGAGTCAGACAGTCACGGGCTCCTGTCCTAATCCATAGTACAAAACCAGAAGTGATGATTCAGTACCATGCTTCACAAAGTGCTGCACTGTCAGAGGTGCCACTTTTATGAATGTGACATTAAACCAGTGCCACACCAGCCCTCGCAGAATGGGTACAAGGGATCTTTATTTGAATAAGGGAAGGAATTTCTTGCTGATGTCTTGCGCAATATTTATTCCTCAATTAACCTTGCAGGAACAGATTACCAATTTATCATAACATCACTTTGTGGGAGCTTGCTGTACAAAAAAACATATGGGGTGGCAAGACGGCACAGTGGTTAACGCTGCTGCGTCATAGTGCCAGGAACCCAAGTTCAACTCCGGCCTCGGGTCACTTTTTTGTGTGGAATTTGCACGTTGTCCTCGTGTGAGTGGGTTTCCTCCCACAGGCCAAAGATGTGCTGGTCAGGTTGATTGGCCAGGCTAAATTGACTGTAATGTCGGGGGGATTTGCAGTGTAAATATGTGGAGTTGTGGAAATGGGACCTGGGTGGGATTGTGGTTGGTGCAGACTCAATTGACTGAATGGCCTCCTTCTGCTCACAGGGATTCTAATGAATCATATGATTTAGGAACAGACCACTCAGCTCATCAAGCCAGTTTCACCATTCACACAGCTGATCTGATTTCAACCTCAACTGCACATTTCTGCCTACCCCAGATAAACTTTCACCCCCTTGCTTATCAAAAATCTGTCTAGCTCTACCTTAAAAACATTCAAAGACTCTGCTTCCACTGCCTTTTGAGGGAGAGAGTTCCAGACACTCACCATCCCCAGAGATGTGTTTTCCTCATCTGTCTAATACGGGCCACCCTTTTAGTTTTGAAACAGTGACCACTGCCACCACCCCCTCCCCCCCCCCACCCATTCTCAATTCTCCAAAAGGGAACATCCTCACCATATCCACCCTGTCAATATTCCTCAGGATGTTTTTTCTAACAAGGTAGATTCCCCAATATTTTTCCACATTGTATTGCACTTGCCACGCTCTTGCCCACTCACTTGTCTAAATCCTCTTGAAGTCTCTTGCAGGTTCCCAACAATTAACCACCCCTCCCCTCCACTGCTGACAAGTTAGGTAAAACCTCCCCGACAGCATTGCGAGGATATTAGTCCCAGACCTGTGAAGGTGCAACTGGTTCGCCCTGTACCCTCTGCAGGACACTACTGGGTGTGATCCTGGAAAAAAATCATAAGGACATTGAAAAAAAATGCTTTTTACTGCCATTTCCTCTGAACAGTTCTCTTGACCAGATATAAAAAGTGTGGAAAATGAGATGGAGGGTTGAGGGTGCTGTTTGGCTGAGTCACGCAAGTTGGAAATGGTCAAGAACAGAAAATGCTGAAAAACCTCAACAGGTCTAACAGCATCTGTGGGAGAAAGACTAGAGCCAAAATTTCCAGTCTGGATGACCCTTCATCCCAGCTTTTATCTCTGGAATTACTTTTTATCTGAGGAAATGGATCATTTTTCTTTCTGATTGGAGTAGGAAGGCAAGGGTGGATGTGTCAGCTAACTAATGGATGGAGCCTGGGGTCAAGTCATGCGAGGAAATCTCCAGGGATACATTTAACCCATTGTTGGCAACTCCTAACCGCAGGTCCTTGTTATTCAAACCTTCCCAATACCCATTGGAATGAATGACAAAAATCTTTCGGCGGGATTCTCCGTCCGCGCTCACCTCAAAACCCGAGAATCCCGCCTGAGGTCAATGGACCATTTCATGATCCGCGCCCCGCCCTCCTCGACCCCCACGCTCCACTCCGCCCCGCCCCCTCGACCCCCACGCTCCGCTCCGCCCCGCCCCCTCAACCCCCGCGCTCCGCTCCGCCTCGACCCTCGCGCCCCGCCCCGCCTCCAGAACAATTCTAGTGGCCGACCAGCTGGCATCCTTACGTTGCGTCTTGACGCCCACCCGATGACGACATCGCGCATTCACACATGATCATTACCTCCAAACGGACGGTGCGGCGGCCATCTTCGTACAGGGGCCGGAGGATGGAAATACCTTGAACATCGCTATTATTATACCTACAAATTGCACAAAGCATAAATGGCTCAATTATGATATTCCTGCTTACATTAGGCAAGGTAACTCGAAGTAGGCACCCCAATGACGCTGAGTAGAACCTATCCGCCAGCGCCATCTCCTCCTTCTGTGACAAGGTGGTAATGCCTACACGGCCTGGTGATGCCCTGCAGCGTTACCCAGAGCCTGGGAAGAGTGTGGCATTATTGACAGTTATTCCCTGTGAGGATCCCTGCAGCGCCACCCAGAGTCTGGGAAGAGTGCGGCATTATTGACAGTTATTCCCTTTGAGGATCCCGGCAGCGTCACCCAGAGTCTGGGAAGAGTGTGGCAATGATTGAAAGTTATTCCCTGTGAGGATCCCTGCAGCGCCACCCAGAGCCTGGGAAGAGTGTGGCAATGATTGAAAGTTATTCCCTGTGAGGATCTCTGCAGCGCCACCCAGAGCCTAGGAAGAATGCTGGAATGATTGACAGTTATTCCCTGTGAGGAGCCTTGCAGTGAAGATCCCTAAAGTGCTACCCAGAGTCTGGGAAGAGTGTGGAATAATTGACAGCTGAGCCCTGTAAGGATCCCTGCAGCATCACCCAGAGTCTGGGAAGAGTGTGGCAATGATTGACAGTTATTCCCTGTGAGGATCCCTGCGGCTTCACCCAGAGTCTGGGAAGAGTGCTGGAATGATTGACAGTTATTCCCTGTGAGGAGCCTTGCAGCGCCACCCAGATGTTGCCTGGTATGGAGAGTATTAGCTGTGAGGTGAGATTGAATAAACTAGGGTTGTTCTCCCTGGAAAGACGGAGGTTGAGGGGCAACCTAATAGAAGTTTATAAAATTATGAAGGGCATAGATAGGGTGAATGGTTGGAAGCTTTCTCCAAGGTCAAAAATTACAAACACAAGACGTCACAAGTTCAAGGTAAGGGGGACAAGGTTCAATAAGATATGCGGGGGACATTTTTTACCCAGAGGGTGGTGGGGGCCTGGAATGCACTGCCATGCAAGGTGGTTGAGGCAGACACGCTAGGATCATTTAAGACTTATCTAGATAGCCACATGAATAGACTGGGAAGGTTTATCCTCTATTCTCAGACTATGTTTGGTGGAGTTTTGGACACCCCCATCATCAAGAACATCCAAACCAATCGAGACTTGGTAGAATTTTATATGTTTCACTGATATCCACTGCCACCCCCGCTATTATGAACTCGAGTGAATATAATCCAAAACAATTTAACCTCTCATCATACGATAAACCTGCCATCCCAGGAATCAGTCTGGTAAACTTTTGCTGCACTCTCTCTACAGTAAGAACATTCTTCCTCTGATAAGGAGACCCAAACAACACACAGTACTCCAGGTGTGGCCTCATCAAGGCCCTGTCTAATTGCAGCAACACAGTAAAAAGTCTGACCACACCAGGTTTTAGTCCAACCGATTTATTTGATAATAGATTCACAAGCTTTTGGGGTTAGTCCCTTCGTCAGGTGAATGGAGAGTTCTGGCCTCAGACAGAGCATATAAAGCACAGACAGTTTAGAGATTACTGATTAGAATGCGAATCCTTACACCTAACCTGCTGTTCAAGACCTGAAGTGGCTGACAATGTGAGTGGAAGGAGCACTGATCACAGGTTAAAGAGATGTGTATTGTCTCCAGACAGTACAGTAAGTGAGGTTTTGCCAACCCAGGCAAGTCACGGGGGTTACAGATAGTGCGACATGAACCCAAGATCCTTCACAACACACGACAGCACAGAGTCGCTGAGCAGAGACTGATAGCCAAGTTCCGCACACATGAGGACGGTCTCAACAGGGATCCTGGCATGGAGGGGCTGGGTTACGAGGAAAGGTTGGAGAAACTGGGACTGTTCTCCTTGGAAAGACGGAGATTGAGGGGGGACATGATAGAGGTATATAAGATACTGAAGGGAATAGACAGGGTCAATAGTGAGAGACTGCTCCCTAGATTGGTTACAAATACAAGAGGACATGATTTAAGGGTGAGGGGGGAGAGGTATAATTTGGATATGAGAGGAAGGTTCTTTACACAGAGAGTAGTGGGGGTATGGAACGCGCTACCGAGTGGGGTGGTGGAGGCGGGAACGTTGGACTCGTTTAAGGTTCAGTTAGATAGGCACATGAGTGAAACGAGGATGGAGGGTTATGGTAGGGGTTATTAAATAAGGGTTAGAACCTCGGGAGACACCGGAAA
Source organism: Carcharhinus amblyrhynchos (assembly GCF_965287045.1). Classification (NCBI taxonomy): domain Eukaryota; kingdom Metazoa; phylum Chordata; class Chondrichthyes; order Carcharhiniformes; family Carcharhinidae; genus Carcharhinus; species Carcharhinus amblyrhynchos. Next base: position 67,930,759 of record NC_137339.1, on the reverse strand, counting down.
GGCAGGCTTGTGATTAACGTTTTTGTCTTTTTATTCCGCAGGTGGAGGTCCACCTCGTTGTCAAACGAGGGGCATGCACACGGTGGGTCGTGCGTGGGCTGCTCTTGGAGGTTCCGGGAGTAGCCTAGTACTTCGTGTCGGTGTGTGTGCTTGATCCTGGACCGGTAGACGGGTGCCGCAACAGCTCGGTGACTAGCACTGCTAGCTGTGCAGATACATGGATTTGGGCCTGTGTCTGTGGGAGTTTGTGCATTCTCCCTGTGGTTGCGTGGGTTTCCTCCGGGTGCTCCGGTTTCCTCCCACACCCCAAAGATGTGCTCTTAGGCTGATTGGTTTTACCAAATTGACACCATTCTCCCCTGAATCTGGCTAAGTCAGGGGTTCTATTTGTAGATACGCAGGGTAGAATAGGTGTAGGGTGATGCGGCGGCGCCGGCTTGTTGGGCCGAAGGGCCTGTTTCCCGTGCTGGGTTGTTCTTTGTTCTTTGTTCTTTGTATCTCTTTAACCTGTGATCAGTGCTCCTTCCACTCACATTGTCAGCCACTTCAGGTCTTGAACAGCAGGTTAGGTGTAAGGATTCGCATTCTAATCAGTAATCTCTAAACTGTCTGTGCTTTATATGCTCTGTCTGAGGCCAGAACTCTCCATTTACCTGACGAAGGGACTAACCCCGAAAGCTTGTGAATCTATTATCAAATAAATCGGTTGGACTAAAACCTGGTGTTGTCAGACTTTTTACTGTGTTTACGCCAGTCCAACGCCGGCATACCCACATCATAATTGCAGCAAGAAATCCCTACTCCTCTACTTGAATTCTCTCAGTGTGAAAGCTAACATACAATTTGCATTTTTTACTGCCTGCTGCACCTGCAAGGTTACCTTCAGCGACTGGTTTTCATGAGTCCCAAGTCTCATTGTACATTCATAGAAACGTAGAATCCTCACAGTGCACAACCCTCTCTCCATTTAATGCCATCCCTGTGGCATCACCTAGAGTCTGGCAGAGTGGGGGAATGATTGACAGTTGGACAATGTGAAGCGCTGCAGTGCCACCCAGAGCCTGGGAAGAGTGGATAATGATTGACAGCTGCACTAGGAGAATCATTGCAGCGTCACCCAGAGTCTGTGCAGAGTGGAGGATTGCTGCCTGGGCAGCGCCACCTAGAATCTGGGCAGAGTGGGAATCATTGCAGTGCCACCCAGAGTCACCCCTGACTGGTGCAGAGGATCTCCAGAAATTACTTCCCTTATTCTGCTTTGAACTTTAGTTTAAAACTCTGCTGTTTGTACCCTCGCCTGACTTGGACCGCGTGCATTGATGCAAAAGTAGATAGGGAAACAAGTCGTAAAGAGGATACAGGGAGTCTGCAAAGGGATATCAATAGGTTAAAGGTACAGACAAACAAATGGTAGATGAAACACAATGTGTCAAATTTGAGATTGTCCATCAAAGTAGAATATTATTTAAACGGAGAAAGACTGCAGATGGCCGGGATCTAGAGGGATCATAAAATGTTTGTATAAAGGTATAACAAAAGAAGAACCACCAACACCTCTACATTTTCAGGAGGCTAAGGAAATTCGGCATGTCCGCTATGAATTTCACCAACTTTTACAGATGCGCCATAGAAAGCATCTTTTTCGGATATATCACGGCTTGCTACAGTTCCTGTTCTGTTCAAGACCGCAAGAAACTACAAAGGGTTGTGAACAAAGCCCAGTCCATCACTCAAACCAGCCTCTCATCCATTGGCTCCATCTACACTTCCCACTGTTTTGGAGAAACAGCCAACATAATTAAGGACCCTACACACCCTGGACATACTCTCTTCGACCTTCTTCTGTCGGGAAAAAGATATAAAAGCCTGAGGTCACGTACAAACTGACTCAACAACAGCTCCTTCCCTGCTGCCATCAGACTTTTGAATGGACCTTATATTAAGTTGATGTCTCTACACCCTAGCTATGGCTGTGGAACCACAATCTGCAGTGTATCCTTCCCTTCGCTGTGAATGGTATGCTTTGTCTGTATAGTGTACAAGAAACAATACTTTTTACTATACCCAAATACATGTGACAATAATAAATCATCAAAAACAGATAATTTGAAAGGCAAATGGAATTTTGGTCTTTATTACAAGGGAAATGGAGTATAAAAGTTGGAAAGCTTTGCTGCAACTGTACAGGGCATTGATGAGATAACACTTAGAGTATTGTGTGTGTTTTAGTCTCCTTATTTAATGATAGGTCTACTCGCATTGGAAGCAGTTCAGAGAAGGTTCACCAAGCTGATTCTGTGATGACGGAGTTTGTCTTACGAGGAAAAGTTGACAGATTGGCGCTCAAAATCATTGGAATTTAGATGAATGAGGGATGACCTTATTAAAACGTATAGGATCAAAGGGGGCTTGACAGATGCTGAAAGAATGTTTCCCCCGTCACAGGTAATCCAGAACTAAGACGGGGGGGGGGAAGGTGGGCGGGTACAGTTTAAAAATAAGGGTCTTTCATTTCAGTTGGAGATGAGAAAAAGTTTCTTTTAGAGGGTTGTGAGAATTTGCAACTCTGTCCTGGAGAGCAGTGGGAAGTGTGTCTCACTGAATATAGCCAAGACTGAGTTAAACAAATTTTTAATAGACAGTTGAGGAGGACAGGTAGGAAAGGACACAATCAATTCAACCGTGACTTTATTGAATGGTAGAAAGGAGAGCAACATCCCCCGCACATCTCCACCCAGCTCGCATACCTTATCTACTCATTGCCTGTTTTGGTCTATTCACTGGCTGAGTTATCAGACTGCTGATTGGGCAGGAGGCTCCCTCATCCTCTAGTTAAACACAGGGGAGACCAAGGTCATTGATGAGCATCACTGCCCCCTTTCCCTTCCCCGCCAGCTACATCAATGCCATTGTCACTAATAATCCTCCCTTCTTAGACTCTGCCTCAGATTGAAGCACACCCTTCATCACTTCAGCATTGTGAAGCTAATCTTCCATCTGCACCCATTCACCGTCACAAAGACTAATGGATATTGCCTCCATTATCAACATCCGCTTCCAACTCTCCTTTGCCTCAATCGCTGCTGAAACCCTCAAACATTATTTTTGTCACCTTGAGGCTCAATTTTTCTAATAGTTTAATTGTTACATGTTCGTCACCCTCCCACCCGATCTTAGAAGTCTGCTTCCTGCAACCCTGTTCTGTAAAAAGTCCCGCTCATTCTTCATCTTCGACCTTGACTGACCTGCAATGTCATCCGGTTTTCCCCAAAGATTGTCAGTTTTAAAGCCTCACCTCCATGTTTAATTCTCTTCATGGCCTTTGCCCTCCCTGTCGCTAACCTGCTGCGGCATCCCCCACCCCAACCCCAGAATTTTCCATAAAAGCAAAAATACTACACATATTGGAATCTGAAACAAGTAAACAGAAAATGCTGGAAAACCTCAGCAGGTCTGACAGCATCTATGGGGAGAGAATAGAGCCAATGTTTCAAGTCTACATGACCCTTCATTAGAGCTGGAGCCAAGAGCATTTATACCATGAGGGTGGAATGGGACAAATCTCTCCACCCCTTTAATTCCGATCTCGCACACCACTCCTTCAGTCATCTCCACTCCCATTCTTTGGAATTCTTTCTCCATGCCTCTGAAGTAGGTCCTTAATTTAAAATGGCAGCAGAGTAGGCAGCTGGGGAGGTTTTTTTTCATTCATCCCTGGGACATGTGCGTTGCTGACTGGCCAGCATTTATTACCCATCCTAAGTTGCCCTTGACGTAAGTGGCTTGCCAGGCCATTTCAGAGGGCACATGAAAGTCAACCACATTGTTGTGGCTCTGGTGCCACACTTAGGTCAGACCAGTAATTGACAGCAGATTTCCTTCCCTAAAGGACATCAGTGACCTGGATGGATTTTTCCGACAATCACAATGGTTTCATAGTCATCAGTAGATTCTTAATTCCAGATTTTTTTTATTGAATTCAGATTCCACCCCTGCTGTGGTGGGACTTGAATTCAGTTCCCCAGAACATTAGCTGAGTTTCTGGATTAATAGTCGAGCGATAATACCACTTAGCCATCGCCTCTCCTTAATTACCCCGAATTAAAAAGAACATTCCAGAATTTGTTATCTTTGTAATATAAAAACAGCTTCCTGGGAAGGTTGGATTCCTTTTGTAAAGTATTTTTCCTTCTTGTCATCACTTGCTCCTATCTGCGACAGCAGGTTAATCGAACAGCCAGCTGTAAAGTGGCTGATATCTTTGATAACATATCCTGTTTACTAACAGAAAGTGCCTGAGAACATCAGGCTCTGGAATTCACTTCTGACCCCATAATTCATCAAACCCTTCTCCCGGAGGAGCTGACAGCTTGTTAACTATGATGTGGGTATGCCGGCGTTGGACTGGCGTAAACACAGTAAAAAGTCTGACAACACCAGGTTTTAGTCCAACCTATTTATTTGATAATATACTCACTAGCTTTCTTAGCTTGTTAACTGGCAGAGTTAAAAGGCGTGTCTTCACCCTCTTGAATACTGACTGACTGCAGGAGCTGGAGGTCTTGTGGTGCAGTAGGATTAGTGTCCCTGTCTTTGAGTCAGAGGCTCCTGGTTTGAGTCCTGCCCTAGGGCTACATAGAATCATAGAATCTCTGCAGTGCAGAAGGAGGCCATTTGGTCCATCAAACCCGGGCCATAACCTTGTAACCCCATGTACTTGTGCTGCTAGTCCCCTGACATTAAGTAGTTATTTAGTGTGGACAATCAGCCTAACCTGAACATCGTTGGAGTGTGGGAGGAAACCAGAGCACCTGGAGGAAACCTATGCAGACACAGGCAGAATGTGCAGACTTCGCACAGTCGCCCTAGGATGGACTTGAACCTGTTTGGCCATTCTGAACGCATATTCCTTGGCCATTATGAGAGGTGGCATGGTGGTACAGAAGTTAGCATTGGGACACTGGTGTTGTGAGGCTAACAGTCCTAACCTCTGTACGACCATGCCACCCCTCATAATGGCCAAGGAAGATGCGTTTAGAACAGCCAAACAGGGTGAGTGTGCCAAACTTTAAAATACTGCCAAACATGCCAGAGACAGGGGATTAGAGTAGGGCAGATTCCTGGGTAAACCACGCTTGATGTATAGTGACACCACCGCAATATAAGCCCCCGGCGACAGACTCGTGACCTGTAGCAGGAATTACTTGCTATGGAAACAGACAAAAGTCTGCTTTTGTGTGGGAAGAGAATTGGAATGGATTCAGGAACTAATGGAACAGGGATATGAAATTAGTTCTGGAATACTAGTGCTCCTGGCTTGTGTTTGTCAAACACTCTTTGGTAATGGACTCATTTTGTTTGCAAAGAAAGAATAAAGACAGGAAACAGTTGAGCATATTGAGTAAAAACACCATGATTAATTTCCCCTTTCGTCATATCATAGAAAGCCTGCAATACAGAAAGAGGCCATTCAGCCCATCGAGTCTGCACCAACCACAATCCCACCCAGGCCCTAACTCATATCCTTACATATTTACCAACTAATCCCTCTAACCTACGCATCTCAGGACACTGAGGGCAATTTTTTTTTAGCATGGCCAGTCAACCTAAGCTGCACATCTTTGGATTGTGGGAGGACTTGGAGGGAACCCACACAGACACGAGGAGAATGTGCAAACTCCACACAGACAGTGACCCAAGCCGGGAATCGAACCCAGGTCCCTAGAGCTGTGAAGCAGCAGTGCTAACTGCTGTGCTACTGTGCCACCATATCTTCAACATTTAACTTGTCTTTGGTTTCAAAGTATGTTTCTTACCTCGGCTCCTTAGGTAACCCATGACTGCTACTGACTAGAAAGACAGGTTGGGCCAAAGGGCCTCTTTCTCTGCTGTGTGACTTTGTGACTATGATTCTGACAAGGGCCGCAGCTACCTGGGAACACCACCCCCTAGAGGTTCTCCTCCAAGCCATCCTGACTTAGAAATACATCAGCTGTTCCTTCATTGACGCTAAGTCAAATTCCAGAACTCCCTACCCAACAGCACGGTGGCCGCACCTACGCCACATGGACTGCAGTGGTTCAAGAAGATCACCTTCTCAAGGCCAATTAAGGATGGGCAATAAATGCAGGGCCTACCCAGGAATGCCCATAACCCATGAATGAAATTTTAAAACAGTTTACAAAGTTCCGAATTTCCAGCTGCTCCTACTCTTGCCCTCAGACTAAGAACATAAGAAATAGGAGCAGGAGTAGGCCATCTAGCCCTTCGAGCCTGCCCCGCCATTCAGTAAGATCATGGCTGATCTGAAGTGGATCAGTTCCACTTTCCCGCTTTCTCTCCATGACCCTTAATTCCCTTGTCTATCAAAAACCTATCTACCCGTGACTTAAATATATTTAGCGAGGCAGCCTCCACCACTTCAACGGGCAGAGAATTCCAGAGATTCACCACCCTTTGAGTGAAAAAGTTCCTCCTCATCTCTGATCTAAACTGCCCCTTCCTTATCTTGAGGGTGTGTCCTCTAGTCCTGCAGTCCTTTCTAAGTGGGAAGAATCTCTCTACCTCTACCCTATCCATCCCCTTCATTATCTTATACGTCTCTGTAAGACCCCCCCTCAGCCTTCTGAACTCCAACGAGTACAGACCTAGTCTATTTAGTTTCTCTTCATAGTCCAACCCCCTCATCTCTGGTATCAGCCTAGTGAACCTCCTCTGCACTCCCTCCAAGGCCAATATATCCTTCCGCAAGTGTGGCGACCAAAACTGCACACAGTACTCCAGCTGCGGCCTCACCAGTGCCCTGTACAGTTGCAGCAAGACCTCCCTACTTTTATATTCTATCCCCCTCACTAAAAAGGCCAGCATCCCATTCGCCTTCTTGATCACCTGCTGCACCTGCAGACTGGGTTTTTGTGACTCGTGCACAAGGACCCCCAGGTCCCTCTGCACCGTAGCATGCTGCAGCTTTTCGCCTGAGGTGAGGTGGCTTCAGTACGTCAACTCTACGTTTGTCATAAGTAGGCCAAAGCTGCAGGTTAACACTGCACCAACCCTGTACTTGGAGGGTAACTGGGCTAAGCTCCAGTTTTGCCCTGCTCACACACTGCACTTGTGGTGTAAATGACTCGGACATCCAAATTTATTCCATCCATGCTCTCGTTGAGATTTAAAACCTATCTCAGCATAAAGCATTGTTTAAAGTTCAGTTTATTTATCTAGTTTTATTTATTAGTGTTGCAAGCCAACGTACATTAACAGTGCAATGAAGTTACTGTGAAAATCCCCTCGTTGCCACATTCCAGTGACTGCTCAGATACACTGAGGAAGAATTTAGCATGGCAATGCATCTAACCACAACGTCTTTTGGATTGTGGAAGGAAACTAGAACACTAAGATAAAACCCACACAGACATGGGGAGAATGTGCTGTCTACGCACAGACAGTGACCCAAGCTGGGAATTGAACCCAGGCCTCTGGCCTTGTGAGGTAGCAGTGCTAACCACTGTACCACCATGCCAACCATGGGGAAGAGTCTTCCCATTACGTTGGCAGAACAGTGCAACATGTTCCTATATTTTAACTTGTGTAAGATCCTATGCCTTCTCTAATCTTGTCTACAAGATTATGAGATGCATGGACAGAGTGAATAGTCAGATGCTTTTTCCAAGGGTGGAAGAGTCAATTACTAGAGGACACAGGTTTAAGGTGCAAAGGGCTAGGTTTAAAGAAGATTTAAGAGTAGTGGATGCCTGGAACTTATTGCCGAGGGAGGTAGTGGAATTGGATATGGTAGTGACTTTTAAGGGGCTTCTTGACAAATACATGAATAGGATGGGAATAGAGGGATATGGTCCCCGGAAGGATAGGAGGTTTTAGTTCAGTCGGGCAGCATGGTCGGTGCAGGCTTAGAGAGCCGAAGGACCCGTTCCTGTGCTGTAATTTTCTTTGTTCTTTGTTCTAAATGTTCTTTTGTCTCTATTCTGGACCTCATGAGCGCAATAACTCAGATGAAGTTCCACCAAAGGTGATACACCTTTATTAAACCACTAAGCAGCAGTGCATCCTCACAGTGATACTGCTTGCTGAGTTCCCTGTGTGCCGAGGTCTGGCTTAGTGGTCAATCTGATGACAGGGTCCCTCGTGTGTAACCACTGTAGGCCCAATGGTTCTGTGGCCTTTTTCTTCAAACTCTATTTGCTATGGCCTTCTGCCACATAAAGTAAAGCCTGCTTTTAATCCATTTCATTGTTTTTTTAATTACATCACTACTCATCTCCAAGCCATCTCCAGGTGTTCCCTGGCTTGGTCCCTTGGAAGGTCACCTTGGAGGTGCCAGAGCCACCTTGTCTCTGCTTTGTTATCTTCCAACCACTGATATCAATCTCCAGGGCTGGGAGAAGGCATAATGGCACATGGGTAGCACAGTGTCAGGGACCCGGGTTCAATTCCAGCCTAGATTGACTGTCCATGTGGAGATCGCATTTTCTCCTCGTGTTGCATGTGTTTGCTCCAGGTGCTCCAGTTTCCTCCCATAGTCCAAAGATGTTAGATGAATTGGCCATGCTAAATTGCCCTTAGTGTCCCAAGCAGTGTAGGTTAGGTGGATTGGCTGTGCTAAGTTGCCCCTTAATGTCCCAAGATATGTAGGTTAAGTCCATTGTAAAATATTAGGAAACTAGCAGGGTAAATATGTGAGGTTATGGGTATAGGGCCTGGATGGGATTGTTGTCAGTACAGGCTCAATGGGCTGAACAGCCTCCTTCTGCACAAAAGAGATTCTACCACTCTAAGGTAACTCATTTACAGTCTCAGTTTATTTATCTTCCTAGGTATGAACCCACTACAGTTAAGTTATTTTGCAGAACTCGCTGATTCAAACAAAGCTTTCATTTGGTTAAATTAACCTTCATGCTTTGTGTGTTCTTGAGCCCATCATCCAGTTCAATCCAATTCTTTACATATCTTTGACCTGGGTCTTTCTTTTATTTCCATGTGCCAATGTTACCAGCATGAGACAGACAACACACCACAGCCGGTCCACGTTGAAATAAATAAAGAAATGGTTACATAGTTAAAATGTTCATTTAAGAAGTAAATAATACATTTGGAATACACTTGGAATTTTTTCCCGACTATTTCAGCTTGACTACAGTGAATGACAACCTGAAAATGTGTCGAGAGCAGGTCAGAGACCCTTCCAGATCAGAAATCCATTCCCTCCCATCAAATTTGCCTCAAACTCTGATAAGTGTGACCTTTGGGATTCTTGGCCTCTGCCAAGAACAAGATTCTTATCTTTAACAAAACAAAGACTTGGTATGTTTATCTCACCATGATTAAATAAAAACCTACTTTCTGAAAGGAGCATTAGACTGATTGTTGATTGGCAAATTTCCAGGAACCTTTCAACAAACTGCGTTACGAGAGAGAGGGGAAGGTTCTTTTTATACTTCTGGATGCAGTCAGTTCAGCGTTACTGTTATGTCAATGAAACATGAAGGAAATTGCAACCGTCTGCATCAGACATTATTTAGTTTTTTGCTATTTTTAAAATGGACTTTCTGCCGAATCCAACAAAATGGCTGCCATGAGTCACATGGACACAGAATTGTCCCTTGACTCTGGAAGTTACAAGAACAGAAAGATTATCCTCGAGGTATCTTCACTCAAAGGGTGGTGAATCTCTGAAATTCTCTGCCCGTTGAAGTGGTGGAGGCTGCCTCGCTAAATATTTTTAAGACGCGGGTTGATGGGTTTTTGATAAGAGAGGGGATTAAGGGTTATGGGGAGAGAGCGGGAATGTGGAACTGAGACACGACAGATCAGCCATGATCTTATTGAATGGCGGGGCAGGCTCGAAGGGCTAGATGGCCTACTCCTGCTCCTATTTCTTATGTTCTTATGTTCTTATGTACACCCCCAGTGCTGCTGGGAGGAAGCTCCAGGATTTTGACCCAGTCACAGTGAAGGGACGGTGATGTACTTCAAGTTGGGATGGTGAGTGACTTGGAGGGTAACCTTCAGGTGGTGGTGTTTCCATGTGTCTGTTGCCCTTGTCCATCTCGATGGTAGTCGTTGTAGGTTTGGAAGGTGCTGCTGTGGTGAGTTCCTGTAGTGCATCTTGTAGATATGACACTTGGCTGTCAGTGTGCATTGGTGGTGAGTGAATATTTCTCAATGACATGCCAATCAAGCAAAGTTGTTTTGTCCTGGATGATGTTGAACTTCTTGAGTGTCATTGGATCTGCACCCATCCAGACAAGTGGACTGTATTCCATCACAACTCCTGACTTGTGCCTTGTAGATGGCGAACAGGCTTTGGGAAGTCAGGAGCTGAGTTACTCGCTGCAGGATTCCCAACATCTGACCTGCTCTGGTAGCCACAATATTTATATGGCTGGTCCAGTCAATTTCTGGTCTATAGTAAGCCCACAGAATGTTGATGGTGGCAGGGTGAGATGAAGATTGGATGGGAGGAGGTTCCCATGGATGTTAAACACTGGCTGAATGGTCTGTTTCTGTGCTATAGGCAGAAGGTTGTGAACCCCAAGAATTTGAGTTGGAATGAGTTTTGATTGGAACTTTCAAATGGATGTGACCTTGAAGAGGAGTAGTTTTCAGAGCTATGGGGGGAAAAGGGCGAGGGGAAGTGAGATTATTTTATTGTGTAGTGAGTTGTGAAATGAGCTGCCAGAGAGGCTGACGAAGCAGATTCAACAGGAACTCTCAAAAAGGAATTGGGTATATACTTGGAGAGGGGAGAAAAATGTAGGATTCAGGAGAAATAGCAGGATGTAGGATGAAAGTAACAGTCTTGTTCTCCATTATCAGAATTAGTGAACACTGGAGAGATTTCCAAGGGTAATTCTTAATTCTGCAAATAAATTGTGAACTGAGTTGCTGGATTTAATATCTGTGTTTAAGAGAAGGTAAGTGCCCATGAGAAAGTGAGAACATCATTCGCAAGGATGCATCACAGGAAGGAATTCAGATACCCAGGAACATGATCCCTTTCCATTTCATGCACAGAGCCAGACTGGCAAAGGTGAACATAATAGTTTAGTTGTTGGATGGCATTGGATTAACAAGCCAGAAATTCAAGCCTGACTATATCAGCACAGTGGCACAGCGGTTAACTCTTCTGCCTCACACCACCAGGGACCTGGATTCGATTCTGGCCTCCAGTGACATGAGTTTGCATGTTCTCCCCTGTCAGCGTGGGTTTCCTCTGGGTGCTCAGGATTCCTCCCACAGTCTAAAGATGTGTAGGTTAGGGTTGAGTGGTCTGTTAAATTGTCCTTTTGTGTCCCAAGATTTGTAGGTTAGAGGGATTAGCAGGGTAATTATGTGAGGCTGCGGTGATAGGGACTGTGTGGGATGCTCCGTTGTAGAGTCGATGCAGACTCGATGGGCCCAATAGCTTCTTTCTGCACCGTGGGAATTCTATGATTCATGGCAAGTTACGGAATTCAGTGAGTGTTGTTATCTTGTGGACTGCTACCACTGAACAGCCACTGAATCTGCTAGATTGTTGCTTAAAAACCCAATTTGTATTGCTCAGGAATAGAAAGCTCTGACCCCGACTGAAGTCTGACTTGCACATGACTTAAGTTTCAGACTACATAGCTGGCACTGTCTGTGGCCCCAGCTGTAGCATTAATGCCTCTCAGTCTGAAAGTTGAAGCTTCCAGTCCCATTCCAAAGGCCTGTGATACACCAGTGCGGTACTGACAGAGTGCCGCATTGTTAGAGGCGCCCTGTGCCTGATGAGTCACTAACCGAGGCCTTGCCTGCTGTCTCAGGTCAATGGAATTGATCCTGCATGATTTCTAAGATAAACAGGATAATTCTCCTATCTGCCCTGGGGCAATATTCATCCCTCAATCACATCATTATCTGACCATTATGATGTTGCTGTCTATGGGACCCTGTCGTGCATCAGTTGGCTTCAGCATCTTACCCAGGCCCACTCCCGCCACCTTCCCCCCATCCTATCCCTGTAACTCATGTATTTACCATGGCCAATCTGCCTAAGTTGCACACCTTTAGACATGAAAGGCAATTTAGCACGGCCAATCCACCAAACCTGCAAAGCTTGGGATAGTAAGGGACGATATAGCATGGCCAGTCACCCTAACGTGCATCTTTGGGCATTAAGGGGTGAATTAGCATGACCAACCTTTTGATTTGATTTGATTTATTGTTGTCACACGTATTAGCATATAGTGAAAGTATTGTTTCTTGCGCGTTAAACAGACAAAATATACTGTACACAGTGAAAGAAAGGAGAGAGTACAAAATGTAGTTTTACAGTCATAGCTACGGTGTGGAGAAAGATACTCAGGTATCTTAATGCAAATTAGGTACATTCAAAAATCTGATGACAGCAAGGAAGAAGCTGTTTTTGAGTTGGTTGATACCTGTCCTCAGACTTTTGTATCTGTTTCCTGATGGAAGAAGGTGCAAGAGACTATGTCCGGGTGTGTGGGGTCCTTGATTATGCTGAATGCTTTTCCGAGGCAGCGGGAAGTATAGATGGAGTCAATGGATGGGAGGCTGGTTTGCGTGATTGCCTAGGCTTCGTTCCTTTGTATTCTCTTCTGGTCTTGGTCAGAGCAGGAGCCATACCAAGCTGTGATACAACCAGAAAGAATGCCTTCCATGGTGCAAGTGTAAAACTGAAAGTTGAGAGGAATTGCCAAATTTCCTTAGTCTCTTGAGAAAATAGAGATTTTGGTCGTCTTTCTTAACTATAGCATCCGCGTGGAGGGACTAGAACAGGTTGTTGGTGACCTGGATACCTAAAAACTTGAAGCTTTTGACATTTCTACTTCATCCCTACTCATTGTTCTCCGGAGCATTGAACCTGGTGGCTGTGGCTGTGGTGAGTGACTGATTTAAAGTGAAAACCGCTTTTTTCCTGTACTTCCGGTTCTCGGGGCTTGTTAGAGTGTAGTTTACTTCCATACCGGAAGTTAGGCCAGGGGATTGTCGTTAAGGGGGAGCGGGGGGTATAAAAAAGGGGTAGCAGTATAGAGCGGGCAGCGTCGGGAGCGGGCAGTGGAGTGAGTGGGAACTGAGTGAGAAGGGCTTTGGCTTGCTGGGCTTAGGCGAGTGCAGGCTTGGAGAAGGTGAGTGACAGATTCCTACCTTGGGCACTTACAGGAGGTTGGGACATGGCAGGGAATATAGGGAGGAATGTAAGTTGCGTCCGGTGCCACATGTGGGAGTTCCTGGTGGTGTCACGGGTCCCCAAGGTACACATCTGCAGTAAATGTTTAGAACTGCAGCGATTGAGGGCCCGGATCAGGCAACTCGAGGGGCGACTGGAAGATGCGTTTCTAGTTAGGGAGAATGAGGAGATAATGGCTGGGAAACATGAGCAGGAGAAGGTCTCAAGGGCTGAAGAGAAGGGAGGATGGACGACTGTTAGGAGGGGAAAGAGGAAGAAGAAGAGTAGTCAGGGTCCCCCGGCCTCCCCGGAGGCCCCCCAAGGTTCGTCGGCAGGGGCACAGAAAAATAGGAAGGAAGGGGAGACTGATTTAGAGGGACGGAAAGGGTCTGGTAAGGTGATAGTGGTAGGGGATGGGAGGGTCCGAGGGATTGATAGGAGGTTCTGTGGGCAAGGGCGCGACTCCAGGATGGTGGTCTGCCTCCCTGGAGCAGGGGTAAAAGATATAATGGAAAGGGTAGAGGGAATTTTGAAAGGGGAGGGGACCCAGGCAGAGGTCATAGTACACGTAGGGGAGGGGGATATAGGAAGGAGGAGTAGGGGAGAGGTCCGTAGGCAATTTAGGGAGTTGGGGGCCAAACTAAAGGGCAGGACCTCTAGGGTGGCACTGTCTGGGTTGCTGCCCAGTATGAGCAGGGCTAAGAATGACGAGATCATGCAGTTGAATGCATGGTTGAGGGACTGGTGTAGGGTAGAGGGGTTTACTTATGTAGATCATTGGGAGGTGTTTAGGAGAGAAAGGCAACTGTACAGGAGGGGTGGGGAGGATTTGAACGGGAGGGGGACTAGTGTCTTAGCAGGGAGGTTAGCTGGGGTGTTCAGGAATGATTTAAACTAATAGGGAGGGGGGGTGGGGAGGTGGCTGGGAGAGAGACGGGTGAAAGGAAAATTATAAGGGAGAAGGTGGTTCCGAGGGACAATTGTGGGTTGAACTGTGTCTGTTTCAATGCTAGGAGTGTGGTAGGGAAAACGGATGAGCTTAGGGCCTTGATGTTTGTGAGGCAGTTGGATGTGGTGGCTGTAACGGAGACATGGTTACGGGAAGGGCAGGACTGGCAGCTGAATGTTCCTGGGTACAGGTGTTTTAGGTGTGACAGAGGAGGGTTGAAGAGAGGTGGAGGGGTGGCACTGTTAGTCAAGGAAAACATCACAGTAGTGCAGAGGGAGGGCGATATGCAAGAGATAGGGATTGAGTTGCTGTGGGTGGAGTTGAGGAATAAAAAGGGAGAGATCACACTGCTAGGGGTGTACTATAGGCCACCCAACAGCCCAAAGTCAGTGGAGGAGGGAATTTGCAGGGGCATTTTGGACAGGTGCAGAAAGAATAGAGTGGTTGTAGTGGGTGATTTTAATTTTCCCGGAGTGAATTGGAGGGGGCCTAGAGCTGGGGGTACGGAGGGAGAGGAGTTTGTGAAATGTGTTATGGAAGGGTCGCTAGAACAGTATGTAACTTGCCCGACTAGGGGAGGGGCTATACTGGATTTAGTGTTGGGAAACGAGCCAGGGCAGGTGGGTGAGGTAGAGGTAGGCGAACATGTGGCAAACAGTGACCACAAGTCCGTCTACTTTAGGATAAAAATGGAAAGGGACGAGTGCCGTCCAAGCGGGAGTGTGCTGAACTGGGGAAAGGCGAGCTATGGCAGGATTAGGAGGGAGCTGCAGCAAACTGACTGGGAGGGACTGTTAGCTGGCAAGTCCACGGTTGGGAAGTGGGAGGCTTTTAGGGACAAAATGAAATGGTTGCAGGGGAGGTTTGTTCCGGTTAAGCGAAAGGATGGGAAAGGTAGGATTAGAGAGCCGTGGATTACGGGGGATATTGAAGACTTGGTCAGGAAGAAGAGGGAGGCGTATGATAGGTCCAAACAAATGGGTACGGAGTGTGCGCTGGAGGAATATAGAGAGAGTAGGAGGGAGCTAAAAAGGGGAATTAGAAGGGCGAAGAGAGGGCATGAGATGGCTTTGGCCGGTAGGATTAAGGATAATCCTAAGGCATTTTATTCCTATATTAGAGGCAAGAGAGTAGTTAGAGGGAAAATTGGTCCTCTTAGGGACAAGAGTGGAGAGTTGTGTATTGAGTCGGAGGGAATGGGGGAGCTCCTGAATGAATACTTTGCGTCGGTATTCACGAAGGAGAGGGGTTCGGAATCGTGCGGTCTCTTGGAGGGAGCGGAGGTTCAGTTGCAGGATATAGTTATTACGAGAGAGGAAGTGCTAGGGCTTTTAGGTAGCGTAAGGACGGATAAAGCTCCGGGGCCTGATGGTATTTATCCCAGGCTGCTTAGGGAGGCGAAAGATGAAATTGCTGGGCCTCTGGCGCACATCTTTGTCTCTTCTTTGGACACAGGTGAGGTCCCAGAAGACTGGAGGGTAGCAAATGTGGTCCCGTTGTTCAAAAAAGGTAGTAGGGATAACCCTGGGAATTATAGGCCGGTGAGTTTGACGTCGGTGGTAGGGAAGTTAATGGAAAAAATACTTAGGGGTAGGATGTATGAGCATTTGGAGCGTTGCGATCTGATTAGGGATACGCAACATGGCTTTGTTAGAGGGAGGTCTTGCCTTACGAATCTGGTGGAATTCTTTGAGGAGGTGACAAAAACGGTTGACGATGGGAGAGCCGTTGATGTCATCTATATGGATTTCAGTAAGGCGTTTGACAAAGTCCCTCACGGTAGGCTGGTAGAAAAGGTTAAGGCGCATGGGATACGAGGCCAGGTAGTTAGGTGGATTGAGAACTGGTTGGGAAATAGGAGACAGAGGGTAGTTGTGGAGGGTACCTTGTCGGGCTGGAGGCCAGTGACCAGTGGTGTGCCGCAGGGCTCGGTACTGGGACCTCTCCTCTTTGTAGTCTACATAAATGACTTAGAAGAGGGAGTAGGTGGTGTGATCAGCAAGTTTGCTGATGACACCAAGATGGCAGGGTTGGCGGGTACAGAACTGGATTGTCAGGTGATACAACAGGATATAGATAGGTTGGTGCAGTG
The DNA here is from genome assembly GCF_965287045.1 of Carcharhinus amblyrhynchos. Lineage (NCBI taxonomy): Eukaryota > Metazoa > Chordata > Chondrichthyes > Carcharhiniformes > Carcharhinidae > Carcharhinus > Carcharhinus amblyrhynchos. The sequence continues at coordinate 67,914,544 of NC_137339.1, read as the reverse complement.
GGCAGATAGGTGGCAGATGGCATTTAATCCTGACAAATGCGAGGTGATGCATTTTGGAAGGAATAATGCAGAGAGGAGCTATGTGATAAAAGGTAGGCCGATTAGGAGTATAGACGTACAGAGAGACCTGGGAGTGCAGGTCCACAAATCCATGAAGGTTGTGTCACAAGTGGAGAACGTTGTTAGGAAGGCTTATGGGATGTTAGCCTTTATAGGAAGGGGCTTAGAGTATAAAAGCTGCCGTCTAATGCTTCAGTTATACAGAACGTTGGTTAGACCGCATTTGGAGTACTGCGTCCAGTTCTGGTCACCTTATTACCGGAAGGACGTGGAGTCTCTGGAAAGGGTGCAGAGGAGGTTTACCAGGATGTTGCCTGGCATGGGGGGACTGGGTTACGAGGAGAGACTGAGGAGACTGGGGCTATTCTCCTTGGAAAGAAGGAGATTGAGAGGGGACATGATAGAGGTATATAAGATACTGAAGGGAATAGATAGAGTTAATAGTGAGAGACTGCTCCCTAGACTGGGTACGAACACAAGAGGTCATCACTTAAGGGTGAGGGGGGGGAGGTATAATTTGGAGGTAAGAGGAAGGTTCTTTACACAGAGAGTTGTGGGGGTCTGGAATGCGCTACCGAGTAGGGTGGTGGAGGCAGGCACGTTGGACTCGTTTAAGATGCAGTTAGATAGGCATATGAGTGAAACGGGAATAGAGGGATATGGTAGGGGCTATTAAATAGGGTTAAACCTCGGGAGACACCGGAAGGGCAGGCTGTATAACTAATATGTTTTGTCTTTATTCCACAGGTGGAGGTCCACCTCGTGTCAAGCGAGGGGCATGCACACGGCGGGTTGTGCGTGGGCTGCTCTTGGAAGTCCAGGAGTGGCCTAGTACTTCATGTCGGTGTGTGTGCTTGATCCTGGACCGATAGACGGGCTCCACAACAGCTCAGTGACTAGCACTGCTAGCTGTGCAGATACATGGATTTGGGCCTGTGTCTGTGGGAGTTTGCGCATTCTCCCTGTGGTTGCGTGGGTTTCCTCCGGGCGCTCCGGTTTCCTCCCACACCCCAAAGATGTGCTCTTAGGCTAATTGGTTTCCACCAAATTGACACTATTTCTTCCCTGAATCTGACTGAGTAGGGTCCCATTCGTAGACATGCAGGGTAGAATAGGTGTAGGGCGATGTGGCGGCGCGGGCTCGTTGGGCCGAAGGGCCTGTTTCCCGTGCTGGGTTGTTCTTTGTTCTTTGTTCTTTGTATCCCCATTGATGTAGACGGGGACATGCCATCCACTACACTTCCTGAAGTCGATGACTCCCTTCTTCATTTCGTTGACAATGAGGGAGAGATTATTGTCATCACACCAGTTCATCAGATTCTCTATCTATTTCCTGTACTGTGTCTCATCATTATTTGAGATCCGACCCACTACGGGTGATGTTGTCAGCAAACTTGAAAATCAAGTTGGAGGGGAATTTGGCCGCGCAGTCAGTGTACAAGGAATACAGTAAGGGGCTGAGGAAAGAGCCTTGCAGAACACTGGTATTGAGGATAATCATGGAGGAGATGTTTCCTATCCTTACTGAATAAGGTCTGTGGATTTGGAGGTCTATGATCCAGTCACAGAGGGAGGAGCCAAGCCCCAGGTCATGAAGTTTGGAGATGAGATACCTAGGAATAATGGTATTGAAGGCTGAGCTTAGTCTATGAACAGAAATCTGACATAGGTGTCTTTGTTATCGCAGTATTCCAGGGTTGAGTATAGGGCCAGGAAGATGGCATCTGCTGTGGACTTGTTGTAGTGATTGACAAACTGTCATGCATCCAGGCAGTCTGGAAAGCTGGAATTGATTTGTGCCATGACTAACCTTTCGAAGAACTTCATAGTAAAGGATATCAGAGCCTTGGGATGATAGTCATTAAGGCATGCTGCCTGGCTTTTCTTTGGTACCAGGGTGGTGGTCATTTTCTTGAAGCAGGTAAAGACCTCAGATTGGTGTAAAGAGAGATTGAACATGTCTGCAAATACCTCTACCAGCTGGCCCACGCAGGACCTGAGTGCTCATCCGGGTACCCCATCCAGGCCAGTTGCTTTCGGTGGGTTGAGTTTTGAGAAGGCTGCTCTGACATCAGCAGTGGTGACCTCAGATATAGGTTCATCTGCACATGCACATCTTTGGCCACTAAAGGAAATTTGAGCATGGCCAATCCAACTAACCTGCACAGCTTGGGACACTCAGGGGCAATTTAGCATGGCTAATCCACTTAATCTGCACATCTTGGACTGTGGGAGGAACACGGGGAAGATGTGCAAATTTCTGTTTGGGGAACCACACAAAGCCAGAATTGAACCGGGGTCCCTGGGGCTATGAGGCAGCAGTGCTTCCACCGTGCCACTCATTGCAGTAACTAAGGATGCGTGTTTGATATGCCTTGCCAGTTTCCTCCACAGAAGAGAAATAAATGTAAAGGACAAAAATTGTTTTTTATTATTACTTAAGTAAATAGATGACTTGCTGTCAGATGCTTAACCACATTTACCATTAAGCTTCAATATTTGATGCTACTCTGGGTCATATTTCAGAGTCTACTGTACATCTCTGGCAGATCATAATTGGACTGAAAGAAGGCAATACAGCGAGGTTCCCTTATCCTTATCCTTACAGTGTATCAAAAGTTCCATTCAGACATTCCTAGCTGCTGAGTCAGAAATCCCTGGCATGAGTGCAGCATACCGAGAGGTTGATGTGTTTCTATTCCTTGTTAATGTGGAGCTGTTAAGTGTCTGATGAATCTCAGTCACAAGGAAGTATTTGCACAAGTATTCTGTAAACTGAGTGTGTGCCTTTATTTGCACTGTTTGTGATTAGAACTCCCCACTCTCCTGATGAAGGAGCAGTGCTCCAAAAGCTAGTGGCATTTGTTACCAAATAAACCTGTTGGACTTTAACCTGATGTTGTGAGACTTCTTACAAGGAAGAAGATACAGCCCTCACTTGTGATGTTGAGCAGTCGCCAGGAATTATCTGTGTATGCTGAAACTGGAATGAGTGAAAGGAATGCATTATTCCACCCACATTGCTTAGGATTGCCCCAGTGAATTCCCTGCTTGACCGGAAAGGATCCAGGCTGAAGATTATTTATCTGGAAGGATCGCTGCTGCCTGTGGACACCCCCCCGCCCACTCTCCCCCCCAACTCTCCCAATCCAATAGGTGACAGTTCCAGACCAGGAGCCAAGACAAGTGCAGTGGCACAGTAGTTAGCACTGTTGTCTCACAGCGCCAGGGATGTGGGTTCGATTCTGGCCTTGGGTGACTGTGTGGAGTTTGCACATTCTCCCCATGTCTGCATGGGTTTCCTCCGGGTGCTCCACTTTCCTCCCACACTACAAATGTGTGCAGGTTAGGCGGATTGGCCATGCTAACTTGTTCTTCACTTTTCAGGTTAGAGGAATTTTATGTGGGGTTATTGGGGATAGGGCCTGGGTAAGATGCTCTGCTGGGGAATTGGCAAAGGCTCGATGGGCTGAATGATCTCCCACTGCACTGTAGGGATTCTATGATTCTGTAATCTCTGTTCTCCATTCTTTTTCATATTGTTTTGTTTCATCTCCAAAATCATTTCATGGTGGCACACTAGTTAGCACTACTGCCTCACAGTGCCATGGACCCGGGTTCAATTCTGGCCTCGGGTCACTGTCTGTGTAGAGTTTGCACAGTTTTCACCGTGTCTGCATGGGTTTCCTCCGGGTGCTCCGATTTCCTCCCACAGTCCAGAGATGTGTGGGTTAGGTGGATTGGCCGTGATAAATTGTGCCTGAGTGTCAGGGGAACTAGGAGGGTAAATATGTGGGGTTATGGGAATGGGTCCTGGGTGGGATTGTTGTGATGCAGACTCAATGGTCTGAATGGCCTCCTTCTGCACTGTTGGGATTCTATAATGTCAGTAAGATGAATAATCAACATGTTTGGGAAGTACGTGTGGGCAGAATTTCTTCCCCTTTTCTTTTGTAACCCCCACCCCAATTTGATCTGCTACTTTCACCCAAACAAGAAGAATCAATGTTTCCTCCAAACTCCTCTCCTTTGACAATGCGGCATGCTTTCAGTGTGGGGGTGTCAGCCCTGGATTGTGTCGTCAGTTCCTGGAGTGGGATTTAAGACTCCTGCCTTTTTGGACATCTGAGCGAGGGGATTGCCAATTGAGCCAGGCTGGATTGTAGAATACTGTAATGCCTAGATAGAATGGATGTGAGGAAGACGTTTCCATTAGTAGGAGAGACTAGGATCTGAGGGCACAGCCTCAGAGTAAAGGGACGAGCCTTTGGAAGAGAAATTTCTTCATGCCAGAGGGTGGTGAACCTGTGGAATTCATTGCCACAGAAGGCTGTGGAGGCCGGGTCATTGAGTGTTTTTAAGAAAGAGATAGATAGGTTCTTGATTGGTAAGAGGATCAATGGTTAAGGGGAAAAGGCTGGTGATTGAGTTTGAGAAACTTATCAGCCATGATTGAATAGTGGGGCAGATATGATGGGCTGAATGGTGTAATTCTGCACCTCTATCTTAAGGTCTGATGAATTTTATAGAATCATAGAATCATACAGTGAAGAAGAGGTTCTTCAATCTGCACCGATACATTAGAAACACCTGAACTCCCACCTAATTCCTTCTGCCAGCACTTGGCCCATAGCCTCGAATGGCAACCCACCTCGATCACCCTCCCAGGCAGTGCATTCCAGAGCATCATCATCCTCTCGGTAAAAAAGGTTTTTCCTCACATCCCCCTAAACCGCCTGCCCCTCCCCTTGAACCTAAGTCACCTCATGGCCGACCATGAGTTTGCATGTTTTCCCCTGTCAGTGTGGGTTTCCTCTGGGTCCCCTGTCCATGTCCCTCATAATCTTGTACACCTCAATCTGGTCGCCCCTTAGTCTTACCTGCTCCAAAGAAAACAACGTAAGCCTCTCCAACCTCTCTTCATAAGTTAAATGTTCCATCCCAGGCGGCATCCAGGTGAATCTCCTCTGCACCCTCTCTAGTGCAGCTCTTCCTGCTGCAGCATCTTCAGCCTTGCCAAAGGTGAGCCCCCCCACCCCCCCCCCCCACACCCCCAACCCTCCAACCCCTACCCTCCCACTGCCCCATGGCAGGTTCTGTAGATATTGTGGGACTGGAAGACCCTGCGAATAGCAAGCCATTGGAAAAGATGCCACAACGGAAAAGGGGGACGTTGGGAAATCCCGCGAGTTTCTGGCCTTTCATTAGTCAGTCCAGTAGAGCCATCAGTCTGCAATTGGCCAATCAGGAACTGGTATCACCAGCTTGCTTTAGCACCTTCGTTCCTTTTCTGAGTTTTGCCCAACGTCAATATTCAGCTTATCTCCATGTCTCCAGTGTGCGACAATGGCCAATTTGAAGCTGTGGTGTTGACTTCAATCCTAGACCAGTTACTCGTTTATCCGTTGCTGTTACGGCATTCTCTGACCACATTTCTTGACAACAGTATAGCGTTGTTCAATTCTGGACAAACAGATGGACCCAGTACTCCCCAGTCCAGTTCATGAGTCACTGTAGAGAAATCAGGAATGCCTAATGTGTACTTTCATTGGATGGACATGCTTCACCTGACCTATTGGGCTGAAAGAGGTTACCAAGAGAGGGCCCACACAAAGTACTGGAGCAAAGGTTCCTCTTGGGCATGTTTCATTCATGTAGATGATTAACCTTTTGGCAGACAAAGGAAACACAAGTGAATTCCTCCCTTGATCCCAATGGTGCAATCCATTTTACTGCCTACTTCTCTTACATTTCCAAATATGTTTCTTTTTGAATTGCAGAGAGTAGGATAGCAGGAATTGGATTTTCAGGTTTCGCCCACAGCAGGAATTGTTGAAAAGAAATAGGAAAATTTGATGGATCAACAAAAGTTCCATTAATTTCACACAGGAATTTCCAGTTCCCATGGGTGGATGACATTGGAAAATCCCACCCTTGGCCCTGTGCCCTCTCGCTACCCCCTCTTCAATTCTGCATCAATCCTGACGATTAAACTGCCCTGGCGACAGAGGGGCTGGGAGGGGGTGGTTCACTGTGTCCTCTCAGCTGTGCCTTTACTTTAACACACCAAGATGTGGGCACAAAATGTTTAGGACATCATCCTTAATCCACTAACTCCCTCCAGTTTCAATCACCACCAACCGCATTGATAAGCTTATATTCCTAATCTGTCCTGGTCCCCCCATGCCGACGCTATAGTTAAGCAAGCCCACCAACACCTCTACTTTTTCGGGAGGCCAAGGAAATTGGGCATGTCAGCTATGACTCTCACCAGATGCATCATGGAACACGTCCTTTCTGGATGTATCACAGCTTGGTATGGCTCCTGTTCTGACCAAGACCGCAAGAAGCTACAAAGGGTTGTTAATGTAGCTCAATCCATCACACAAACCAGCTTCCCATCTATTGACTCCATCTACACTTCTCACTGCCTCGGAAACTCAGCCAGCATAATTAAGGACTCCCCGCAGCCCGGACATATTCTCTTCCAGCTTCTTCCATCAGGAAAAAGATGCAAGACCCATACCAACCAACATAAGAACAACGTCTTCCCTGCTGCCATATCTCTTTTGAATGGTCCTATCATCTATTAGGCTGATATTTGTCTTCACCTATCTATAACTGCAACACTACATCCTGCACCCTCTCCTTTCAGCTTCTCCTATATACTGTATGAACAGTATGTTTTGTCTGTATAGTGGGCAAGAAACAATACTTTTCACTGTATCCTGATACATGTGACAATAATAAATCAAATCAAATGATGCTCAAGTAAAGAGATGCAGATGTGCCAGTGATGGTTGAACAGCATGAATATTTGGCAGGAATAACAATGACTCTCTTTGATGTGGTATTTCCCACTATTGTCCCCAGTAGCAAGAGAAGCGTAGAGTCACAGAATTAGAGGGGTTTACTGCACAGAAACAGGCCCTTCAGCCCAACTTGTTCATACTGTCCAGTTTTTAAGATTAAGTTAGTCCCAATTGCCCACATTTGGCCCATAACCCTCTATACCCATCTTATTCAGTATAGGCTGCCTTCACACCATTTATCCAGTGGGGATTCAGTGCCCAGGTCAGAGGTTGCTCATATTTTTCTTCCATCAGTCAATAACCTTGGGCATTTTATTATGGCTGTAGAAATTTTGGCTGTTCTATACGCCAGTGAGTGGGTAGAATGAGGTCCAGACTTTCTCAAGGTCCTGCTTCTGACAGACATCCTCTTACTGACTTATTGTGGTTGGAAGTTTACTCATCTTGTCCTTATCTATTGTTTTTTGGCCTTTAGGTAGCAATTTCCACATGGGCCATCTTTTCGTGTTATAAAATTACAATGCATCAATGATTTATAATATTCAATGCCCTAGACATCAACATTAACCCTTTTTGACCATCAGTTACATTGGAACTGGGATGTTAATCTCACAGTTGAAACCTAGTTCATGTACATAAATGTTTCATGGTAGTGGTCACATTGAGAAAATTGGCACAGTGTGATAAATGTACATCATGTATGTTGGGGTTTAGGGTGCATACTGCCCCATTAAGAGTGCGTCCCCTGGGGATTAGCTCCTCCCACTGTGGGACGCTGTTGAACAGTCTGAGATCTGACTGTGGATCAGTGCAGACCTATAATAAAGGGTTCCCACTGTTCAAGTTGCCAAACCTACCTCATGGTTCTCTATGCACCATTAGTCGATAGGTGCATACATATTATATAGTGTGTTGGATCTTGGGTTTCATAAATAGAGGTGCTGAGTACAAAAGGGAAGTTATGCTGAACCTTTCAAAATCTAGACCACAGCTAGAGCATCGCACCCAGTCCTGGTGTCAGCTTGATGAAGCAACAACACAGGACCGCATGGATTAGAAACAGTGGAAGCAGCACGAGCCAAGCAATCCCAAAAAATCCGAAAGACATGTTGGTTAGATGCATTGGCCATGCTAAATTCTCCATCAGTACACCCGAACAGGCACTGGAGCATGTGACAACTAGAGGATTTTCACAGTAACTTCATTGCAGTGTTAATGTAAGTCAATTTGTGGCACTAATAAATAAACTTAAACAACCAAACAGATCAAAGCTTTGCAGTCCTGCCAGGCTTCCAATCAAGAAGAGTGGTGAGGAATTAACCAGCTAAAGGGAAGGGAGGTTCCATTCTCATTCTTATTAATCACAGAGTCCAGCATGTCAGTGAAAAGATGAGACACTGTTTCGAAGAGTCAATACAGTATTGATGGGCCGAATGGCCTCCTTCTTCATTGTATGGTTCCAAATGAGCGTTGAAACGGCCAGAGGCGAACGGGATCGATTGTTTGATGTGGCAACGGTGTTCAAACCTCCAGCGAAATAAGCTAACAGAGAGAGAACAAAGAAAAATGTCTTCAGGGAGTTTGATCCCTGCAGCCTCTCCCACAGAGTTGTTACCCTTCACTTCCCAATCCCTTTCAGGCGGGTGACCCTGAACTGCACTGTTGTCCACATCTGCTTCAGTTTAGTTAATACCTAATCTGGTTCATTGACCAGGGATTTCTGGCTGCTCTCTCTCTCTCTCTGTCTCCCTGTAACGGAAACAGCATTACTTCAGCAGGATGGAGAGAGTCCGACTCACTGCCCTGGCTGTCTGGTTATTCCTACCTGCTGGTGAGAGTGAATTTCATGATCTGTGTTCAAATATCTTTCCACCATTTGTAATAACCAATTTGAAATGTCTGCACTATTCATTTGGCTGTATAGAAGCATCCAGTTCTGGTGTCAGCTTGATGGAGGACAGCACAAAAGGGTGGTGCGGTGGCACACAGTAGTTAACATTGCTGCCTCACAGCTCCAGGGACGTGGGTTCAATTCCTGGCTCAGGCCACTATCTGTTCGGAGTCTGCATGTTCTCCCTGTGTGTGCGTGGGTTTCCTCTGGGTACTCTGATTTCCTACAAAGATGTGCAGGTTAGGTTGATTGACAAAGCTGAATTGCAGCTTAGTGTCTTGGTATGTTAGAGGGATTAACAGGGTAAATATGCGGGGTTACGTTATAGGACCTGGATGGGATTGTGGTTGATGCAGACTCAATGGGCCGAATGGCCTCTTTCTGCACTGTAGGGATTCTGTCATAACTCCTATGATGATCTCCGACTATAACATCGTGTACGCAGAGAACCTGAATATTATTGCTGTTCCTGTGATGGTCACTTTGAAATGTTGGTAAAGTTCTTTCAGATATTTTACGAACAAAGTATATTATGCAAAAAAGAAATTCTCATGTAATGGGGAGGATTCAACAGGCAGGGGACGATAAGTTAATTATATCTTCAGTAATATTATTGGTATTGATGCTGATTTTACACCCTGCCCTATCCTGCCTCTGTCTCATTTTCATTTAAATTTCTCAACTTTCCCGCCCACCCCCGTAGTTGAATCTCAATCTCTGACCATCTCGGTGAGTGAGAGGAGTGTGATTGCAGCAGCCGGAGATCCTGTGCTCTTGTCTGTGAGACCGTCCGTGGAGGTGAGGAGTGGGAACTGGAAACACAATGGGAATGATGTCATAATGTGGATCGGGACAAGTGTGGATATAAATAACCTTTACACAAATCGAGTGGAGTTAGTCCATAACTACTCTCTCCTGCTCAAGTCAGTGAATTTTTCAGACAGTGGGGACTACATTGTTACCATGAACCCCCACTCTGACACAACAGCAAGTGCCAGAATCAACCTCCTTGTTTTCGGTGAGTAACAACAATGTTTTGTTCATCCATGACAAAAGGAAGTAATGAATAATAATCTTTGTGTTCACAGGCTGCCTGGAGCTGGTGTTGCGAAGTTGAATAGAGCAGTTGTAGAACATAGAACATTACAGTGCAGTAGAGGCCCTTCGGCCCTCGATGTTGCGCCGACCAGTGGAACCAATCTAATGACCCTCTAACCTAAACTATTCCAATATCCATATGCCTAACCAATGACCATTTGAATGGCCTTAAATGACCATTTGAATGCCCTGTGTCCTCTGTTTGAACAGAGGGGAGTACGATAGGATAAGAGAGGAATTGGCGATTGGTGTTTATAAAATTGTAAAACACCCGGGAAGAAGCATGGCATGGTCCCTTCAAGAAGGTGGTGCTTTTTCTGTGCTTAGAAAGTTATTGATGCAAGTACAGATGCAACTTTTAGTGGTTAAATCAAAATAACTCCCTGAAACTCTTTCTCTAAAATGAACAAATAACAATTTATTTATCTAACTAACAGCGAGCAAGTTAACTAAACTATTAACAAACTGAACAAAACATGATTCCAGCAGAATGCTGTTCAGATAAATACGATTCCCACTTTTTTAACAAAAAAAAGAACTTTAGTTACTCTAAATTACAACCAGGTTTTGCAAGTCGCAAAGTATACAGTACCCAAATGAAGCATTTGTATTGAAAGACCAAGCAGCAGTGTTACCACGGCAACAAGCCTTCAACATGCTTTCAGGCTTTAGAATTTTTTTTAAAATGCAGCCAATCAATTTGAGTTAGGTGCTTAGATACCAAGAACCATTAAATTTAAATTTGATGGTGTTGGCAGCCTGGGACCAATCCTATTGTGAGGGATGTTGATATGTCATCACAGGTATAAAAAGAAGAGGGCAGTGGGACAAAGCAGAGAGCAACTGCCAACTGCTAGAGTAACAGCTCATAGTTCAGTTCTTAGCTTCATTTATGTCTTAAGACAAAGCATCTTTTTGGTAGCAAAGGTGCCAATGAAGAAAGAAGAAAGGGGAAAGAAGAATCAACAGAGAAGGCCCAGAATATTCCAGAAGACATAAAACATGATTATAATTTAGAGAATGTTTAAAAGTCTATTTTTTGTTTATAAGTGGGAATTGTATTTATCTGAGCAGCATCCCATTAGAATCATGTTTTATTCGGTTTGTTAATAGTTTAGTTAACTTGTTCACTGTTAGTTAGCTAAATAAATAGTTACTTGTTGATTCAGAGAGAATTCTCAAGTGGTTATTTTGATTTAATCACTAAAGTTGCTGATGAGCAGATCATGCCACTTCACACTCAGTTTTACAGATTATAGGGTGAAGTACTCCTCTTTGAGTGGCTAGGTGTTAGAGCGGGTGGAACCCACCTCTGCTTTATAACACAATTGAATGCATTTGGGGTGGCTTGCAGCAATTACTGATTAAATCGAGAAGGTTGAATTCTGGCAATGGAGCGAGTGCAAAAACCCACCAGTTGGTCAATTTGAACTCAGTGAGGTTTTAGCTCAGGGGGTCTCATCTCCTTGTCACTGGTTAAAACAAGAAGGAAGGTCTCACAGTCAGTAAGGAAGGAGTTGGTCCTGGGCAGAGACTGACCCCTACCCCCATCCACCCTCACATAAAGAGCTTCTCCTGTCTGCATAAACCTGGCAGTGCCTTCCACACTCAAACCCTGGTATAAAAGGCAATCAGGGTCCCATTGACCAAACAGCACACGGATTCCTTCTGACAGTCCACAGCAGCTGGAGGGCAATGCAGACTTTCAGATTCTAACCACATCTCAGCAAAAATAAACAGATGTAGATGTCAGTTGAGTGTTTTGAGACCAATATCCTGATCAGTTATCAACAAATGAATATTAACCTTTCAGAGTGGCAGGGGCAAATTGGTAAGGCTGTTTAAAAAAAGAACATATAGGCTTTCTACAAAGAACTATAGAGATGGCACGGTAACACAGTGGCTGGCACTGCTGACATCTGTCCTATATCTATCACCCCTCAATTTAAAGCTATGTTACCTCATGCTAGCTATACATGAGCCATTCATGGTTGATCATTCCCTGGACTCAAGTCCACCTCCCCAGCTTTCCAGGTTACAAATGGGTGCCTGCAATGCTACTCTGTGCTGTCGGGGACCTGATTTGATTCCAGCCTTGGGTGACTGTGAGGAGTTCACACTTTCTCCCAATGTCTGCGTGGGTTTCCTCCACATGCTCTGGTTTCCTCCTGCAGTCCAAAACTGTGTAGGTTAGAATCATAGAATCCCTACAGTGCAGAATGAGGCAATTTGGCCCATCGAGCCCACAGCAGCAACAATCCCACCCAGGCCTTATCCCCATAATGCCACATATTTACCCTGTTAGTTCCCTGGCACTAAGCAGTAATTTAGCATGGCCAATCAACCTAAGTGTTCGGAGTGTGGGATTGGCTGTGCTAAAATTCGGCTGGGTGGATTGGCCTTGCTAAAATTGCCCTTTAGTTTCAAAACATTCGTAAGTTAGATGGATTAGCCATGGTAAATGAGCGGAGTTACAGAGACAGGGTGATGGCGGAGAGGCGAATGGCCTAGGTAAAATGCTCTTTCTGAGAGTTGGTGCAGACTTGATGGGCCGAATGTCACTATATGGTTCTATTCTGAGATAAAAACAATGAAGTTAAAGCTAAACCTTTAGAAGTTACTGGCAAGTCTTGAGCTTGAGTATTGTGTTCAGTTCTGAGCATCTTACTGTAGAAAGGATAGCAACGTCTTGGAGAAGGTGCAGGAGAGATTTACTACAGTGGTATTAGAGATGAGAAACTTATGAGGTGGGATGAGAGAAGGTGGATTGTCCTCCTCAAAGCAGCAAGGCCTACGGGGAGATTTAATAGTGGTGTTCAAAATTATGAAGTTTTTTCATTGGGTGGGATTTTCCAGCCCCATCCCGCAACTTGTTTTCCAGCTCAGCATTGGCTGTCAGCAGGATCTTCTGGTTCCACTGATGTCCAGGGTGATTTATGTGGCTCATCTCTCCCACTGTTGGGAAATCCACCAAAGGGGGCAGTGGGTTGTGGGGGTGGGGGGGGGTTGTCGGCAGGGGGGAGCTGCCGTTGGCAGGACTGGAAGATCCAACCCAAAGAGACGATAACGTGATTCCACTGGCAGGAGGGCTGTTCCTACCTGGTACAAGTATGATGGGCTGAATGGCCTCCCTCCCTCCCATCAGATTTTGAACAGACTTCTTAAAAATATTGTTAGGTATTGCCTGAGGCCAACAGCCACATCACAATGTAAAATTCTGTGCAATTGCAGCAACACGACAATGTTAGAAAACAGAACACAACTGCGTAAAGACATTAAACGTATCATGTCATTGCCCTCAAATACTTTATCATCTGCACAAATTTTCTTAATGGCTTTAATGGACTCAGATTTCAGGTCTTCTTGAGAAGATTGCATCAGTCATTGGGTTCCACAGGATCTGTGTGTGGGATCTTCATAAAGTGAAGGTAGCTTAGAATGTGTTCGCCAAGATAGCTTCCAAAGCTGCAAAACCTGCTTCAGCAACTTCCTTGTTTTTCTTTTTGAGAAGCTGCCACACTAAGCAGCCATTGAATTTAGGATGTTGATGGCTTCCAAAGTACAACTTGGAAATTGGCACGACAGTTGACTGGAGGGGGCGCCAGCACATACTCATTTGGGAGTTATGTTGGATATAAACAAAATGGAGGATTGACCCAAGAAAAATTTTTGGAGCTTCTGTTGTTTCTAATTTACCTAGAAGTCACAGAATCACAAAATACTGCAGTGCAGAGGAGGCCCTTCAGCCCATTGAGTCTGCACCGATGTATGAAAGCCCTGACCTGCTCACCTAATCCCACTTGCCATAGCCTTGAATGTTATGGCGTGCCAAGTACTCATCCAGGTACTTTTTAAAGGATATGAGGCTTCTGGCCTCCCCCACCCTCCCAGGCAGCACATTCCAGACTGTCACAACCCTCTGGTAAAAAGGTTTTTCCTCAAATCCCCCCTAAACATCCCACCTCTCACTTTTAACTTGTGTCCCTCCATAACTGACCCTTCAATAGCTGCTCCCTATCCACCCTGTCCATGCCCCTCATAATCTTGAACACCTCAAACAGATCGCCCTCAGCCCTAACTTCAGAATACAAAGTTTGTATTTCATTCATTCCTGGGGTGTAAGTGTTGCTGGCTAAACCAGCACTTACTGCCCAGTTGCTATTGAGAAGGTGGTCATAAGCCACATTCCTGAACAACTCCTGAGGTGTAGGTACAACCCACAGTGCTTTAGGGGTGGCATTCCAGGGTTTTGACCCAGCAACAGCGAAGGAACTGTCAATATGGTTCCAAGTCAGGATGCTGAGTGACTTGGAGGGGAATTTGTGGTGGTGGTGTTCCTTGGTATCTGCTGTTCTTTTCCTTCTAGATGGTAGTGGTCGTAGGTTTGGAACGTGCTGTCGAAGGAGCCTTGTTGCATTCCTGCAGTGTATCTTGTAGATGGTGCACATGCTGCCTCTGTTCATTGGTAGTGGAGGGAATGAATGTTTGTGGAAAGGGTAGCAATCAATTGGGCTGCTTTGTCCTGGATGGTGTTAAGCTTCTTGGGTGTGGTTGGAGCTGCACTCATCCTGGCAAGTGGGCAGCATTCAATCACACTCCTAACTTGTGCCTTGGAGATGGTGGACAGATTTTGGCGGAGTCAGGAGGTGAGTTACTCACCTATCTCTCTGATCTGTCCTGCCTCTGACCTGCTCTTGTAGCTCCAGTGAAGGGAACGACAGCGATATGTTTCTGAGTCAGAGTGATGTGTAGCTTGGAGGGCAGCTTGCAGGTGGAATGTGCCTTTGCAAAGAAGGACTGAAGAGAGATGAGGTGGTTTTTATTATGGTTCATCCCCAGAATGGGACTTGAATTTCAATATGTTACCCACTTGAGTAAAACTGGCATCGTGGTTCATCTTGCCCACTCCCTCCAGTGATGAATGAAAATCATGGAAGTGTGGTGGAGGCAGGTTCAACTAAGGAATTCAAGGGAACATTAGATGATTACTTGAATAGAAACAATGTGTGGAGGTACGCGAGAAAAGGCTGGGGCATGACAGTCATGATGCTCGTTTGGAAAGCTGGTACAGACAGGATGGGCCAAATGTCCTCCTTCTGTGCAGTGACAATTCTTTTGTTCTGTGATCACTGAATAAGGGATAAATTTCAAAGCACATTAAGCAGGACTAGTCCAACTTCTTTCATTATATTTTGATCTTGGATAATGTTGTGAGTCTCCAATATGGATGATGCTATTTTATTGTGTTTAATAAAAACAATTTCTTTCAATGTTCTACCCTAAGGTTGATGATTAATTCTCCATTTCCATTTGCATTCACAGAACCAATCTCCTCTGTGTATATCACATCCAATGTTTCGAACCCAGTGCGAGAGAATGTCTCTGTTTGCCTGACGTGTCATGTAGTTGGAAATTGTAGCGAAAGAATTTGGTTTCTCGATGGGAGCATTGTGGACAGCAATGAGAGGATCATACTTTCTTCAGAAAATATCACTTTGACGATAATTGCTGTTAATGCAGCCAATGTCAGTTACTACCAATGCATTGCACGCAACCCTGTTAGTGAAAAAGCAAGCGAAGTCTACTCTTTATACCTTGGACCTGGGCACAGTGAGTTTGCATTATTCCTGTAGAATAATACATTCTAAACATTGATAACTCTCTGTCAGTTCCTTGGGACATTTTGACCGTGCTATGTGGCTAATAGTGACCACAACTCCATCTACTTTAGGATACTAATGGAAAAAGATGAGTGCTGTCCTAAGGGGAGGGTGCTAAATTGGGGGAAGGCTAGATACAGCCGGATTAGACAGGAGCTTAGGGATACAGACTGGGATAGGCTGTTGGAAGGCAAGACCACGTTCGGCATGTGGGAGTCTTTCAAGGGAAAACTGCAAAAGGTGCAGGAAAGGCATGTGCCGGTTAAGAGAGAGGATGGGAAAGGTAGGATTAGGGAACCATGGATTACTAGAGATATAGAAGACCTGGTTAGGAAGAAACGAGAGGAGTATGTCAGGTCTAAGCAGCTGGGAATGGAGAGAGCGTTGGAGGAATACAGAGAGAGTAGGAGGGATCTCAAACGGGGAGTTAGGAGAGCAAAGAGGGGGCATGAGATGGCTTTGGCAGGTAGGGTTAAGGAGAATCCAAAGGCGTTTTACTCCTATCTTAAGAACAAAAGGGTGGCTAGGGGTAAAATTGGTCCTCTCAGGGACAAACGTGGGGAATTGTGCTTAGAGGCAGAGGGAATGGGGGAGATCCTGAATGAATACTTTGCGTCGGTATTCACGAAGGAAAGGGGCTTGATGTCTCGCATGGTCATTGAGGGAGCGGTAGACCAATTGGAAGATCTATTGATTATGAGGGAAGAAGTGTTAGGGCTCTTAGGGGGCATTAAAACCGATAAATCTCTGGAGCCGGATTGCATTTATCCTAGGCTGCTTAGAGAGGCGAGGGATGAGATTGCTGGGCCTCTGACGCAAATCTTTGTCTCTTCTTTGGACACAGGTGTGGTCCCAGAGGACTGGAGGATAGCGAACGTGGTACCGTTGTTTAAAAAGGGTAGGAGGGATAGCCCGGGTAACTATAGGCCGGTGAGCTTAACGTCAGTGGTAGGTAAGTTGATGGAGAGGATTCTTAGGGATAGGATGTATGCGCACTTGGAGCGTTGCGATCCGATTAAGGATACGCAGCATGGCTTTGTCAAGGGGAAGTCTTGCCTTACGAATCTGGTAGAATTCTTTGAGGAGGTGACAAAAACAGTTGACAAAGGACAAGCCATTGATGTCGTCTATATGGATTTCAGTAAGGCGTTTGACAAAGTCCCTCATGGTAGGTTGGTACAGAAGATTAAAGCTCATGGGATATGTGGTCAGGTGTCTAGATGGGTAGAGAACTGGCTTGCAAAGAGGAGTCAGAAAGTAGTTGTGGAGGGGTCTTTTTCCAGCTGGAGGTCTGTCACTAGTGGTGTGCCACGGGGCTCGGTACTGGGACCTCTTCTCTTTGTAGTGTATATAAATGATTTGGAAGAGGGAGTAGGTGGTGTGATCAGCAAATTTGCTGATGACACCCAGATGGCTGGATTGGCAGGCAGTGAGGAGCAGTGTCTGGCAATACAGCAGGATATTGATAGGCTGGTTGATTGGGCAGATACGTGGCAAATGGAGTTTAATCCGGATAAATGTGAGGTGATGCATTTTGGCCAGAATAATGTAGGGGGAAGTTATATGATAAAGGGTAAGCCCGTAAGGAGTATAGAGTCGCAGCGAGACCTGGGGGTGCAAGTGCACAAGTCTTTGAAGGTGGCAGTGCAAGTGGAGAGTGTAGTGAAGAAAGCCTATGGTATGTTAGCCTTTATAGGAAGGGGTATAGAATATAAGAGCTGGAGTCTAATGTTGCAGTTGTACAGAACATTGGTTCGGCCGTATTTGGAGTACTGCGTCCAGTTCTGGTCGCCTTACTACCGGAAGGACGTGGAGACTCTGGAGAGAGTGCAGAGGAGGTTTACCAGGATGTTGCCTGGTATGGAAGGACTGGAGTATGAGGAAAGATTGAAGAAATTGGGGCTCTTTTCCCTTGAAAGACGCCGACTGAGGGGGGATCTAATAGAGGTATATAAGATTATGAAGGGTATAGATAGAGTAAACAGAGGTAAGCTATTTCCTATAATAGAGACACGTAGGACAAGGGGCCATGGACTTAAGGTGAAGGGGGAGCGGTACAACACAGATATTAGAGGGAAGTTTTTCACACAGAGGGTAGTGGGGGTATGGAATGCTCTGCCAAGTAAGGTGGTGGAGGCAAACACGCTAGAGTCCTTTAAGAGTAACTTAGACAGGCACGTGACTGAGTTGGAGATGGGTGGATATAGGAGAACCTTTTAAATAAGGGTCATTAGCATTGGGGCATCCCTGGTAATGTAAATGGGTATAGTATGATAATAATTTTTTTTTTTCTCTTTCACTCACAGATTTTAAGTCGGTCCACCTCATGTCCAACGAGGAGCATACTGGCGATGGGTCGTACTGGGGCTGCTCTTGGTTGTTCGAGATTGGCCTAGTGCTTCATGTCGTTAGTGTGTGCCTAAACTGGACAAGATACTGGGCAAGACGACAGCTCAGTGACTATCGCTGATTGCTGTGCAGACGCATGGATTTGGGCCGGTGTCTGTGGGAGTTTGCGCATTCTCCCCGTGCTTGCGTGGGTTTTCTCCGGGTGCTCCGGTTTCCTCCCACACCCCAAAGATGTGCTGTTAGGCTGATTGGCAGGAATAAATTGTCCCTAAATCAGTTTCCCTCAATCTGGATGGCCATAAAACATTAGATAGGGGTCATAGGTAGAGAGATGGACTGGTGGTGCTGAGATGGCGGCGTGGGCTTGTTGGGCCGAAGGGCCTGTTTCCCGGGCTGATTTTGTTCTTTGTTCTTTGACTATACACATAGCAACTTGGGTTCGTATATTTCAGTTGAACCAAAAATACTACGGCAGGGTTGTCTTGTGACGTATAGTTGGATTTCACCCCTGCACCTTTGGATTTAAATTCTTGCATCTTGTAAATTGTTGGAAGCTCTAACTGATGGAAGTGTGGTGAGGTTAACAGCGTATCCGGAGATCTTATTGAATGTTGGAATCAAAGTTCTATCCCCTTAACAAATGAGATTGTAGGATTTGGAAGGGCCCAGGGGTACGAGAGAGAATGGGAGTGCACCCCTTTCACAAACATTCACTTCCTCTTTCACCGTCGATGCGCAGTGACAGCCGCGTATACCATGTACAAGATGCATTGCAGCAATTCATCAATGCTCCTTCGAAAGCACCTTCCAAACCCACACCATTCCTATTGAGAAGGACAAGGGCAGCGGATATCTGGGAACACCACCACCTGGAGGTTCCCCTCCAAGTCACTCACCATCCTGACTTGGAAATATATCGGCCATTCTTTCACTGTTGCTGGGTCAAAATCCTGGAGCTCCCGCTTTAACAGCATGGTGGGTGTACCTACATCACATGTACTGTAGCTCACCACCACCTTCTCAAGGGGCAATTAGAGATGGGCAATGAATGCTGTCATAGCCAACAGCTCCCACAACCAAAGAATAAATATACAAAGTGAGTCAAATCAAGAACAGAGAGAAATTAAGGGACAATTAAGTTAAGCGAGAGTTTTAAAAAAAGACAAAACAATTAAAGTATTTTAATATCTGTTTCTTTTTAGATCTAACAGTGGTTAGCACTGCCGCCTCATAGCTCCAGGGACCCAGGTACAAATCCGGCTTTGGGTGACTGTCTGTGTGGAGTTTGCATGTTCTCCCCATGTCTGCATGGGTTTCCTCCAGCTGCTCTGGTTTCCTACCCAGTCTACCCTTTAAGAAAGAGATTAGGAGAATTTTACCTTTGAGTGGGTCATGAGTCTCGGGAATTCTCTTCCTCCAAACTGGAGGCAGAGTCTCTGAATATTCTTAAGGTAGAGCTATATAGACTCTTGAGTAACAAGGGGGTGAAAGATTACCAGGGGTTAGACAGGCATGGTGGGGTTGAGGTTACAATCAGTTTAGCCATGATCTCATTGAATGATGGAGTTGGCTTGAGGGGCTGAGTGGCCTACTCCTGCTCTTAATTTTTACATTTATGATATTATTACAAAAGCAGGATGAATTCCTATTCTTGTGAGTCCACTTGGAGAACTGTAATGCCTCCCACTGTAATACCATGAACTTCTTTTTCAGGTACTTCCGGTTCTAATGATAGCATGCTCAAGTGGGTCATAATTCTGGCTGTACTCATCCCAACTCTGCTGATGTAAGTAACCCTAGCCGGCATCAATTTACCCAGTCGGATTTAACTGTGCTAATCACTTAACAAAAAAGTGTGCATCGGTTTCAAATAAATGCACAGTGCTTGTGTCTAATTACACTCAGCCTTTTAAATTGGGAAAGGGTAACGCTGTGTTATCCTGATTTTTTGGCAGATGCTGTGCAGCATTTATCAGGATCAGGATACACTGTTGTGATCGACAATGCTCCTGCTCCTTTTTCAACAGGTGAGAATGTTGGGTTTTTTGGAATATGGTTGTTGATTTTCACACTCTTGACGAATGAGCAGCACTCCGAAAGCTTGTGACACCAAATAAACCTATCAGACTTCAACCTGGTGTTGTGAGAATTCTTACCGTGCCCACCCCAGTCCAACACCAGCATCTCCACATCATGATTTTTAACCTGTGAGTAAAGCTGTGTGTTTTGACCACAAGTTCGAGAAATTGCCTGATTTTTCATTAGGTGTTTTACAATTGATGATTGACTCCAAGTAGCGTACTTTAAATTTCTAGGCCTTACTGAGTGGCCAAGTTTCGTTTTCCCCTTCCATTGTTTTACTGATGGTATGGAGACTTGAACATGTTGGATCATACGTGGTCAATTCAATGTCAGGTTGACACACTTCAACTGTTTAGTCGCATTGTGAATGAACCTTCCTTGACCATCAAGTCCTGGGGTGGGATCTGAACCCAGAGCTGTGTTGATGGGACAGTAATGGTAGGTTATGCCACCATAAACACCAGCACAGAGCAATTAGGCCTTTTTATGCATGGACAATTCTATGCAATGTGTAAATATAAAATAGTTAATATTGATGCCACCCTTATTTTCCTTGCTTATCATCCTATTAATACAGTTCCTTGCTAAAAGATGAATTGATCCTCAATTAGATAGGGTTTTCTTTTTGGTGAGCTGTTCTAGAAATACTTTTAGGGAGCAGAGAAGAAACTCTCCCGGATGTCACATAATTGCCAACACCACTTCTGACCAAATGCAACATCTTTTCTACTCCACCCAGAGGTATCACTCTCTCCCTCATTGGCTGAGTGACTATAAATGGTGTCTACTTTGTTGTTCACAGCTTTAGAAAAAGGTATTCATATGGCCATTATAATGTCAAAATAGAACAATAGTTGTTGTATTATTAAACCTTGCCATTAATTTTAATTGTTGACTATTTGCTTTTAATGTAAATGACCTATGTTAGCAATGAAACAGAAGTCAGAAAATTTGTACTGGGTGTGATTCGCTGCAGTTTTTCTCAGCAGTGCACTGTCCACTGGTGCTGGGGTCTTCTGGTCCTGCCGCTATCAATGGCAGTTTCCATTGATGTCACCTCACACCG
Organism: Carcharhinus amblyrhynchos; assembly: GCF_965287045.1. Taxonomy (NCBI): domain Eukaryota; kingdom Metazoa; phylum Chordata; class Chondrichthyes; order Carcharhiniformes; family Carcharhinidae; genus Carcharhinus; species Carcharhinus amblyrhynchos. The sequence goes on along the minus strand of NC_137339.1, from coordinate 67,893,526 downwards.
CTGGGCATCCCGTGCAAGGATTGAACCATTGGTGGGACCAGGAGATCCAGCTGGTGTGAATGGCAGGAGAATTTCAGCTGTTGTTTCTCAACAGATACATCTCAGAGTAATCTCAGAGTGAAAGGGTCATCTATTTGAGTCAGAGATGAGGAGGAATTTCTTTTGTCAGAGAGTAGTGAATCTGTGGAATTCTTTACCGCAGAGGCTGGGTTGTTAAGTATGTTCAAGACTGAGATAGATTTTTTACCAGTAAGAGAATCAAAAATTATGGGGATAAAGCAGGAAAGTGGAATTGGGGATTATACCAGATCAGTCATGATATCACTGAATGGCAGAGCAGACATGATGGGTGGGATTTTACAGCCTTAAGAACATAAGAAATAGGAGCAGGAGTAGGCCATCCAGCCCTTCGAGCCTGCCCCGCCATTCAATAAAATCATGGCTGATCTGTCGTGGCTCAGTTCCACTTTCCCGCCCTCTCCCCATAACCCTTAATCCCCTCTCCTATCAAAAACCCATCAACCCGCGTCTTAAAAATATTTAGCGAGGCAGCCTCCACCACTTCAACGGGCAGAGAATTCCAGAGATTCACCACCCTTTGAGTGAAGAAGTTCCTCCTCAACTCCGTTCTAAACCGCCCCCCTTTTATCTTGAGGCTGTGCCCCCTAGTCCTATTGTCTTTTTTGAGCGGGAAGAGTCTTTCCACCTCTATCCTATCCATCCCATTCATCATCTTGCTTGTCCCGAAACCATAACTTCCCAACCGAACTCAATGGATCTTCCCAAGTTCCACCCCTTGCCCACTCTGATTCCTGTTGTTGGCGGGCTGGTAAAATTCCAGCTGATGGGCTGAATGGCCTACCTCTGCTCCTGCATCTTATGGTCTCACACATCTTTTATCACTGGGTGTCTTTGCTGCCAATATTTCCTGTGCTTTTAAACTTTGCCGTCTGGTTTAATTAGTAGAGAGTTTGCTTTAATCTGAATAATCTTCTTCAGCAAACCAACAAGTGTAACAAAATTCATGTTATTTCTCCACTAGATATATTTTTTATTACTGGGTGTCGTGCTGCAACAAAGACACTTTGGAGAACGTCAGTGACATCAAGGAGACTGGGTAAGAGGGCCTCCCTGTTATGGAACTGGGCCATTCTTCCTTTGAAAACAGGGCTAGCTTTTGGTGCCTGTTTAAAACCCACTCAAAGTGATCATCCCACCACCACCATCACCACCACCCCACACACACACACACACACACACACACGCACACACACAGACCCGTCAATGCGACACTAGGAAGGCAATCCCTGGAGCGCAGGATGATCTGACACCCAGAGGAAGGCACGGTGAGTTTTTCCAGAGGGCAGAAGTGTTTGGCTTCTCATGCTTGACGGCACAAATAGCTTCTCAGCTTGTCGTCCAGGGCGTGAAACCAATGATGAATTCTGTGAGGGGAGGGTGTGGAGGGGGGAGTCGAACTCTGTGGATGCTTGTTCCCAGCCAAGCAAAAGTGCGCTGTGCTTAACAAGACAATATAAATCTTAAGGTAAAGTTGGTAAATCTTATGTTTGTAGCCCTTAATGTAATGTAAACCATTATTCTGTTTGTCTGACTGGAAAATGAAGTTATCCCGAATTCACTATGTCAAGGTAAACACACCTTCAATGTAAAGTTTGGGCAAAAATGTGTGTGGCCTGTTTTGATCCAAACCTTAGGATTTCATAGAATCTCTACAGTGCAGAAGGAGGCTGTTCAGCCCATCGAGTCTGCACCCACCACAATCCCATCCAGGCCCTATCCCCAGAACCTCAGGCATTTACCCTACCTAGTTCCCCTGACATGAAAGGAAATTTGGCATGACCTAACCTGCCCATCTTTGGACTGCGGGAGGAAACCGGAGTACCTAGAGGAAACTGGCACAGACACAGGGAGAACGTGCAGACTCCATACAGACAGTGACCCAAGCCAGGAATCGAACTCCGGTCCCTGGCACTGTGATTCAGCAGTGCTAATCACTGTGGCATCGTGCCAAGTTCACAGTCTGATTGACAGCTTAGAGATCATATTGGAATATTACTGTAGCTGTTACTGATGTGGTATATAAACTGAGGTATGCTTGTTTTCTAATAATCAGGTATTTGAGACTTAAAAACTTTGTTCAGGCTTTCATGAATGGGACGTTTTTAATATTAGGTCTGTAGAATGAAAGATGTATAGACCTTAAGAACCATGTGGAGATTAAACAAAATACAGTTGCAAACTCTATATAGCTTTCACGCTCCAGACTTGAAATTAAAATAATCACGTTCATGAAAGCCAATGTAAAGCTTTCAAACCTTAAGTATCTGATCTCAGAAAAAGCAGACATGGCTCTGATTATACATGCAGCAAAAACAGCTACTGTAATCAATAGGCTTTCTCAGCTGTCAATCAAACTGTGAACTCTGACCCTCTCACTGAGATCATTGTAGTTTTTGAAAGTCAGCCAAGCATTCAGAAAATTGGAAATTGTCGACGAACAATTTGAACACATGTTGCACTACCTGCCCAGATGATCAAAGCAGTCTAGCAGATGTTTAGTTTTTAATTAACTGTAACCAATTTTTTTAGGGTCCAAAGAATGGAGGGAGATGTAATAAACTTCAGATCATAACAGATAAACAGACCCCACGCCTATGTAGTATCACGTATGTGTAATTTCATCATAAGCAAATTATCTTGGATACAAAAGCATGTAACAGCCAGTATAAAGTGATTTCTTGATTGTCTCACTCTGCAATATTAACATGTTGTGAGCAGAAATATACAAAGATTGATGGCACAGAGGCTGACCACTCAGCCCATTGTGTCCTTGTTGAACTGTTCAACTTGTCAAAGTTCCAGTGTGTAGATGAAAATAGTTGTTTCTCTGCCTCACAGCAAGCTCATAGGCACCTGGGTAGCATGCTGCTCCAGCAGATCAAAGAAAGAGTGTGACTCACCTTCCGTGGAGGAACCCAGGTAACAGCCTAGTTACAGTGAAAATCAGATGTGTATGCATGTGGTGTGTGTGTGTATATGTGTCTGTATGGTGTGTGCGCAGGTGTATGTGTGTGATGTGTGCATGTGCAAGAATGTGTTTGTGTGTGTGTGGTGTGTATGAATTTGTGTAGTGTGTGCATGTGTAAGAGTGCATGTGTGTGTGATCTGTGCATGTGTAAGTATATGTGTGTTTGTGGTGCATGAATGTGTGCATGTGTGGTGTGTGTGTGTGTGTTGTGATTCTACATTCTGAGTACTCCCAATCTCTAATCTACTTTACCACTTTGTAATGTTTTCACCCATGTGAACTAAGTTGCATATTGAAAGCAGAATAGTGCAGATGCTGGATGTCTGAAATAAAAGAATAAAAAGCCGGAAGCAGCCGACAGGCCATGCAGCATCTGTGAAGATAGCAGCAGAGTTAACACAATGAACAAATTAGATTTCTATTGAATGGTCATCAACTTCAAACTCTAACTCTGGGCAGGATTCTCTGTAAGAAGTCTGACAACACCAGGTTTAAGTCCAACCAATTTATTTGATAGTAAACTCACAAGCTTTCAGGGTTTGCCCTTTCCTCAGGTGAATGGAGAATTCACCCCGAAAGCTTATGAGTTTGCTATCAAATAAATCGGTTGGACTTAAACCTGGTGTTGTCAGACTTCTTACTGTGTTTACCCCAGTCCAACGCTGCATCTCCACATCAGGATTCTCTGACCATGATACTGGTGGGCATCATTGCAGGCGGGTTGGGAATATTTTGAGAGTTGGGGAGCTGTCCATTCATATTTTTCCATCCTGACCACCAGTGTCAGGTCTGGAAAGCCCTGCCATCTGTTTCTCTTCCTGCAGCTGCTGCGTGACATGCTGAGCATTTCCAGCATTTTCTGTTTTTGCTTCATTTTTATAATACATGCCTTCACAGATGTCACTCACCATGGGCAAATTGCAAATTGTGCCAAGTGTATTTTTTGATCCTGGCAAAAGATTTACTCAATTCTTCTTTGACCAATTTATTCGGTGATTTAATACATTTTTTCCCTCTCTTAGAGCCTAATCCGCTGTCCCACTATTCGAGTTCTTTCCAAGGCTGGAATAGTTTCTTCCAATTTGCAGATCAAAGCATGGGGACAGAAGGAAGAATTTTACTTGCTTTTTATAAGCAGGGCAGTGGGGTGTTGGGTTTATTGTTTCTTGTTCCTACATGAATTAGCTTGATGATTTACATTTTAAAACCTGTCCTACATAATGATTTGCTTCAGTCATATGGATCATTTGGAATGCCGTTTATCTCCTATCCTGTGGGCCATGTATTGTAACATTGCGAGTGTTCTCCTTCGTTACACCCTCTGTCAGCGGTTAGAGAGTGAGTACTGTGAACTGATCATCCATTCATATGCAGGACCCTGAGTGGCCTCTCGATGTCATGCTGCAGCAGTGTGTCACGGAACGCGAGTGAATTGCAAGAGGAAACAAAAAGAAAGTAAGTCATAATTTTGGAGCTGATTGTATCGTTTGATTTGAGGCAGCACGGTGGCACAATGGTTAGCACTGCTGCCTCACAGCGCCAGGGACCCGGGTTCTATTCCCGGCTTGGCTGATCATCTGTGTGGAGTTTGTACGTTTTCCCCGTGCCTGCGTGGGTTTCCTCCAGTTGCTCCAGTTTACTCCCACATCTAAAGATCTGCGGGTTAGGTGGATTGGCCATGCTAAATTGCCCGTTAATGTCAGGGAGACGAGCTAGAATAAGTGTATGGGGTTATGGGGATAGGGTCTGGGTGGGATTGTGGTCAGTGCAGTCTTGATGGGCCAAATAGCCTCTTTCCGCACTATAGGATTCTGTGACACCTAGGGGACGCACTGTTCACCTGTCTCGTCGGAGCTTTGACTAAGTCTTTTGAAACTCCACATACACAAGTTTATTGCACTATCTCATTGGCTCTCTATTACTGAAGTCAGTCAAGTTTGTCAGACATAATTAGCCAACACCAGTTTAAAGGTAGTCTTAATCAAGCATATTCTTCCAAGTGATGGTTAACTTTGCTCCAGATTATAGAATTGACCGGCATGTAATTTTGCAAAAAAACTTTGTTTTAATGTAGCACCTTTCATAATTTCAAGATGCCCTGAAGAGTCTGATAGCCAATGATGTAGATGTCAACCAGTATCACCAATTACAATGTAGAGAACACCCTAGTCAACCTGACCTACCGAGGTTTTACTAACAGCAATGAGGTAATGATCAAATAATCTGTTGTTTAAAATATATATGTCTAGTTCCTCCTCACTCCCATTTTGAAAAGGTAACATTTACAACCAATCCCATATCCAAGGAGAATACCTAGAAAACTGTAAACAGTTTTGGTCCTGTTATCGAAAGAAAGATATATTGGTATTGTTGGCAGCCCAGAGGAGGTTCACTTGGTTGTCCCTGGGTATGGAGGGATTTTCATGTGAGGAGAGATTGAGTAGGTTGGTCCTGTACTCATTGGAGTTGAGAAGAGTGAGAAGTGATCTTATTGAGACATATAAGATTGTCAGGGGATTTGACAGTGTAGATGCTGAGAGATTGTTTCCCCTTGGAGGTGAGCTTAGGGCCAGAGGGCATCATCTCAGAGTAAGGGCGTCGCCCATTTAAGATAGAGATGAGGAGGAATTTCTTCTCCCAGAGGGTAGTGGAATTCCTTACCCCAGAGGACTGTAGAGGCTGAGTCATTAAGTATGATCAAGGCTGAGATAGACGGATTTTTAATTAGTAAGGAAATCAAGAGGATAAAGGATAGGAACGTGGAAGTGAGGATTATCACATCACATTAGTCATGATCTCATTGAATGGTGGAGCAGACTCAATGGGCCAAATGGCCTACTTCCGCCCCTATATCTAATGGTCTTATGGAGAGTTGAAAGATTGTAGGTACCTTAGATCAGTCACTTAAGTACCAACCAGTGGGGATGGCATTTTTACATCCAATTCTGCTAACCTCTGTACCTGTCCTTTATCTATTTTTATCCTATCCAATTGCCCTACTATTTCCCACTTTACTGTGACATTTTTTCAAGATTGGTCATTTTGAACTACGGCCATGTCCCCTCACTTCACAAGAAGATAATTATTTTCTCCTTGATTGGTAGAACCTTCCTTTAACGATTCTCTCACTCTTTATCTGTTTCATAAAATGCATTAGTGTTCTATTTTATATTACGTGTTAACTTTTCTCCACATAGAATCGTAGAATCCTGTCCTACTCATGCCCAATATCTTTACCCCCACGCATTTACCCTGCTAGTCCGCCTGACACTGAGGGGTAATTTAGCACGGCCAATCAACCTAACCCGCACATCTTTGGACTATGGGAGGAAACTGGAGCACCCAGAGGAAACCCGCACAGACACAGAGAGAATGTCCAAACTCCACACAGACAGTCACCCGAGGCCAGAATCAAACCCGGGTACCTGGCACAATGAGGCAGCAGTGCTAACCATTGTGCCAATGTGTCACCATTCTTTCTTTGCCCCCCTTATCTCAGTTTCCGATTCTTCCTCTGTTTGATTCTGTACTGCGTTATAAACCTAACGTTTATCATAAGATTCCTTTTTTCTCCCTTTCCGAAAGGACCAACTGGGGTTTTTATTTTGCAGGAAGAGCTGCGGTGTCTTGCTATCCTGCTGCAGCGGTAGGTCACCAGATGAATCGGAATGGATCAGGTAAAAGCTAAGATTTTTCTGTGGAGGGTGGTACAGAGGGCTGTCGGTTCATTTCTGTACAACGTTCCCAGTTCTTGCATTGGACAGGCTGCTCAACAGCAGCAGGCAAAATTACACCATCCTCTCTTCCCTGCTGTGTCTGCACGGATGTCAAGCGTCAAAAAACTTCACTCCTTGGGACAAAGAGTTACACTTTAAGATTTGCGATATCTCCTTTGACTTCACTATGGCTGAATCTCAACTTTTGGTTGGGGGCCAGAATGGGCAGGAATGGAATGGATGAAGCTTTATACCATTCACCCAGATTTCCACTGAAGACCGTAGGCAGGAAAATTGAGCAGGACATTCCCCATGAGCAGCCAATCCATTGCCCCCTGGTTTTACTTGCCCTGCTCAAGTTGAAGTTCATTGTACTGTGTATAGTATCGGTGTAGATTTTCGATCTTCTGCCTCGATGTTCTGCCTCCCATTCTCAATGAAAATATTAAGTGGGGGATTTCCAAACTTTTCAAAACCTCTGAGTTGCTGCCAACATCACATCAAGTAACCAAATGTTGTCTAGGTTGTTTGAGGAAACCTAATGGTGCAGTGTTAAGAAACTATAGCCTAGCCGACAGTGCAGTACTGGGAGAACAGAGTGTATTGCACAACACCTTCTAATGGTATATTACTGAAAAACTAGGATGTAATTGTATCTCTGTTCAATCTTTATAAGGTTTAGGTCTCTGGACTTGAATAGAGAATCCCAAGCTGAGTTTTGTTAATGAGAACCATAGAATCTACAATGCAGAAGAAGGCCATTAGGCCCATCGAGCCTGCACCAGGCTACATGCTGGGCCTCTGAAATCACTTCTCCCTCAGTTGCTGAAGATGCAGCAACAGAGCCAGGGAATGCAGGAGGGGCTGACAGCCACACTGGACCGACTGTGAGGCTGTTGGGAGGAGTCCTAAGGCTTTCAGGTGGACCAGCAATTGCCTGTCTAGCATGCTTCCCAGGCCAAAATCTGCTATGGAAAGCCTGGAGGAGGGGATCCTCACCATGAGTGGCAGGCTCCAAGCAATGGTCGAGTCACAGCAGGCCACAGCTGAGGGACTGAACAGGCTTCACGAGATTCTGCAGCCCATGGTTGAGAGGCCCGAGAGCTTGCAGAAGACCCAACGGGACAGTGCTGAGACACAATGGGCTATGGCATCAACCCTTGAAAAGGTGACCCAGTCTCAGAGGGTCATGGCTATGGGCTTGCAGAGCATGGTCGACTCTCAGAGAATATTTGCTGCAGCCATTGAGAGATGCCCCCACCCACCCCCCGACTCAAGTGGCCATCGCTGAGGGCTCAACCACCATGGGCAGGATGCAGGTGGTTCTCCAGGACTGGCAGTGCCGGGTAACGCCGGAGCTACTGGAGCTCACTGCAGAAACAACTGCCGTCCCATAGAGTGACCCAGGGGTCCACAGGAATCCCAAGGGAGGAGGAACGGCTCAAGCCCATGCCAAGGCCTTCCAGCCAGGTGACTTGGCTGTGGCTACACCTTCTGACTCCCCGCTTTCTGACACTGGGGCATCTCAGGGGCAACGGGATGAAGAGGGTGTCATGGAAACATCCCAGGCACCTGGAAACAGGCCAGGATCTCCAGAGGATGCCTGCCATGTGCATCACAGGCCACGGGGCATCGTAGGCAGCTGGCCCCCTGCACCTCCGATGTACATTCTGCGAGTCACTGAGACGTACTGCTAGGCCACTTAAGGTTAAGAAATTGTAGTTGCACTGAGATGGCATGGGTGAAGGACTGCACTAGTTTGAAAGATATTTAACCACCTTAACGTTTTCTGTTCACAAGTTTTTATGTTAGAACATCTTATTTAAACACCTTTATTGCAATTAAGTGTTTTTTTCACCACCCTCCCATGTCTAATTTGTCTCAGATTTCTGTCAAATAGGAATCCATTGATGATCGCCGGAGGGATGCTTCATGTGAATGTCAGTTTGGGAGGCCCCTCAATGCTGTGTCATTGAGAAAAGGAAGGCATTAGTTCCCCAGATCCCACAAGTGATTCCCTTCCCGTCCCCCACCCCACCCACCCCAGAACCCTGTGTGGAGGTTTCAGATCCCTTGCCCACTATACATATGTGGGCCCAGGTGCCAGCATACATGCGGAGCTCAGGGAGCAGTCACCAGGGTGTCATCGTAATGGTACTTAGTGAGTCGTCATCACCCTCCTGCCTGCCAAAAAACTCGCTAGCACAAAGCACCCAGGCCCACCACTCTGGTGTGGTAATGGTGCAGGATATAGAAGGAATTTTGTAGAGGGGGTGTGGGTTGTGGGGAGATGGAACCCACAGACACAAACTCCTAGCGAGTGAACCGTATGGTGATCAAGGCCTCCCTTGCCACCCTCGTATGCCTCATTTGGGATGCCAGCCCTCCAGTGCCTGGTTGGTGTTCCTCGGCATGCTCTTCCTCATCTTCCTCCTCCTCCTCCACCTGCTGGTCATCCTCCCCAGTGATGCCTGGCTGGCCAGCCTCCGCATCCTCCTCCTCCTCCTCCTCCTCCAATAGGTCACCTCTCTGTACAGCCAGATTGTGCAATGCACAGCACGCGACCACTATACAGGAGGAGATCACTGGGTTGTAATGGAGGGCCCCGCCAGATCTGTATGGGCACCGGAATCGCATTTTTAGGAGTCCAATGCACCTCTCCACTATTGCACTGCTGGCTCCATGGGTTTCATTATAGCGGGTCTCTGCTGCAGTCACAGGCCTCCACAGAGGCGTCATCAGCCATGTCCGAAATGCATAACCCATATCCCACATGAGCCACCCCTGCAGCCTGGGCTCCTCCTCAAATGCCCCCTGGATATTCGAGCTCCTGACAATGAAACTGCTGTGCACGCTGCCTGGGTGTCTTGCGCAGACATGCATAATGTTCATGTTATGGTCACGTACAAGTTGAACATTCAGGGAATGGAACCTCTTTCTGATGATGAATCTCTGCAGATTCTGAGGGTTACATCGATGACTTGCTGAACCTTAAGCTTTCCCGCAATGGCTGTGAATCCTGCATCCCGGGCTTCCTGATGGGCCTGGTCCCAGCCTGGGCATACAGGCCTTCTGTGACCTGCTTGACAGAGGTATGCACAGCTGATTGGGAGATGCCACAGACATCTCCGCTTGGGGTCTGGAAGGAGCCAGTTGCATAAAGTTCAGAGTACCCGTCAATATGACAGCCACCGAGAGTGGGTGCCCATCCCCGCTTCTAGATGCCAGGTTCTGCACCAGGTTGCACAGGTGTTGCACTGTCTCCTTTCGGAGGCAGAGACATCAGCGGCGCACAGTGTCTGACATCTGTTCAAATGACACTTGGAACTGCCGGTGTCTCTGCTCCCTCCTTCTCCTGCATTCTTCTGGGTGAATGGCAGTCACCTCCTGCCTCTGGTGGTCGTCTCTCTCTCTGTCTCTACTCTTGAAACTGGTAAGGCCCGGGCTTCCTGTGCACACAATTCTTCCTCCAGCTCCTCCTCCTCAGCTCCAGCCGCAACGAAAAGAACATCAAGATCGATTGGTTGCGTCGCAAAAGCCATCTCGTCACTCTGAAGGGGGGGGAGGGGTGTGTGTGTGGTGGGGGGAGGGAATGGAGTAGAACACATGGTGAGGTTAAGGAATACTGTTTGCTCCTAGCACACCAACAGTCACTGTCCATACTCCCCAGCTCCCCCAGCCACATGCTCCCCAAAATCACAGCCTGCCTCAGTTTCTCCAGCCACATGCTTCCCACAATTGTAGCCCCCCCAATTCCCCCAGCCATATGCTCCCCATAATGACAGCACCCCCAGTCCCCCAGCCACATGCCCCCTACAATCACAGCCCCCCAATTCCCCCAGCCACATGCTCCCCACAATCACAATCCTCCCAGTTCCCCCAGCCACATGCCCCCCACAATCACAGCCCCCCAGTCCCTCAGCCACATGCCCCCTATAATCACAGCCCCCCAATTCCCCCAGCCATATGCTCCCCATAATGACAGCGCCCCCAGTCCCTCAGCCACATGCCCCCTACAATCACAGCCCCCCAATTCCTCCAGCCATATGCTCCCCAAAATCCCAATCCCCCCAATTCCCCCAGCCACATGCTCCCCACAATCACAGCTCCCCAATTCCCCCAGCCACATGCTCCCCACAATCACAGCCCCCCAATTCCCCCAGCCACATGCTCCCCACAATCACAATCCCCCCAGTTCCCCCAGCCACATGCTCCCCAAAATCACAATCCCCCCAGTTCCTCCAGCCACATGCTCCCCAAAATCACAATCCCCCCAATTCCCCCAGCCACATGCTCCCCACAATCACAGCCCCCCAATTCCCCCAGCCACATGCTCCCCACAATCACAATACCCGCAGTTCCCCCAGCCACATGCTCCCCACAATCACAGCCCCCCCAATTCCTCCAGCCACACGCTCACCACAGCTTCTTGCAAAGTTGAGAGGCTGTAGCAGTGCAGTTTGCGAGGGCTTTGTCTACATCCTTCAGATGAAAGTGAGCTGAATGAATTAGGACCCAGTAGTACCACAAGACCTGAGGTCAGTGCTGAGACCCGTGTCCTTACCTCAAGTCAGATATCGGACACCCTGCTGAGCAACAGCGTGTCCCCCCGCCCATTTGCAGAGCCACCACCAACCCGAGCCAGAAAATGATGGCAACGAAAGGGCACCCAAGAGTATCAGAGAGCCTTCGGATGCTATACAGTTACCTCCTCACTAACCCCTTACTGATGGAGCACCCGAATCGGACTTTTATTGAGCATGTCTGTTTCATGCCAATTCTGGATGGGCGAATGAAGTGGTAAAGAGGGAAGTAGCAGTAAAGTTGGGGGTGCAGCCCATTAATTCAATTTAAATACATTCAAATGCATTTAAATGGCTGTCGCACTACTCACCTCATGCCCGACTTTACCAAGTTTTTGCATTGAAAATGGGCGCAACTCGATGGTAAAATCGGGCCCTAATAGTCATGGCCAATCAACCTAACCTGCACATCTTTGGATTGTGGGAGGAAACTGGAGCACCTGGAGGAAACCCACACAGACATGGGGAGAATGTTCAACCTTCACGCAGGCAGTGACTCGAGGCTGGAATTGAACCCAGGTCGCTGGTGATGTGAGGCAGCAGTGCTAACAACTGTGCCACTGTGCACCCATAAGTAATTGTTGTTTCACTCCCTGCACCCAGTGGTGTGGTAAAGCAGACCTTCATCCATTTCTACAACAAAATGTTTTCCCAGGACAGACCACTAGTCTGCTACTAGAGGTTTATAGCTTGAGGGAGAGAGGTGCGGGGAGAGGAGGGCTGGTGGCGGGGGCCATTCCATATCAAGCGTGGCTGACCAGGAGTCTTCCCTGCTCTTACCGCTTGCCATTGTCATGTTTGGAAAGATTTGCAGGTTGGCATACTCCATCCGCTTGACTAGGTTATGAACACATCTTCCTTGGCCATCAAATCCTGGGTTGGGAATCAAACCCAAAGCTTCAGAGGCAGGGATGCTAACCCACTGCGCCAAAGATCCTCTGGTATGTAATGGTATCTTTGGTGAATCTTTCTGCCATGAGGTGTACAGAAATGAACAGGAAACCCAAACCGCAATATTTGGTAGCCCATTGTAAGTAATTCACACTTGCCAATAGTCCAGACGTCAAAGAGCGATGAAGGACAATCTGTCTGTATAAATTGCTGGAAGCAGGATGATAGAAAATAGTTTGCAGCTGTTTGCAGAGTGAAGTCGCTGGCTCTGTTTTGGAGTACAGCTTCCACAAGCACACTTCCTTTCCTCCGTTCTAAGCAGCATGATCTGGGGAGAAAGCAGGATTAGATTATTGAGTTGAACAATCAGTAATGATCGCAATGAATGGCACAGCAGGCTTGAAGGGCCAAATGGCCGCCTCCTGTTCCTATCTTCAATATTTCTATGTTTCTATTAAGAGACAGGCTTTAGCGATAAACTTGTCTGAGCTCTTGAACTATAATAGCAACTGTTTGGCCAAATTTGACCTTGTCCTCAGAGTTACTACCACTCCAAGAGGTTGCTGGACAACGGGTTGCGATTTAGAATCATACAGTGCTGAGGAGACCCCTCGGCCCATTGAGTCTGCACCGACTTGTGAGAAACATCTGACCTCCCACCTAATCCCATTTACCAGCAATTGGCCAATAGCCCTGAACATGCCAAGTGCTCATTCAGATACTTTCTGAAGGATGTGAGGCAACCCGTCTCCACCACCCTCCCAGGCAGTGCAGTCCAGACCATCACCACCCTCTGGGTAAAAAAGATTTTCCTCACATTCCCCCTTAAACCTCCCGCTCCAGCCTGTCCCTAGCCCAGAGGAATTCAGGCAAGTTGTCGTCCCATTGCTGTCCTAAGCCAACAAGATGGAGCCATTCCTGTTCTGTGCCTCAATTTCTCACTGGGATTAACTCACTTGCCTGCTGGACCGGCTACAGAAGTATTTTAAATGTGTCTGACACAAATGGCAGCTGACAGGTTGAACATCCTGCATAAAATCTACACACATGCGTTCCATTATCTTAGGAATTCAATCAAGTTAAAACATTGTAAATATGGATTCTTACAGACTTATTTCAAATGGCAGACTTTGTTTAAACTGTTTCGAACACCAATGACAACACAACAAAACAAGCTTCCTTCCCACCCTCACTGAAGCCTGTGTTTTCTCCATAGGCCTTGCTGTTGTACCTGGATGTCTTGTTGCAGAACTGGATTAAAGGGTAATGTTGAAGCCAGGTGAGTGCATACTGAAGGGAAAAACAGAAAATGCTGGAAATACCCTGCAGGTCAGGCAGCGAGTGTGGTGAGAAACAGCGTTAATTTGCGCATCAAGCTGGTCGTCAGTGGACACTAATGCCCCAGACCAGTGTTTATGGATTTGCATTGAAGATTAAGGTCCAACTCTGTAATACAGCTGGCTGAGTTCCTTCTGGAAATCATCTGGACAATAGCTATTCATTTCAACTAGAATAGTGCGTCCATTAAAAACAGTGGGGTGAAACGGTGACTGCCTCACAGTGCCAGAGACCCAGGTTTGATTCTGTCTGTGACTGTCTGCATGGAGTTTGCACATTCTCCCCATGTCTGCAAGGATTTCTTTTCGGTGCTAAGTTTCCCTGAGTGTGCAGAGATGAGCAGGTTAGATGAATTGACCGTGCTGAATTGCCTCTTAGTGTCCAAAGATGTGCAGGTTAGATCAATTGGCCATAGTAAATTGCCCTTGTTGTCCAAAGATGTGCAGATTAGGTGGATTGGCCATGCTAAATTGCCCCTTAGTGTCCAAAGATGTGAAGGTTAGATGGATTGGCCATGCTAAATTGCCCCTTAGTGTCCAAAGATGGACAGCTTAGATGAATTGGTTGTGCTAAGTTGTCCGTTAGTTTCCAAATATGTGCAGGTTAGGTGGATTGGCCATGCTAAAGCCCCTTATTATCCATAGATGTGTAGGTTAGGGGGAGAGTTGGTGAAGACCTGATGTTCTGGATGGCCTTTGTCTGCATTGTCTGGACTCTATGGATTCTGGAACAGGATCTTGACCTGCTGTCAGTTGTTTATTGCTGAAATCTGAACTGGTAGATGTCAACCTCCGATTACTCAGTTACAATGTTGGGATATTTCTGGCATTTCTTCGAGTTTTTTAAAATTTCTGCTATTTTATCCATTGACACCTTGATCTTGTATAAATTATAGTTCACCTCTATTTATTTTGGCAAGCTTGATGTTGTGTTTCAATAAATGGTATTTATTTCAGGAATACAATCACCCCACTATTGATTCCTCAGTATTATGTTTTTAATTTGTTTGTGAGCTATGGCATTGCTGGCAAAATCAACACTGGGTGGCCCATCCCTAATAGTCCTTGAGAAGATGGTGGTGAGTGGCTTCTTGAACTGCTGCAATCCATAATTCAAGGATAATCCCTGACAGTCCATAAGTCCAGAAGACCAAAAGACCAGAAGACATAGGAACAGAATTAGGCCACTCAGCCCATCGAGCCAGCTCTGCCATTCAATCATGGCTGATATCTTTCTCATTTTCACACTCCTGCCAAAGTGGTCCACTTTGGTAGGAATAATGGTAGGAAGGATTATTACTTACGTGGAGAAAAACTGCAGCAGGCGACGGTGCAGAGGGACCTCAGGGTCCTTGTGCATAAGTCGCAAAAACCCAGCTTGCAGGTGCAGCAGGTGGTCAGGAAGGCGAATGGGATGCTGGCCTTCATCGCGAGGGGGATTGAATATAAAAGTAGGGAGGTCTTGCTGCGGCTGTATAGGGCATTGGTGAGGCTGCAGCTGGAGTACTGTGTGCAGTTTTGGGCGCCGTACTTACGCAAGGATATTTTGGCCTTGGAGGGAGTGCAGAGGAGGTTTACTAGGCTGATGCGGGAGTTGAGGGGGTTGAGCTATGAGGAGAGGCTGAATAAATTAGGCTTGTACTCGTTAGAGTTTAGAAGAATGAGGGGAGATCTCATTGAGACATATAAGATGATGAATGGGATGGATGGGATAGAGGTGGAGAGACTCTTCCTGCTCAGAAAGGATAGTAGGACTAGGGGGCACAGCCTCAAGATAAAGGGGGGGGCGGTTTAGAACGGAGTTGAGGAGGAACTTCTTCACTCAAAGGGTGGTGAATCTCTGGAATTCTCTGCCCGTTGAAGTGGTGGAGGCTACCTCGCTAAATATTTTTAAGACGCGGGTTGATGGGTTTTTGATAAGAGAGGGGATTAAGGGTTATGAGGAGAGGGCGGGAATGTGGAACTGAGCCAAGACAGATTAGCCATGATCTTATTGAATGGCGGGGCAGGCTCAAAGGGCTAGTTGGCCTACTCCTGCTCCTATTTCTTATGTTCTTATGTTTCTTATGTTTTCCCCATAACCCCTGATCCCCATGTTAATCAAGAACCTATCTCTGTCTTAAAGACACTCAATGATCTGGCCTCCACAGCCTTCTATGTCAAAGAGCTCCACAGATTCACCACTCTGGCTGAAGAAATTCCTCCTTATCTCTGTTTTAAAGGATTGTCCCTTTAGTCTGAGGTTGTACCATCTGATTCTAGTTTTTCCTACTAGGGGAAACACCCTCTCCACGTCCACTCTATTCAGGCCTCGCAGTATCCTGTAAGTTTCAATAAAATGCCCCCTCATCCTTCCAAACTTCAACAAGTGCAGACCCAGAGTCTTCAACCGTTCCTCATTTGACAAGCTCTGCATTCCAGGAATCATTCTTGTGAACCTCCTTTGGACCTTTTCCAAGGCCAGCATATCCCTCCTTAGATGCAGGATCCAAAACTGCTCACAGTATTCCAGATGGGGCCTGACCAGATCCTTATGCAGCTTCAGAAGTAGATCCCTGCAATCCAGTGTTGTCCTGTAAGGAAAGGTTGGTCAGGCTTTAGGCTTGTATTCGCTGGAAGTTAGAAGAGGATTGATCGAAGCATATCTCCGGAGGGGTCTTGACAGGGTGGACATGGAGAGGGTGGACATGGAGAGTTTCCTCTTGTGGGAGAATCTAGATCTAGGGGATCCATGTTTAAAAACAAAGGGTCGTTCATTTAGTATGGAGATGAGGTGAAATGTTTTCATTAAGAGGGTCATGAATCTTTGAAATTCTTTTCCTGAAAAGATGGTGGAAGTAGCGTCTTTGAACCGTTTTAAGGCAGAGATGGATAGATTCTTAGTAAGCAGCCTGCTTCGCTGGTAAGGGTGGTGAGTTATTGAAGATAAGGCAGGACACAGATTTGAGGTTATAAACAGATCAAGTTCTAACAGGTTTAGGCAGGATAGATTCAGTAAGAATGTTCCCAATTGTGGGAGAGTCCAGATCTCGGGGTCGTAGTTTGAGGATAAGGGGTAAATCTTTTAGAACTGAGATGAGGAGAAATTTCTTCACCCAGAGAGGGGTGAATGTGTGAAATTCACCACCACAGAAGGTAGCTGAGACCAAAATGTTATGTGATTTCAAGAAGAAATTAAATATAGCTCTTGGGGCTAAAGGGATCAAGGGATATGGGGGAAAGGGGGAATCAGGATATTGAATTTGATGATCATACTTGATCATAGTAATTGTTGGAGCAGGCTTGAAGGGCCGAATGGCCTACACCTGATTCTATTTTCTGTTTCTATCAGCCATGATCGTATTAAACAGTGGAGCAGGCTGAATATTTTTCTTCTTTATTCTTTTTTGGGATTTGGGCCATTAGTCTGGGTCACTAGCAGGACCAGCATTTGGTGCCCACCTTCTTGAACTCTTGAACTGACATTGGTGGGTAATGGAGCCCATGTAGGCCACACCAAGTGAGGACAGCAGGTTTCCTTCCCTAAAGGGCATTTGTGAACCAGATAGATTTTTATGGCAATCAATGATAATTTCGAGGTCCCGTTACTGAGACTAACTTTATATTCCAGGCTTTGTGAATTCAACTTAAATCCCGCCAGTTGTTGTGGCAGGATTGAACTCTTGTCACTCGAGCACTAGGGGCGGCATGGTGGCACACTGGATGACACTGCTGCCTCACAGCATCAGGGACCCAGGTTCGGTTCCTGGCTTGGGTTACTTTCTGTGCGGAGTTTGCACATTCTCCCCATGTCTGTGTGGGTTTCCTCCAGCTGCTCTGGTTTCCTCCCACAGTTCAAAGATGTGTGGATTAGATTAGTTGGCCATGCTAAATTGCCCCTCTTTTGGAAAGATTAGCAGGGTAAATATGTGGGGTTGCAGGGATAGGGTGGGATAGGGAGTCAGTGTAGGCTTGATGGGCCGAATGGCATCTTTCTGTACTGTAGGATTCTATGATTAGCCTGAGTCTCTGGGTTACTCATCCGATGGCATTGCCACTACCCACCGTCTTCCTCCTACTCCTGCTCCGCGTTTGTATGTTTCACAGTAAAACTAATTCCAAAGAATTAACTAATGTGTGAGAATTACTGCTGTTATCTTCTTCTTGCTTACAGCAATTACCGGGGGTTATGGATGTCATGTTGCGACTGTGGGTTACAAAAGGAACACAATGAAATAAGGTGAGGACTTCCCTCTCCTCCCTTCCTCTGGCTGAGTGTTGCAATTTGCTGTACGCGAACAACAGGATTTGGAATTTAGTGATGTCTGAACGTGAGGCAGCAGAGTACCATATGGAGCGTGTCTGCAATCTGTTTACTTTCATCCTTGCGTTGTCCTTCCTCACTCCCCATTGGTTTTTTTGAAGAGATATCAGTGATTTGTTTATTCATTCGTGGGACATGGGCGTCACTGGCTGGCCAGCATATATTGCCCAACCCTAGTTGCCCTTGAGAAGGTGGTGAGCTGCCTTCTTGAATTATTGCAGTCCACAGGCTGTGGGCTGACCCACAATGCCATCAGGGAGGGAATTCCGGGATTTTGACCCAGCAACTGCAAAGGAATGTCCGATATATTTTCAAGTCAGGATTGTGAATGGCTTGGAGAGGAGCTTGCAAGTAATGGTGTTCCCAGTTGTTGTTGCCCTTGTCCTTCTAGATGGTCACGTGCATGTGTTTGGAAGGTGCTCTCTAAGGATCTTTGGTGAGGTTAGATAAAAATGAAACACTGTGGATGCATAGGCTTTGAAGAGGTCACACGGACTCCAAGTGTTAACTCAGTTTCTCTCTCCACAGATGCTGCCAGACTTGCTGAGTTTTCTACTTTTATCTCAGCGAGGTTAGAGCTGGGCAGTGGAGGTACTGAAAGAGCACCTGAGAACCGGGGTGAACTGACTGCCGTTGATGGTTTTTAGGAGGACTAGGGGACGCAGTTTAAAAACAAGGGGTCTCCCAAATATGTCAGAGATGAGAAGAATTTATTCTTTGTCACGTATCTTTGGAGCTCTGCTCCCCTTTGAGGGGTGAAAGCTGAGTCAGTGGATATTTTTAAGGCAGTGGTAGATAGATCCTTGACTAACAAGGGAGTCAGAGATTATCAGGGGGTTGATGGAATGTGGGGTTGAGGCCACAAAGTCAGATCAATCATGATCTTATTGAATGATGGAGCAAGTTTGAAGGGCCAAATGGCCTACTCCTGATTTGTATGTCTGAATGTCCTTTCTAGCCTGGAGAGAATCTTTTTTTTCTTTTGGAATGTATTCCATATCATCTTTTCATTATCCTGTCCTGCTTTGTTTGGTGTGTTTTTTAAATCTCCATTGTTAACTTCACTATTTTTTTCATTCATTCGTGGGACATGGGCATCGCTGGTTGGCCAGCATTTATTGCCCATCGCTAGTTGCCCTTGCTCAGAGAACAGTTGAGAGCCAACCACATTGTTGTGGCTCTGGAGTCACATGTAGGACCAGACCGAGTAAGAATGGCAGATTTCCTTCCCTAAAGGACATCAGTGAACCAGATGGGTTTTGCTGATAATCGGCAATGTTTTCATGGTCATCAGTAGGTTCTTAATTCCTGATTTTTTTAAAATTAAATTCAAATTCCACACCTGTCATGGTGAGATTTGAACCTGGGTCCCCCAGAGCTGAGTTTCTGGATTAATAGTTCAGCAATAATACCACTAGGCCATTGCCTCCCTGGTGCCAGTGTCTCTGCTCTGACTAAATGAAAAGAGGAAGGTCATTGGCAGGAAACATTGGGCTGAATCATACCTTTGTGCTCCCATGTGTGTTCTGCATCTGATGGTCAGCAGTGTTCCAACTTCCTGCTTGTCGTTGGTGAGTGGCCAATAATGTGGTAAAGGCTGCCAATTAGCGATAAGGGCAAGTTTTGCTTTGGTTTATTATTGTCATATGTATTAATATTCAGTCAAAAGTATTCTTTCTTGCGCGCTACACAGACAGATCATATCGTTCATAGAGAAGGAAAGGAGAGAGTGCAGAATGCAGTGTTACAGTCATAGCTGTGGTGTAGAGGAAGATCAATGTAATGCAAGGTGGGACCATTCAAAAGTTGGGAAGAAGCTGTTCTTGAGTCAGTTGGTACATGTCCACAGACTTTTGTGTCTTTTTCCCCAATGGAAGAAGGTGGAAGTGACTATGTCTGGAGTGCGTCGGATCCTTAATTATGCTGGCAGTTTTCCAAGGCAGTGGAAAGTGTAGATAGTGTCAATAGGTAGGAGACTGGTTTGAGAGATGGACGGGCTTCATTCATGACCCTCTGTAGTTTCTTGCGGTCTTCGGTAGAGCAGGAGACATATCAAGCTGTGATACAACCAGAAATAATGCTTTCTATGGTGCATCTGTAAAAGTTGGTGAGAGTCATAGTGGACATGCCAAATTCCCTTCGCCTCCTGAGAAAGTAGAAGCGTTGGTGGGATTTCTTAATTATAGTGTTGACATGGGGGTACCAGGACAGGTTGTTGGTTACAGGCCATCACCCTGCCCAATGAGTGCTGGAGGGTATTGTTGATATCATTTGCCATTCTTTACTTTTGTTTCAGGGACCTTTGCGATTGCTGGATTGCTTGCTGCAATAGAGGGTCAAAGGAGACCATTGAGATATATACTAATCCCATAACCAGGTGAAAAATTAAACATCGGATGATGAAAGTCTTCCTAAATCAGCAATGGAGCTGCATCTCAGTGTTCATATGGATGGTGCATTCACATCTCTCTACCGATCCATGAAAATTGCATGAAGAATTTGGTATGGGGGGCATTTTAATATGATGGTCCCGATATTTTTTTATGGGATGTGGGCATCACCAGCATTTATTGCCCATCCCTACTTGCCTCAGCTTTTGGGCAGGGTGGCTTGTTAGGCCCTTTAAGAGTCAACCACATTGCTGTGTGTCTGGAGCCACATGTAGGCCAGACTGGGTAAGGATGGCAGATTTCCTTCTCTGAAGGACATCATAAACTAGATGGGTTTTCACGACAATTGACAAAGGTTTCACAGTCATTGCTAGGTTTTAATTCCAGATTTTTATTGAATTTACATTTCACCATCTGCCATGGCGGGATTTGACTCCAGAACATTAGGCTGGATTATTAGTCTACTGACAATACCGCTACGCTACCACCACCTTTTACTTGGCATGTATAGCTGGGTGTTTACAGATTGATGTGGGTTGTCAGACTTTTTACTGTGTTTACAGATTTCCAGCCCCATTTTCACTCAGTTTTGAGACCATGTTCCATTTGTATGCACACCACTTACCTCACTGTCTGTCTATTTTCATCAAATCATAGAATTCCTACAGTGCAGAAGAGGCCATTCGGCCTACTGAGTCTGCACAAACCCTCCAAAAAGAGAGTCTTACTTGGGCCATCTCCCCCATCGTATCCTGTAAGCCCATATATTTCCCATGGCTAATCCATCTAATCTACAAATCTTGGGATACTAAGGATCAATTTAGCATGGCCAATCCATCTAACCTGCACACCTTTGTACACTAAGGGGCAATTTAACATTGCCAACCCGCCTAACCTGTACATTTTTGGAGTGTGGGAGGAAACCCAAGCAGACATGGGGAGAATGTGCAAACTCCATACAGACAGTCACCAAGGCTGGAATTTAACCCAGGTCTCTGATGCTGTTAGGCAGCAGTGCTAACCACTGTGCCACCATGCCGCCCCCGGGTGATCCTTGTAAATTACTGTCCAACTTTCTCAGTCATTCAAAAAATCACTAGTCAGAGTGAAATAGAATTAAGGCTATCCAGTGACAGATTGAAAAGCTTCATGAACATTTCTGTTTTTATTTAGCACCACAGGACAACAGCAAGCGACTAATTTCGTTTGGACCACAGGAACCAGCGGTAAGTTAAAATGTTTGATAATCGTGCAGTTGCAGTGGCAACTGATGTACGTATTTCAATTGAGAGTTCTGAAATAGGGACTGTTAAAAATTCATTCGCGGGATGTGGGTGTCGCTGGTTAGGCCCAGCATTTATTGTCCATCCCTAATTGCCCCTTGAGAAGATGATGGTGAGCCACTGTAGAATCATAGAATCACTACAGTGCAGAAGGAGGCCATTCAGCCCATTGAGTCTGCACTAACTACAATCCCACACAGGCCGTACCCCGTAAACCCACACATTTACCCTGCTAATCCCCCTGGCGCTAAAGGTCAATTTAGAATGGCCGGTCCACCTAACCTGCACATTTTTGGATGTGAGAACAAACCGGATCACCCGGAGGAAACCCACACAGACACGGGGAGAATATGCAAACTCCTGACAGTGACCCGAGGCCGGAATTGAACCCGGGTCTTTGGCATGGTGAGCCAGCAGTACTAATCACTGTGCCACTCTTGAACCACTGACCATCTTGAACCCTCTGCAGTTAGTGAGGACTTTCCAGGATTTTGACTCAGCGATACTGAAGGTCAGGATGCTGAGTGAGTTGGAGGGAACTTTCAGGTGATGTGTGACGCTATTGTCCTTCTAGATTGTAGCAATTGTGGGCAAGAGTAACATCTGTTAGGATTCTAAAAGAAATTCTAAAGCAGTCGACCAACTTGGGCATAATGGAGCTGGGATGAACATTGAGCATGATGTGTACTTGTGTTGCTGAAGATATGCCCATGTCTTGACAAGATTGTTGCTCAATGTCAGCATCAAGTTGCACATTAAATGAATAAAATAAGAAAAATACTAAATACGTATGACTTATATTTAGACTCTTATGCACTTGGAATATACTTCCATTCTGGTCACCACACTACCGGAAGGACGTGGAAGCTTTGGAGAGGGTACAGAAAAGATTTGCCAAGAAGTTGCCTGGTATGGATGGCATTAGCTATGAAGAGAGATTGGAGAAACATGGTTTGTTCTCACTGGAACGATGGAGGTTGAGGGGCGATCTGATAGAAGTTGACATGATCGTGAGGGGGATGGACAGTTGGAAGCTTTTTCCCAAAACGGAAGAGTCATTTGGAATGGGCAACAAATGCTGGCCCAGTCAGTGACACCCATGTCTCATGAACAAATAAAAATAAATTATCTTTTTAAAGTTTTTTAAGTAAGGCTTACATTAACACTGCAGTGAAGTTGCTGTGAAATTCCCCAAGTCACCACACACCTATACCTGTTTGGGTCAATGCACCTATTCAGCATGTCTTTCAGACTGTGGGGAGAAAACAGAGCTGCCGGAGGAAACACACGCAGACACGTGGAGAACATGCAAACTCCACACTGACGGTGACCTGAGACCAGAATTGAGCCCGAGGTGCCTGGCACTGTGAGGGAGCACTGTTAACCACTGTGCCAACAAAATTTGGATGAGAAAAATGCAGGGGTGTTAATGCTCCAGACATTTTTGGTTAAATTTCTTCTTTCTCCACAGTGCCTGCTGCAGGAGAGCCAGCACAAAAAGAAATTACAAAAGAACCTCCAAGAACAAAATGTAAGTAGATGTTTAAGCATATTTACATTTTAAGTTGGCAATCTTGATTCATTTTTAACTATATTTCCCTTGGGCATCTGTAAGTTTACTAATTGTAAAACAAATAAATTGAGTTACGAGAATTCTTTTGATTTTGATTTGATTTAATCAAATTTGATTCTGATGAAACCGGGCTCCATTACACAACACACAAATTACACTGTGCAGAAAAAACAGGAGCAGGAGTAGGTCATTCGTCCCTTCAAGACTGCTCTGCCATTTAATAGGATCATGGACACCATCTCAACACCATACACTCACTCTCTCCCCATGCTCCTCAACATCTTTAGACTCTAGTTATTAAACCATTGGGGAGGGCAACCTGTGGGCCATAGCTCCTGAGATTGGCCAACGAGACAGTTTCTATACTGACAGTGCAGAGGTAAGTGGTGCTTTTCACGTGGGCATCTCTCAGAGTCATGATATTGAGTTTATTGCCTCCCAAGACAGAATTGTCAATCTGTCCCAAGATCACTGATAACTGTCAGTGGGTTTCCTCTGGGTGCTCTGGTTTCCTTCCACAGTTCAAAGATGTGTGGCTTAGGTTAACTGGCCATGCTAAATTGCCCCTTAGTGTCCCAAGTTGCGTAGGTTAGAGGGATTAATGGGTAATATATGGGGATAGGGCCAGGGTGAGATTGTGGTTGGTGTAGACTCGATGGGCCAAATGACCTGTTCCTGCACTGTAGGATTTCTATGATTTTCTATGATTTTGTTATGAACTGTCCTCAAGAGTGAAAAAGATAAGCATAAAATTCTCTTTTGTTTTTACCATTTGAAGTTGATGACAGTTCCATCAATACACAAATGATTAAGCATTTTCTACAACTTGTTCTGAAATGTGTATTTATTCTTATTCATGGGGCCATGGTTGGTGCATGTGCCTCAATTTCAATCCTGTGGCTCTCACTGAAGTGGAGGAGAGTCACTCATGTGCCCCTTCGCTAGCCTGGGTCACCCACCACTCCACTGGACTGTCATTCAGGTTGTTCGTTAATGGGATGCAGGTATTGGTGGCTAGGCCAGCATTTATCGCCCATCGCTGGCAGGTAAAGCATTCATGCTGACAAGAGTCCAGAATTCTCTGGCCGTTCATGCCAGCGGGAATCCCTGGTCCCGGTGCAGTGAACTGAGGGTGAGCTGACACTAAGCCCACTGTCCTCACTGACAGAGCGGTGGAGTGTAAACGGCCAGAGAATTCTGGCCAGAGTAGTGATGGTGTTGATGACCACACCGATTCCCGTTTCCCCTCTTATATATTCACATATCAGCCACGGGAGACCAGACTGCTGCGAGACTAGCCACCCAGTGAAATGAGGCAGCATCTCTTTAAGAGCATGGCCAGTGGAAGTATTACTGTACTGAGATGTATTTGTGGAAAATGTAATTTTAAATCAAAGTTTACTTTCATTTGGTAAAATACCTGTGTGGTAGAAAAAAACTAGCTGAAGGAATTAGAATCATGATTTTAACGGTTGTATATATAAATAATGGTTTGTTATTATTGATCTTATTATTGAGCTTTGCTTCAATGGTAACATTCCTTTTGATTCGGAGAGCTCATAGAAGCCCTACAGTGCAGAAGGAAGTCATTCAGCCCATCGAGTCTGCGTCGACCACAATCCCACTCCAGGCCCCACACATTTACTCTGCTAATCCCTCTAACCTACACAGCCCATAACACTGCAGGCAATTTAGCATGGCCAATCAACCTAATCCACACATCTTTGGGCTGTGGGAGGAAACCCACGCAGACATGGGGAGAAGATGCAGACTCCACACAGATAGTGACCCAAGCCGGGGATCAATCCTAGGTCCTTGGCGCTGTGAGGCAGCAATGCCATCCACTGTGCCACCATGCCACCCAGAAACCTAACCTCAGCGAGAATTGAACTCACGTTCACTGGTTTATAAGACCAGTGCTCCAACCACTGAGTTTTGAAACCAACTACTACAAAGGGTGGCTGTACATAGTCATGCCCCACTCCCAGATGCATTAGCCCAGAATCCAGACCGATACTTCAGTGCAATACTGTGGCAATGCTGCACTAAATTTTCTGTGGCCTCGTTTGGAAGTTAAATGTCTCAATGGGTAATGCATAGGGCAGTTCTCACCATGCTCTGGCCACTATTTGTTCACCTCTCTCTCCCTCTTTGTTCTGAGTGAATTACGTCCACTGTATTGACAAGGTCACACAAAAAGATCACTGAAGAAATCACAATTGTTGGAATTGTTGAAACATTCCTTCAGAATTCTATTTTAGCAGTCCTTTAATGTGCCGATGACTGTTATTCTTATGATTTCAACTCCAATTTGAACTTTTGTCTTTCACAACAGCAACTGCAGAGGCATTGCCAAAGTATGCAGCAGTTAACAAGAAGAATAAGACGAGAGCTGGTATGTACAACCCTGGGCCGAATTCTCCCATTTTGAGACTAAGCACAGTAGCGGGCAGCTCTATAGTGCCTGTTGCTCTGACCAGAACGATCCTGGGCTCTGCACCTCATTAATTATGCACAGCCAAGCTCCTCACCGACTCTCCTGCTGGGTCGACAATTCATTCGCCACCTGCCCTCAGCAGATGGACTCAAACATCCCAGCGCCATATTTAAATGCCCCTCATGTCACTCCCTCCTGTCTTCACCAGAATGTCAGCATACAAGAGGGAAAAGGCTCACATTCAAGAAGAAACCTGTACCTCGATTCAATCATTCTCCCCCCAGTGCCCACCCGTGAAGCGCCCAGGCCCACTTGGGCCTCTGTCCACCCTTCCCCGCCTCTGGAGTCCTCATGTATCTCCTTCCAGTAAACAGTGTGTTATCCCTTTAACTCCTTTTATGAGCTTTTCGTGCAACCTTCATAGAATCATAGAATCCCTACAGTCCAGAAGGCCCATTTACTCTGCACCGACCACAATCCCACCCAGGCCCTATCCTTATAACCTCATGCATTTACCGTAGCTGGTACCCCTGACAGTGAGGAAGAATTTAGCATGGCCAACCCACTTAACCCACACATCTTTGATTGTGGGAGGAAACCAGAGCACCCAGAGGAAACCCACGCAGATACGGGGGGAATGTGCAGACTTCACACAGACAATGACCCAAGCCGGGAATCAAACCTGGCGCTGTAAGGCAGCAGTGCTAACCACTGTGCCACCTTGTTGGGGTTCAGCTACCCTCCCCTCAATCCTCCCTCTGCCTTCCATTGGTTCTCTTCATCATTCACCTCCTTGTCCCTCTGCTTGCCCCGCCCCGCCCCCTCACCCTCACCCTCACCCCACTCCCTCACCTTGCACTCCACCCGAGGTCGAACTTTGGACTTTTGTTGCTTTGGCTACTTAAGTGTCCCAGCACAGTGCTGTCCAGGTAAACACTCGTGTGTGATGTCAGGGAGGGAAGTGGACCACTGTATTCCCGACCCCAGGCGCAGTACTAAACCGAGACAGTGACACAGGAGAGTCCATGAACCCAGCAGCACAGTGCTGCTTATGAAGACCAGCTTGGCGTGGAGGTGGAGGCCAGGAACTGATCTGCCCCAGCAGAGTGGTAAACAGTACATCAGTAGCAGATTGAGGGTGATTTAGCAGTTTGGATCAGGAATTGGCTAGCTGATAGAAGACAGAGGGTGGTAGTTGATGGGAAATATTCAACCTGGAGTTCAGTTACAAGTGGTGTACCTCAAGGATCTGTTTTGGGGCCACTGCTGTTTTGTCAGTTTTATAAATGACCTAGATAAGGGTGTAGAAGGATGGATTAGTAAATTTGCTGACGACACCAAAGTTGGAGGAGTTGTAGACAGTGAGGATGGATGTTACAGTTTGCAGAGGGACATAGATAAGCTGCAGAGCTGGGCCGAGAGATGGCGGATGGAGTTTAATACGGAAAAGTGTGAGGTGATTCACTTTGGTAAGAGTAACAGGAGTACAGAATATAGAGATAATGGAAGGGCTCTTAGTAGTGTTGACGAGCAGAGAGATCCCGGGCTACATGTGCATAGCTCCCTGAAAGTTGGCACCCAGGTTGGTAAGATTGTTAAGAAGGCTTACAGTGTGTTAGCTTTTATTGGTAGAGGGATTGAATTTCGGAGCCGTGAGGTCATGTTACAACTGCACAAAACCCTGGTGCGGCCGCACTTGGAGTATTGCGTACAGTTCTGGTCACTGCATTATAAAAAAGATGTGGAGGCATTGGAAAGGGTGCAGAGGAGGTTTACCAGGATGTTGCCTGGTAGGTGGGAAGGTCTTATGAGGAAAGGTTGAGGGACTTGAGGTTATTTTCATTAGAGAGAAGAAGGTTACGAGGTGACCTAATTGAGGCATACAAGATGATCAAAGGATTGGATAGGGTGGACAGTGAGAGCTTTTTACCTCGGATGGTGATGGCTAACACGAGGGGACATAGCTTTAAATTAAGGGGTGGTAATTATAGGACGGATGTCAGAGGTAGGTTCTTTATTCAGAGGGTAGTAAGTTCGTGGAATGCCCTGCCTGCAGCAGTTGTAGACTCGCCAACTTTAAGGGCATTCAAATGGTCAGTGGATAGGCATATGGATAACATTGGAATAGTTTAGGTTAGAGGGTCATTAGATTGGTTCCACTGGTCGGTGCAACATCGAGGGCCGAAGGGCCTGTACTGCGCTGTAATGTTCTATGTTCTATGTTCTCTTGTGGGAACTGTGAGTTGGATTCAATTGGAATTTGGTTTTGCCGCAAGGAAGGAATGGATTTAGATTTGAGCATTGGCTTTGTAACTTAAAAGATGGAAGGAAAAAAATTATAAAGAGAAACTTCTCTGTTATCCCCACAGGGACACAGTGGACCTCAACCCATCTCCTCCCCTCACAAACATCAGGGAAAATTCATCCTGCCATACAAGCAGTGGGACAACCCAACCACATGCGTGCGCACACACACACACAGAACAACAATCCCCTCGCAACTGGCAATGCCACCTGTACACTGAAAGTGATGTGTCAGTAGCATGTGTATCCAGACATGGTGTGTAGGAGGTAATGTAGATCTCCAAGTAAACCATTTAATTTACATTCCTTTGTCATCATTCCTGCACAAACCAGCAACTTTGCAGTGGCGTTAACATATCCTGAAATGGTTGAGATCTTCAAGATTTTATGTGTCTAGATCACCAACAACCTATCCTGATCTCCCCATGCTGACACTATAGTTAAGATAGCCCACCAACGCCTCTACTTTCTCAGAAGACGAAGGAAATTTGGCATGTCAGCTACGACTCTCACCAGCTTTTACAGAAGCACCATAGAAAGCATTCTTTCTGGTTGTATCACAGCTTGGTATGGCTCCTGCTCTGTCCAAGGCTGCAAAAATCTACAAAAGTCGCAAATTTTGCCCTGTCCATCAGACAAACCAACCTCACTTCCATTGACTCTGTCTATGCTTTCTCCTGCCGTGGCAAAACAGCCAACATAATCAAGTACCCCACGCACTCCGGGCATACTTTCTTCCGCCTTCTTCCATCAAGAAAGAGATACAAAAGCCTGAGGTCATATACCAACCAACTCAAGAACAACTTTTTCTTTACTGCCATCAGACATTTGAATGGACTGACCTCGCATTAAGCTGGTCTTTCTCTACATCCTAGCTATGTACTACATTCTGCACTCTCTCCTTTTCTTCTCTATGTACGGTGTGCTTTGTCTGTATAGCGTGCAAGAAACAATACCTTTCACTGTATGTTAATACATGTGACAATAATAAATCAAAGCAAAGCAAACATGAGTTTATTTATTTATAAAGTTCTTAGTTTATTTATTTGTCACAAGTAAGGCTTACATTAACACTGCAATTAAGTTACTGTGAAATTCCCCTGGTTACCTGTTCAGGTACACTGGCCAATGCACCTAACCAGCATGTTTTTCAGACTGTGGGAGGAAACCCACACAAACACAGGAAGAACGTACAAAGTCCACACAAATAGTGACCCAAGGCTGGAATTGAACCTGGCTCCCTGGAACTATGAGGCAGCAGTGCCAATGACTGTGCTACACCCTAACAACAGCTAACAACAGCAAAATTTGAAAGCGAATGAACCCAGGCTGTAACCTCATTGTTGGGTTTTTATTTTGCAGATCCCGTAAAGCACAGAAAGAATCCACCAACCACAAAGGTAGGGATGTGTAAACTTTTAATCATTCTACTGAATGCATTCCAAATGAAAAGGCACACTGAATACTCTGCATGTAATAATTGGCAACTTGCAGGTAAATTATAACAGTAAAGTCTACCAGTTGTCTGTGTCTGTGAGTCTCCCGATTGTAACAACTCAGGATCAGCTGTAAAGGAACGGAGCTTTCCTGTGCAGTGTAAAAGTAAAGCAAAACCATAAGCCTGGGGTGAACACAACAGATCCCAACCAGGATGTTATAATGATTTTCCACTCAGGGCCTGCTTTATAAGGGAGTTCCACGCTGTAAGATAATTACCAATCACCTGGGAACTCATATTCTACAATTCCTAGAGGGAGGTCAATAAGGGATTCCCTATGTAAGTCCTGGGGGTTATCACATCGATCCTAACCGATGAGGTATTCTCGCTGAATATGTGAGCTAAATGTAACTGCATGTGTAGTCTTTATTTTAAATGATTTCTTATTCCAGACGCACAAGCCATGTACTACGAAGTACAAAGGCACTCATGGTTTACGTCACCAGAGTTTAAATTGCTCTATACTGTTATGGTGCAAAGTCTTTGGCTGCACATAAATCACAAGCAGTTTAGGCTAAAATTCCAATGTAAATCTAGAGTCCACTCCAGAAACATAGAAAAGCTACAGCACAGAAGCAGGCTATTTGGCTCATCTTGTCCTTGCCAGCCTGAGGACACCAGGTGCCCTTTCTAATCCCAGCTTCCTGCACCCAGCCCATAGCCCTGTAAGTTACATAAAATCCCTATGGTGCAGAAGGATCCCATTCAGCCCAACGAGCTTGCATCAAAAACAATCCCACCCAATCCCTATCTCCATAACCCCATATATTTACCCTGCTAATCCCCCAGGGCAATTTTGCAATCATCCTAACCTGCACATCTTCGGACCTTGGGAGGGAATCAGAGGCCACTGGAGGAAACCCATGCAGACATGGGGAGAACGTGCCAACTCCACACTGACAGTGACCCGAGGTCGGAATGCAACTGGGGTCCCTGAAACTGTGAGGCAGCAGTGCTCACCACTGTGTCACTGTGCTGACACGATAAAGTGCCTATTATTGTAGTTAAGCGCAGTCTTATACTGGTCTTTTATTGAACCTCGCTACAGTTTCCCCTTCATACAACTGTTCATCAAAGCCATATTTTGGAAATGTGGCAAATGACTGATAGTATATCGCACTCCTCCTAAATGGAACAGAAAAGGTTGAGGGGTGACGCGACAGAGGTGTACAAAATTATGAGCGGAAGAGATAGATGGACAAACTTGAGATAGTTTCTCTTGGTGGAGAATTCTAGAACCGGGGACATAAATTCAAGGTAAGTGACACTGGAGGAAGAGGGGACACGAGGAAGAGCTTTCTAATGCAGAGGGTGGCAGATGTCTGGAATTTGCTGCCTGAATTGGTGATGGAGGTAGAGACCCCAAACTCTTTTAAAAAGTACCTGGATCTGCACCTTAAGTGCTCTAAAGGTGGCACTGTCAGGATTCTATGATTCTGTAGAACTGACATCCCTCCAGCTACATCGACAGTCTGTCTCATGTTTAATGTCCCTTAATGAGATAGATGGAGTGTAGTAAATGTCTTGGGTCTCCGGCAGAAATGAGGTTAAGGGAAGTCCCTGCACTGCCAAGACAGAATGAGCATTGACAGACTTATTCCAGGCTGGAGTTATCTTGCACCGCCTAGGTTTAAATAACAATATTTTCCAGGCTCTGGATTTAAGTATTGTGTCTTTTATCAGAACTTAACATAATGGTGATCTCTTTGCTTTCCAGCCAAGTGAACACACCTGTTTCTATGCAGACCTGCAAACTCCCGACGCTGGCTGCAGCACCCGCAATGTAACTTCTTCCCAAAGTAGAGTAGGCTGTGCCGCTCTGAAGTGATAACCACCAGAACATGTTTGCTAATCATGATTTGTGTATGCTTCCTGTTACACTTTTTCACTTCCGAATTTGTACCAATACTCCAGCATGATGAGACTTTGATTTATGAATGTCACTAGTATTTGTTTGTCAGCCTTTGCCGCATCCCTGTATTAACCAACAATGCACATCTCTCTTTTTGTCATTTCTCCCATTATCTGCACTCATACCCTCTCTAAATTCCTCCAGTTGAATCCCATTTCGTGCTCTCGTGACCCTTTCCCCACTAACCTGCCAACCATCCAACTTGTCTTCCTGCCCACAGAATAAGGTTCCTTCTCTCTGGGTTCTGCCCCGCACCTTTGAGTCACTTTTTCAGAAATCCGTGCTTGACTCTTCCACCAGATTGCGAACCTCCCATTCCTCCAAAGGCTTTGAATATGTTGTCTTGTGGGGTTATTCACTTTGAAAGCAAAAACAAGATGGCAGATTACTACCTGAACGGCTGTAAATTGGGAGAGGGGAGTGTGCAGTGGGATCTGGGTGTCCTTGTGCACGAGTCGCTGAAAGTAAGCATGCAGGTGCAGCAGGCAGTTAAGAAGGCAAATGATATGTTGGTCTTCATTGTGAGAGGTTTCTAGTCTAGGAGCAGGATGTGTTGTTGCAATTATACAGAGTCTTGATCAGGCCACACATAAAATATTGTGAGCAGTTTTGGTATCCTTTTCTGAGGAAGGATGTTCATGCCCTCAAGGGAGTGCAGTGAAGGTTTACCAGGCTGATTCCAGGGATGGAGGGAATGATGTACGAGGAGAGATTGACTAGGTTAGAATTGTTTTCGCTGGAGTTCAGACAGACGAGGAGGTATCTCACAGAGACTTCTAAAATTCTAACAGGACTAGACAGGTAGATGCAGGGAGGATATTCCCAATGGTGGGGAGTCCAAAACCAGGGGCCACAGTATGAGGATTCAGGGTAGACCATTTAGGACAGAGGTGAGGAGACATTTCTTCGCTCAAAGAGTGGTGAGCCTGTAGAATTCATTACCACAGGAAGTAGTTGATGCCAAAATATTGAATGTATTCAAGAGGTAGCTGGATATAGCACTTAATAAGTACATAAGAAATAGGAGCAGGAGTAGGCCATCTAGCCCTTCCAGCCTGCCCCACCATTCAATAAGATCATGGCTGATCTGAAGTGGCTCAGTTCCACTTTCCCGCTTTCTCCCCATAACCCTTAATCCCCTTGCCTACCAAAAACCTATCCACCCACGTCTTAAATATATTTAGCGAATTGGGGCAAATGAGATCAAAGATTATGGGAAAAAAGCAGTATTAGGCTATTGAGTTGATCAGCCATGATTGTAATGAATAGTGGAGCAGGCTCAAAGGGCCAAATGGCCTCCCCCTGCTCCTATCTTCTATGTTTCTATGTCTTCCCCTCCATCTTTCTCCCAACCTAAGTTTGAATCACTGCAATCAGGTTTCCTGCCCTATTGCTGCACTGAAATCACTCTAACCAGACATCGCAAAGCATTCTCCCCATCCCCCAACATCCCACTACCCTCCCCGTCATCTTTCTCATCACTCTGCAATCTTTAAAATTCTAACAAAGTTTGGTCGGTCAAATGGGCTATTTGCCTCTTAGTGCTACACAGTAGTGGCAGTGGCAGTTATGAGCTCTGAACATCTCACATTTCACACAGTTCTCCCAGCTGACGGGTCGAGTCACTGTGATGTCTTTTCTTCGCAACTGTTCACCCCAATAGTACGATAACCTGTACATGTCATCCCTCTCCCTATTTACATCCGGGTCTGTGCATGTTTATTATTCCATGGCTGGTTTGACTTAACCTCGAAAACTAGCAGGATAATTCATGAAATTAACTAGAAAAATCCAACACGCATCTCTGTCCTTGGCCTTTTGCAATATTCGGGTGAATTCCCCCATCCCACAACACTTCCCCCCACTTCCCCAGGTCCAACTAGCACATTCCTCAGGTTGTCCATTGACACTCTGCACCTTTCGTTCTGCCATTCACACATCCCAATCTTTTAATGGACGCTCTTAGCACCCTTCTCAGCCTTTATCATCACCATTTCCATTCCCTTTATCCAATTACAGTGCCCCCCAAACCCACCCCTCCTCCCCCCTCACACCTTCACAGTATAAATCTTGTCCAATTTTCTTTGTCTTCAACTCCGATGGAGGGTCATCTGACTTGAAACATTGGCTGTATTCTCTCTCCATAGATGCTGTCAGATCTGCTGAGTTTCTCTAGCATTTTCTGTTTTTTGCATTCAGTGAGAGTTGCATTTCAAATAAAGTGTGGATAATATTATTACAGTTTATATTCCTTTCATTGGAACCATATTAAACACAAAGATTTTGGAATCTGGTGGTTGCTGGTAAGGTTGACATTTATTGCCCACCACTTGTGGCCCTCAGTGGTGCGTCTGCTTGAGTGGCTGCAATCTACAGGCTAAAGCAAAATTCCGTGATTTTGATTTCGTGAAACCTGGGAAAAAGAGGCAGACAAATATTTCTTTACTCCATTGCAGTGACATTGAAGCAGAACTCAGCACACTTGAGAGATGCAGACTCAGAGTGCATTGTTTTTGTTCTTTTTCCTTAATGATTTGTGTTAAGACATGTCTACTCCATGTTTGAGGCTCCTCTCCTCACATAGCAAGTTTCTAAATAGTTCACTTGCGAAGAGGATTCAATTAAACAAAGTCTGCAGTTGAAAGTCCCATGATGACCGTTATTGATTGTTGTAAAAAATCTCTTTGCTTCATGATTGTCCTTTCAGGAAAGAAATTTGCCATCCTTACCTGACCTGGCCTACATACAGTCATAGAATCATAGAGGTTTAAGCATGGAAACTGGTCCTTCAGCTCATTTTGTCCATGCCGCCCTTTTTTTTTAACCACTGAGATAGTCCCAATTGTCTATGTTTGACGCATATCCTTCTATACCCATCTTATCCATGTAACTATCTAAATGCTTTTTAAAAGACAAAATTGTACCCGCCTCTACTACTACCTTTGACAGCTTGTTCCAGATGCTCACCACCCTCTATATAAAAAAAATTGCCCTTCTGGACACTTCTGTATCTCTCCCCTCTCACCTTAAACCTATGCCCTAGTTTTAGACTCCCCTATCTTTGGTAAAAGATATTGCATATCTAGCCGATCTATGCCCCTCATTATTTTATAGATCTCTATAAGATCACCCCTAAGCCTCCTCCACTCCAGGGAAACAAATCCCAGTCTATCCAGCCTCTCCTTATAACTCAAATCATCAAATCCTCGTAAATCTTTTCTGTAGTCCTTCTATCATAGGGTGACCAGAACTACACACAGTATTCCAAGTGTGGGCTTACCAATGTCTTGTACAATTTCAATAAGATGTCCTAACTCCTGTAGTCAATGTTCTGTGACTCCAGATGTTCAATCCGATTTTCTTCCCACACCTAGTGGTGCATTAAGCAAACTTTCACCTCTTTACAGAGCAAGTAATTGCTAGAACAGGCCTCTGATCTCTCACCAAAGGCTTATAACTTGAGGGGCACCACTCCATATCACTATGACTGATCAGGAATCTCTCCCACTTTAACCACAAGCCATTAGTGCGTTTGGAAGTATTTTGCAGGTTGATACTCGGTCTGTTTTGGCCCGGTTATGACTGAGCCTTCCTTGGTCATCAAGTCCTGGGGTGGGATTTGAACACAGAGCTTCTGGCTCAGAATCAGGGAGGCCACCCACTGTGCCACTAGACCTCCTCAACTCCACATGATGGTTGAGTCTTAAAATGGTCAAGCAAGCCACTGAGTTCAGGCAGTTAAGGATGGGCAATGCAGACTGGCCTTGCCAGCAACACCCACATCCCATGAATAAATTTTTAAAAATCCAACAGGCAGCTGTAACCCATGACTACATAACAGACAAACTGGAATCTTTGTACTTTAGTAATGCCAGAGCAGAATGAAATATCCAACTGATCCTAATTTCTGTGTATATAAAGGTTATGTTAAAGTAGATCTTTCCCCTGATATGAGTCATAGAATCCCTACAGTGCAGAAAGAAGCCATTTGGTCCATTGTGCCTGCACCAACAACAATCCCACTCAAGCCCTATCCCCATAACCTCATCTATTTATCCTGCTAATCCCCCTGACACGAGGGTCAATTTGACATGGCCAGTCAACCTAACTGCATATCCTTAGACTGTGAGAGGAAACTGGAGCACCCGGAGGAAAGCCATGCAGAAATGGGAGAACGTGCAAATTCCACACAGACAGTGACCAAGGCTGGAATTGAACCTGGGTCCCTGGTGCTGTGAGGCAGAAGTGCTAACCACTGTGCCACCGTGCCACCCATTTATCTGTGAACACAAAATTAGGAAGTTTCGAACAAGGACCCTCTGGATGGTTTCCTTCCACAGTCACTGCAGGATCACTTCAGCGATGCCTTTACACCTCCTGCACAGATGCCACATTCCCTGGGTTCCCCGGCCATCTGCGTGACTTTATTTGTCTCAGGCTCAAACCCTGTAGCAGTGGATTGTACTTGCTGAAGATCAACGTCGATTTTTTGAAGCCAAATTTGTTTCTGACCTCAGGGATGGAGAGGGGAGGGGGGCGGGGGTGTGGGGTGGGGGGAGTGCTGGGAGGACTGGAGTTACCTCCCTTCATTTGACCAAAATGAGCTTCTGTGGAAATTAGTCTGGGAAAAAGAAATAAAATAAAAACTTTCCTTTTCAAATCCGAAGGACGTCATAGATGTTAGAATGTAGTCAGTGATAACATTGGATCTGTTGTAATGTGACCAATAGTAACAAGCTGTAAGGATCAGCTGATCCAGTAAACCATTTAACCAATGACAGAATGATGTGATGATCAGCTGACCAGCTGATTTAGTATGAATAAGAATCCGTTGAGAATTGTTAAATTGCTTTGAATGGCCCTGGGTGAGGCCTCAAGTTTGGAGTAATGAAGTTTCTTTATTAAACTTTTTCTTTGATTTTGTTAGATTTTTAGTTCTTTCTGAATTAACAATAGGAACATAGGAATTAAGAGCAGATGTAGGCAAATTCAGCCCTGTGAGCCTCCTCCACCAGTCAAACAGATCATGGCTGATCTCTCCCTGATCTCAAATCCACCTCCCCATTGTTCCCCATATCCCCTTATCCCTTTTTTATTAGAACATATTGCTTTATTGTATTCATACAGCGTCTTTCGCAACCCCAAACACTTTGCAGCCAATCTGGCACTTTTTGTTCACTGCAGACTTTGAAAGATGTTTGGCACGGTGCAGCCAATCTTGGGGAAATGTCCCTGCTACTCCAAGTTAAACCACTTCCTGGTTCGCTTGCCAGGTCACGTATTATTCAAAGTAAACAAATTTCTGTTTGTTGACTAATGTCTAATCCTTGCAAGGACAAGGTTGAACAGTCACCGACAGTAACAGTGAAGGCACTCGTCTTGAGGTAGGGGTGAAAAGTGTAAAGTTGATTGTATCTCACTTATTTATCTCTCCAACCCGATTAGTGTGCAGTAAGGAAGTAATAGGGAAAACCAACAAAGCAGGAAGACAAATTCTCTGCAAGTCATTGGCAATGAGTGAACACCACACTGCATTTGTGATTTCCCGATATGTTCCAACAGAGAGAATTGTCCCTCCAATCACAGGATAATATCCCCTTTCCATTCCTCATGGGATGAAACTGTTTTAGGTTAATCGGAATAGTAATCCAGAGACCCAGGGTAATGCTCTGGGAACTTGTGTTTGAATTCCCCCATTGCAGATTGTGAAATTTGAATTAATGGAGTCTTAGGTCGGGATTTTACAGCCTCGTTTGACCGAGACCGGAAAATCCAGCCTGAGGTCAACACACCTTCTTGTGGTCTGCCCCTCGCCTGCTCTATTCTCATGGCAGGCGGGGTGGTAGAATTTTGACACTAGAGTTTTACAGCTCAAAGAGGCCCTTCGGTCCATTGCATCTGTGCAAGCCATCAAACACATAGCTATTCTAATCCTATTTTCCAGCATTTGGTCTGTAGCCTTGCATGCTATTCAATCAAAAATAAAACTTGGAATGAGAGTAATGTCTAATGAGTGTCGCTCTCTTTATTGAACTCTTCTTAGATGTGTCCTTATTATCCACTGGTATATAATCGTTAAAATGGTTTTAATATGTTTTACGCTGTGAGCCTTAAAACTGGCCATCATGTACCCATAATAGGATAGCACAGTGGTTAGCACTGCTGCCCCACAGCACCAGGGACCTGGATTCGATACCCAGCTTGGATCACTGTCTGTTCAAAGTCTGCATGCTCTCCCTGTGTCTGCATGGGTTTCCTCCGGATGCTCTAGTTTCCTCCCATAGTCTGAAATGTGTATTGGTTCGGTACATTGACCGTGCTAAATTCTCCCTCAGTGTATCCGAACAGGGGCCAAAGTGTGGCAACTAGGGGATTTTCACAGTAACTTCACTGCAGTGTTAATGTATTTGTGACACTAATAAATAAACTTTAATATGTTCTTTCCTATTTTCCTCCGATTCCTATTTTTTCTTAAAAGTGATTTTAAACTTTTTAGTGGAGAAATAGGGACTTCTATAGCCTGTTTCTAACTTACAGTAAAGATACATTGTTTTTTATCATGTCCAATTCTGTTTTGCTGAGCTAAGTTTTAGGAATGTCCTCCCAACAGACATGGAGAAATGGTACCAAGCCGTAGCATCATAGATTCACCTAGGATTCCTTTGTAAGTGAATATGGTAGTGATGAGATATATCTTCCTTAAAAATACTTTGCAAGCTTTAAGACTAATTGACTCAGGCCGTGGTGTAAAGAATACATCTGTCTGCTATCAAGCTTGTTAAACTAGTGCTGCCCACGTATTGAGGTTTCTGGGAAAAGATGGCTGTCTATGAATCTATGTCATTTTCTCAATTCTGCAATAAAATGTTCCAAGTATATATGAATCCTACTTGAGATTTGTGACAATACTGTGCCTTTAAGAAATGTATTTGTGTCATGTTTCTTTTGAAGGAATTTTATTTATTCAGTCTGACTACGGTGCTGATTTGTCATGCTGAGCCTGCAGAAGAAGAATGGTTCTGAGTAAATGGGTGTTTGTTTTAATCTGAGCTAATGCATTGCAGTTATGCTTAGAGATTTCCCCCTGGGGTTACAGAGTAGGAATTAATTAGGTAGATTGACAAGAGAGAGTCATGTGAATGGGCAGAGCTAGACCTACAGAAAGACAAGCAGGCAGTTGTTGTTTGAATTTGCAAGGGACAGCAGCTCTTTCTCTCTCTCTCTCTGAGAAATTAAAGCCTGGGGCTTGTTAGAAAATAGTTACCTCTCTCTCCAGAGGTTTGCAAAAGGCAAGAGGTGTTTTCTCCCCTCGCCCCTATCTGGAGTTCTGTTGTTTGAAGACAGGTTTCTCTCTGGAGTTTGGTTGTTTGAAGACAGGTTCCTCTCCGAAGGCTGCTGTCTAAGAGCCAGGAGACAGGTATCTTTCTGTATCTGTGTCCAGAGATGTTAAAAGACTAGAAACTCATGTAATCATGTGTGATTTTGCTAACTGATTCTGAAGAGGAGTTTAGATCTATGAAGAATATTCCTTAAATTGGAAAGTAATAGAGATAGGCTGGCAGTTAAGAATTATATCTTGTCATGTTTAAGTATCTCAATTGGTAAAACTTATGCTAATTCTTTTTGTTATAGTTGAACTGCATTGTTGAATAAAGTTCATTTTAATAAAAACTTCATGGGTCAATAGAATCACACCTAGAGCAAAACATGTCATTTTTATTTTATTCATTCATGGGATATGGGCATTGCTGGCTGGCCAGCATTTATTGCCCGTCCCTTGTTGTCTTTGAGGGGTAGTTGAGAGCCAACCACATTGCTATGTCTCTGGAGTTGCATGTAGGCCAGACCAGGGAAGGATTGCAGATTTCCTTCCGCGAAGGACATAATGAAGCAGATGGATTTTTCCGACAATCGACAATGGCTTCTTAGTCATCAGAAGATTCTTAATTCCAGATTTTTAAAATTGAATTCAAATGCCACCCTCTGCTGTGGCAGGCTTCAAACCCGGGTTTTCAGAACAATAGCTGATTTTTCTGGATTAATAGCCTAGTGATAAATACTACTAGGCCATGGCCTCCTCGTATGCTTACACTAATGAGAAAATCAAATCGGTGTCTAACTTTATAATACACCTTTGACTTTCTGATCTGGTCCCCGATACCAGAAGTTTTAAATGTATAATACCCTCCCCTATTGATGCCCAATAACAGCCGTGTATACCATCTACAAGATGCGATGCAGGAACTCGCCAAGGCTCCTTAGGCAGCACTTTCCAAACCTATGATCACTGCCATCTAGAAGGACAAGAGCAGTAGATACCTGGGAACACAGACATCAGCTCACACCCACCTTTTCAAGGTGCAATTAGGGATGGGCAATAAGTGCTGGCACAGCCAGTGATGCCCACATTGGGCAATTAAATAAGAATCATTATGATTCTCAGTTATTCTTTTAGTGAGGTAAAAGTCCATGTTTGCTTTAGTTAATACCTAATCTGGTCCATTGACCAGGCATATCTAGCTGCTCTCTCTCTCTCTATGACAGGAAACAGCATTACCCCGACAAGATGGTGAGAGTCCAACTCACTGCCCTGGCTGTCTGGTTATTCCTACCCGCTGGTGAGAGTGAATTTTATGATCTGTGTTAAATACCTCTACAACATTTTTAGCCTTTACAAGGTACGGTATGGTAGATTGTTGCATAAGGTTAAATCTCACGGGTTCCAGAGCAAGGTAGCCAAAACTGGCTTGATGGCGGAAGACAGAGGGTGGTTGTAGAGGTTTGTTTTTCAAACTGCAGGCCTGTGACCAGCGATGTGCCTCAGGGATCAGTGCTGGGTCCACTGTTATTTGTCATTTATATTAATAATTTGGGTGAGAATTTGGGAAGCATGGTTAGTAAGTTTGCAGATGACACCAAGATTGGTGGTATAGGGGATAGTGAAGAAGGTTATCTTGGATTGCAACGGGATCTTGATCAATTGGGCCAGCAGGCTGATGAATAGCAGATGGAGTTTAATTTAGATAAATGGGAGGTGATACATTTTGGCCAAATGAACCAGGGCAGGACCTACTCAGTTAATGCTTGAGCTTTGGGAGCATTAGAGAACAAAGAGGTCTAGGGTTGCATGTTCGTAGCTCCTTGAAAGTGGAGTTACAGGTTGGCAGATTGGTGAAGAAGGCAGTCGGCATGCTTGGTTTCATTGGTCAGAACACTGAATACAGGAGTTGGGACATCTTGTTAAAGACATTGGTAAGGCCGCGCTTGGAATACTGTGTACAGTTTAGGTCACCCTATTATAGAAAGGATATTATTAAACTAGAAAGAGTGCAGAAAAGATTTACTGGGGTGCTACCGGGACTTGATGGTTTGAGTTGTAAGTAAAGGCTGGATCAACTGGGACTTTTTTCCCTTGAGCATAGGAAGCTTAGGGGTGATCTTTTAAAGGCCTATAAAATAATGAGGGGCATAGATCAGCTAGATAGTCAACATCTCTTCCCAAAGGTAAGAAAGACTCATACTGGAGGGCATAGGTTTAAAGTGAGAGGGGACAAATACAAAAGAGTCCAGAGGGGCAATTCTTTCACACAGAGGGTGGTGAGTATCTGGAATAAGCTGCCAGAGGTAGTAGTAGAGGTGGGTACAATTTTGTCTTTTAAAAAGCATTTAGACAGTTACATAGGTCAGTTGGGTATAGAGGGATATGGACCAAACGTGGACAATTGGGACTAGCTTAAAAAAGGGCGGCATGGACAAGTTGGGCTGAAGGACCTATTTCCATGTTGTAAACCTCTAGACTCTAACCATTATGAAATGTTCATTTGAATGTTTTGAAGCAGCTCAGAGTGTAACACGACGTATGCAGAGATCTTGAATATTATTGCTCTATCTGTGATGGTTAGTTTGAAATGGTGATAATTTTCTTTCAGATGTTGTACTAATAAAGTATATTTTGCAAAAAAAGAAATTCTCATGTTGTTATGGCAAGGATTCAACAAGCGGGGAGGATAAATTAATTACAGCTTGAGTATTATTACTGGTATTGATGTTGATTTTATACCCTGCCCTATCCTGCCTCTGTCTCATTTTCATTTAAATTTCCTCACTTTCCCCCCCAACCCCTGTAGTTGAATTTCAACGTCTGATCATCTCGGTGAGTGAGACTACTGTGAATGCAGCAGCCGGAGATCCTGTGCTTCTGTCCGCGAGGCTGTCCGTGGAGGTGAGCAGTGGGAGCTGGAAACACAATGGGAATGATGTCGTAGTGTGGCTCGGGACAAGTGTGGATATAAATAACCTTTACACAAATCGAGTGGAGTTAGTCCATAACTACTGTCTCCTGCTCAAGTCAGTGACTGTTTCAGACAGTGGGGACTACATTGTTACCATGAACTCCCACTCTGACACAACAGCAAGTGCCAGAATCAACCTCCTTGTTTTCGGTGAGTGACAACAATGTTTTCTTTGTTCATATCATGAGGAATAATGAAAAACAATCCTTGTGGTCACAGGCTGCCTGGAAGAAGTGAAATAGTCACATCATGAATATCACAAGTCGAAATCTGGCAGTGAACAGAGCAACAATGAGCAGGAGAAGGCCATTCAGCCCCTCTAGTCAGCTCTGCCATTCAATAAGATCATGACTGATGTGATAGCAGCCTCAAGTCTGCACCCTGCCTATCCCTATTAACATTTACCCCCTTGATTATCAAGAATATACCCCCTTCTGCCTTAAAAATATTCAAAGAATCTGCTTCCACCAACTTTTCAGCAAGAGTCCCAAAAGCTCACCACCCTCTGAATGAAAAAAGTTCTTTTCATCTCTGTTTTAAATGGGCGACCCCTTATTTTTAAACAGTGGCCCTTCATTCTAGATCCTCCGACAAGAGGAAACAGCCTCCCCACATCCACCCTGTCAATACCTCCTCAGGATCTTGTATGCCTCAGTCAAAAATGCATTTTATGACAAAAGATTTTGAAGCCGATTCCAAATGGAAATTGGAGAAATGCTTGAAAAATATTAAGTTGCTGGCTATGGGGAAAAGCAGGGGAGTAGGGATAATTGCTCTTTCAATGGGCCAGGCCAGACACTGTGGTTTAAATGATCCCTTTGCATGGTGCCTGATAGAATGGGTTTCCTCCAATTCCCCCGGTTTCCTCCCACCGTCCGCAAGACGTGCTGGTTAGGTGAAATAGCCATGCTAAATTCTCCCTCAATGTACATGAACACGTCCCAGAGTGAGGTGGCTAGGGAATTTTCACAGTAACTGCACTGCAGTGTTAATGTAAGCCTAGTTGTGACACTAATAAATAAATTTTAAAATGTTAAAATTCACACCATTCAGTCTACCCCAGAATAAGCAACTTCCCATATTTGGTTAACACTGGAAGCTTCAGATCACAATTCCCAGACCAGGCCCTGACTCAGAGTAACTTTACAAACTGTATCTGGTTTTAATTATAAGTTGACCAAAAATCCCAGCATGTTTAACTCTCAGCCAGAATAGCCATTTTGAAGCCAATGTTGCCATTATTGTTGTTAAAATTATTGTTATCATCATTCTTTCTCCATTTACACTTGAATGTCATTGTGACTTATGGGCATAACTGATTTGGGAAAACACATGTACAGTCAAACATAAAGCTGGCTTTATGGATCATACTGCCTGTGATATACATGATTTGGTTTTTCATTTGTCCGGATTGAGGACGAAGATCCTCCAATTTCTACCGGGGCACTTGATCCACAATGTCAGGTTTTACACCAATCAGCAATTTAATAATCTATCCCACACCAACAGACAACACGGTGGCACAGTTGTTAGCACTGCTGCCTCACAACACCAGAAACCCGAGTTCGATTCCCGACTTGTGTCACTGACTGTGTGGAGTTTGCACATTCTCCCCGTGTCTGCGTGAGTTTCCTCCGGGTGCTCCGGCTTCCTCCCACAGTCCAAAGATATGCAGGTTAAGTTGATTGGCCATGCTAAATTGCCCCTTAGAGTCAGTGGGTTATATGTGGGGTTACAGGGATAGGGCTTGGGTGGGATTGTAGTCACTGCAGACTCGATGGGCTGAATGATCTCGTTCTGCATTGTAGGGATTCTATGACCTCTGAGGAAGAGGGAAGTTTAAAATTAAATGATGCAGTACTAGTAGTCTGATACATGTATTAAGTGTTGTTCTTGAATGATATGGTGGGGCTCCATACAGATGCAGCTATTTTATCCTCTTTAAAATGAGATAATTCCGCCCAAGGTTGATGATTAATTCACCGTTTCCATTTGTATTCACAGAACCAATCTCCTCCGTGTATATCACATCCAATGTTTCAAACCCAATGCGAGAGAATGTCTCTGTTTGCCTGACGTGTCATGTAGTTGGAAATTGTAGCAAAAGAATTTGGTTTTTCAATGGGAACGTTGTGGATGGCAATGAGAGGATTATACTTTCTTCAGAAAAGACCAATTTGACGATAATTAGTGTTAATGCAACCAATGTCGGTG
Organism: Carcharhinus amblyrhynchos; assembly: GCF_965287045.1. Classification (NCBI taxonomy): domain Eukaryota; kingdom Metazoa; phylum Chordata; class Chondrichthyes; order Carcharhiniformes; family Carcharhinidae; genus Carcharhinus; species Carcharhinus amblyrhynchos. The sequence goes on along the minus strand of NC_137339.1, from coordinate 67,849,744 downwards.
ACTACCAATGTACTGCACTCAGCCCTTTTAGTGAAAAAGCAAGCGGAGTCTACTCTTTATACATTGAAAGCGAGCACAGTGAGTTTGCATTATTTCTGTAGAATAATACATTCTAGACATTGTCTGATAACTGCGGCTCCTTGGGACATTTTGCTGCTGTGTATATCTTTTAGAATACATCTGTTTCAGGGAGAATGCCTCACTGTCAGCAACTTGACGTAGATTCCATTCCTCAATCATTCAACTCATGTTCTTGCGCCGTAACTCACCAGAAGTGTGAGCTGATGAAGGTGTGGCGAGGACAAATGGATATCTGAGACCTGAGTTAACGTCAGATCTGACACTTTTATCTCATTAAGCAATGAGGTTTAGGGTTCGGAAGGAAACCAAGGAATAATCGGAAAGGAAAGGCAAAATGGATATCACTGATCCTTCACCTCCCCGAGATATCTATCGCTGCCTCTTCCCCGCGTATTTACCCTACCAATCCCCTTAACCTGAACATCTTAGGATACTAAGAAGCAATTTAGCATGGCCAATCCACCTAACCTGTGCATCTTGAAACATTAAGGGGCAATTTAACATGGTCAATTCATCTACACATCTTTGGGCTGTGGGAGGAAAGCAGAGCGCCCGGAGGAAACTGATGCAGACAACAGAAGAACGTGCAAACTCCACGCAGACAGTGACCCAAGCCAAGAATTGAACCCGGGTCCCTGGCACTTTGAAGCAGCAGTGCTAATCACTGTAAAAGATTTGCATAGTGGGGTAAATACATGGAATAGGACTTGGGTAAGGTGCTCTGTCGGAGAGTTGATGCAGATTGAATGGCATCCCTCTGCATTATAGGGATCCTATGATATTATGAAATTCAACCTGCCAATTATTGCCCCATGTGCCTATTCCCAATCAGAGAATCAAAGGATAGGGCGGAAGGCGAGACCAGGATATTGAGTTGGATGATCAGCCTTGATTATAATGAATGGTGGAGCAGGCTCAAAGGGCCGAATGGCCTCCTCCTGCTCCATTTTCTGTGTTTCCATCATAAAGTGAGGAAGAATCGCATCACATAATGGCCAATGGGATGGGAAACCCACTCCCTCAAGAAGTTGGAGATATTTCGGGGTTGAATTGATACTGTCAATAGGTACATTTGCTAAATTAAGGCTCGATAATTGTGTCCAATGATAGGGAAGAAAAGCAGGGAAATGAAGTTCAGTGACAGACCAGCCACACTCTAATTCAATGCTTCACAAACGTTTTGGAGGAGTGATTCCCAACTGAATGCCTGAGACACTTGGAATCAAAATTCCGGGGTGTGGAGAGTTGTTGAGCTGAGTTGGAGTGCGGAGGCTTTACTTGTTGGAGGTTGGGGGTTTGTGAAGGGTGTATTAGCCCTTCCTCAGTAGAGGTTGGCGGTGGAACAGGAGTTGAGAGTTGGGGTTTTGATAAAAAGACAGGTGCCAAAATCCTACTGCCCTGCCCACCACGGTAATCAGAGCGAGGGGTGGACAACGACAAGGTCTGTTGACCTTGGGCAGGATTTTACTGTTTTGAGATGAGCGAGGCTGGAAAAACCTGCCAAGGGTTTCCACAAAAAACCCCAACACCTATCCATTCACGGGCTTTTTTCAGAGCAGCAGTTGCACCTCAGGGAGTTGTCCATTACGCCATGTCCACCATGAAAAAAGGTGCCAAGATTTAAAGGGATCTGACTATTACAATTCGGTCTTTGCTAACTCTCCAAAGACTTTGCAAACTGTAGGCCCTGATCCCTCCCTGGACTTGCGAGTATGGCTAACCTATAATCTCAACTCAGGAATCTATGGAAGAGTTGGGGCCCATGGTTTGTAAAGCCCTGCTCCAATTTAATGAAAGAACAGGCTCTAGGGTTGAATGGCCCACTCCTATTGCTATATTCCTTAAGTTTAATACAGAACTAAACCAATCCTGGGGCAGGACTTTATAGCCTCGTTCATCTCAAAACCATAAAATTCCACCTTGGTCAACCAGGTGGCATGTTAGCGCAGAGGTTAGCACTGCTGCCTCACAGCGCAGGGACCTGGGTTCAATTCTGGCCTCAGGTCACCGTCTGTGTGGAGTTTGCACATTCTCCCCATCACTGCATGGATTTTCCTCCAGATTCTCTGGTTTCTTCCCACAATCCAAAGATGTGCAGGTTAGATGGATTGGCCATGCTACATTGCCACTTAGTGTCAGGGGATTAGCTAGGGTAAATGCATAGGGTTATGGGAATACAGCTGGGTGGGATTGTGGTCAGTGCAGACCTGATGGGCCAAATGGTCTTCTTCTGCACTGTGAGGATTCTAAGTGCATGGGGTTACGGGATAGGGCCTCAGTGGAATTGTCGCTGGTGTAGGTTCGATGCGTCGAATCGCCTTCTTCTGCACTATAGAGACTGTATGATTTCTATGACCTCCATGGTCTGCCCCTCACCCGCTTTAATTCCCATGGCGAGTGTAATGGTAAAATTCTGGCCCTGGTCACAATTGATAACTCTTGACAGTAGCTATGGAAACAGTTATCTCAGCATCAATATTTGAATTTATTTAAACTAAGCAGGAATAATCAATTTGCTAATGCCATTGTATGTTTTCTTAGGCTCCTCTCTTCCAGGTGCTGAAAGTTGCAGCAGCGACAAATGGGTAGCTGCTGTGGCAGTTTTGGGAGTGATCTTGGTCGCTGCTCTCGTCACTGTCACTGTATTGGCCTTCAAAATGCAGAAAATGGCACAGGAGGAAAGGTCAGGTGAGTCAACTCTGCAAAGAAAATGATTTGTTCTCTCTGAACATTGAACAGCTACTCATGTTGATTGGTATTAAAACAGTAACAAGTTATATCAAATAACCCTGACACCAACGGTTTAAAGTACAGATAACAATGAGAGCACGTGACAAGATCATACATGATGATAACTAAAACTGAAGCTTCATATTGTGTCACCATTATCATCTGTTGGAGAGCTGACAGAGGAGAAAGATGCTACTCTGTTAGATAATTTAGTTCAAGCATCAGTGCGATTCAGCTAAATCTGTAAACGTGTCCACCAAAGTTTCCTTTTGTAGAATCCCTAGAGTGCAGAAGAGTCTGCACCAACTCTCTGACAGAGTATCTTACCCAGATCCTCTCCTCCTGCCCTATCCCCATAACCCTACACATTTCCCATTGTTAATCCCCCTAACCTACAAATCTTTGGACGTTAAGGGGCAGTTTAACATGGCCAGTCCACATAATGTACTGTTGTTGTTCGTCCATCGTCAACGATGAGGACCTCGACACCATTAGTCGTTCTGAGGCTGGCTGCGGTTTGTCCGAGATGACTGATTAGGCCAATTTGGGCACGGAATGTCCTGGCACATATTGGACAGACTTGTGTAGACTCTGTAGTTGTTGCACTGGTGGCTCTGGGCTTGCACAGCTCGTGCTTAAATTGTGCTTCAGCAATACACCTTGCTTCGTAAGCTTGGCAGCCTTTGTGGATGAGGTAGCACCAGGCAGAGTGGTTTTGTGCCAGCGTTTCCCAGGTTGTCATGTCTATGTCAAGCAACTTCAGAGGGGCCTTGAGTGTGTCTTTGAAACATTTCTTCTGCCCTCCATGCGAGCGTCTTCATGTCCACATAACATACTGCAATAAGTCTTTGGAGATAGAGTCACTTCACCAAAATCCCTTTATTTACAAACTCTAGCAATCTACCTCTGGGGGGTGTCAGAGGAACAGACACTCTGGTTAAGTACAAGGCAAAGACTCCCTCATTGGCCCATCAATTAGATCCTTAATCAGGGAGCTCATACTCTGATGGGCCAACCTCAATGTCCTGACTGAAGCCATTACACCTACACATCTTCGAACTGTGGCAGGAAACTGAAGCACCCGGATGAAACCCACACTGACACAGGGAGAACGTGCAGACTCCATACAGACAGTCATCCAAGCTGTGAATCAAACCTGGTTCTCTGGCACTATGAGGCCACAGTGCTAACCACTGTGCCATCGTGCTGCCCATTGGCTACACTTAGTTAATGCTGAATAATTGGTGAGAGGGTGACTGAGTTCGATGGTAGTTCATCCAACCTCTTTTTTTTATCCTGTTTATTAACTTATAGCAACAATTATGATGAATAACAGTATAGAAAATAACTCATAGTGCGGCAAGAATTTAATAAACTGACATTTGGAAGAGAATGAGAAGGGAAAGGAGTAGTGGGAGCAAGAAGAAGGAAAAATAAGACAATCAGCAGCAATCAGAGGGCAGAAGGTCTTTCTCAAGAGTACCTGGAGATGAGAGATGAACAGGAGTGGGATCATTCGATGTTGAAATGTACAATACAATATCATAACATTCACCTTTGAAGCATCTCAGAGGCACAGAATAACAGAATGGTTGGAAAACATAATGGAGGCCATACGGCACATTGTGTCTGTGCTGGATGTTTTCGAATGGGCAATTTGCCTGTGCCTCACCCCTCCCCATCTTCTCCCCGTAACCCTCCACATTTCTTCCTCTTTAGATTCTAACACAATTCCCTCTCCAATGCCACGATTAAACCTGCCTCCATCGCGCCCTCACCCAGATTTCAGATCCCACCAACTTGCTGCCAAAACATCCCTTTCCTCACGTCACACTGCTTTTCCCTTTTGCTACTCACCTTAATTGGGTGTTTTATTGCTTTTCAATCATTCCGGTCACCCGCTCACAAGTACATGCTCTGTCCCCTCTCCTTCTCCCCTATGTACTCTATGAACAGTATGTTTTGTCTGTGTAGAGCACAAGAAGCAATACTATTCACTGATCCCAATACTTGTGACAATAATAAATAAGACCTAATCAAAATTTCCAACCCCCCCCCCCCATCTATTCTCCTCATCATTTTGAACGCCTTTCTCAAATCTGAAGAAAAAGCTTGAGCCGTGTGTTTGATGTGATTTCAGGACACTTCATTCTTCGGACAGTAAGCGGATCATCATCAGCAGATGAAAACTGTAGTTCAGCGGTAAACAAGGAGGTAAGTCCTTCTGTAAATCTGTTAACCAAGGGATGTTGCGACTGCTCTCATGGTATTCCAGAATGAAAAGGAAAGTCAGAACTGTGGGGAGTTGTCTCCGATGATAAAGAAGATTGGGAACAGGAGCACAGGTTTGATTAATTGGGGGGGGGGGGCGGAGTAAAGAACCGTAGAGCAATTATTAATCCACACAGCAGCTGGTTAACAACCCGGAATGCATTCCCTGTGGGAGTAGCTGAGGCAGATGGATTGGTATCCTTCAAAAGCTACATTAAAGTTTATTTATTAGCGTCTTGAGCAGGCTTACATTAACACTGCAATGAAGTCACTGTGAAAACCCCCTTGTCACCATACTCTGGCACCTGTTCAGGTCTACTGAGGGTGAGTTCAGCATGGCCAATGAACCTCACCAGCACATCTTTTGGACTGTGGGATGAAACTGGAGCATCCAGAGGAAACCCAAGCAGACATGGGGAAAGCATGCAGACTCCACACAGATAGTGACCCAAGCCAGGAATTGAACCCACATCCTCGACACTGTGAGGCAGCAGCATTAACCACTGTGCCACCGGGTAGTTGGATGTTGACTTGGCAATGAAAGAAATGGCAGAGTGGTTGGGGATGAATGGGGGAGTGGGTCTAATTGGATAGTAATTTCTATGAGCCAGCACAGTCACTGTGGGCAGAACGGCCTCCTGCTCTCCTATAAAATTCTGTGAATTGGTGAAGGCCCAATAATGAGGCAGTGGTTGGGATTTGCTTACTTTATTTGATCTGCATTTTCCTCTCATTCCTTCAATAGGGAGTTGCTATGGGAAGAGGCAGCAATTGATATCTTGGGGAGGTGATCGCATTGTGGTATTGTCACTGGGTTAGTAACCCAGCAGAATTCTCTGAGGATCTGGGATGGCGAAATTTGACGTCAATTTTAAAATAAGTATCTGGACTTAATAATGTCAATTATGGCACAGACCCATCGGTTCAATTCCAACTTGGGTCACTATCTGTGCGAAGTCTGCATGCGCTCTCCGTGTCTGTGTGGGTTTTCTACGGGTGCTCTGGTTTCCTTCCACAGTCTCAAAGACGTGCTGTTTAGGTGCATTGGTCATACTAAATTCCATCTCAGTGTACCCAAACAGGCACTATCAAGTCAATTCTTTAATGGATTTTTTTCGTGGGGGCGTGCGTTTCATAGATCAAAGTTGCTGTGCCTTCTGAAGTCTTAGTTCTTCACATTTTGATATCCCTCTTCAAGCCCTCAAATGTGGAGGTTGTAATACATTGTGCACCTGGAGTGACTGGTTTAGGGGACTCATGGTTAGGGGACTCACTGCTGGATTCAATTTGTGTTCCTTTAAAACTGTTGGATGTGCTGCCTACAAAAAGTAATCAGTTTTCAAACAAGAATACAGCTCCTCTTCTATTTTTGTCCTTGGTTTCTTTAGAAAAATAAAGTGAGGAAAAAGTGTGTAAGAAACAATACATTTCATTGTATACTAATACATGTGACAATTATAAATCAAATCAAAGCATACCCATGATTTCCAGATTCCAAGTCCCACACTGGGAGTACTTTCATTCTTGCATTGTTAGCATTAATTCTTCAAATGGTAGAATCACGTTTTCTAAGAGATTAATTGAGAATATTGCACCTCTTATTATCTTTTGCAATATTTATAATTCTTTGCAGCAAGAATGGAGAAATCAGGATCAGAACGATTCAAACTACATGGTATGTTTCCACTTTACTTTGTTCATTTCAGGCATCTTTATTGGTGAAACTAATAGAAACAGACTTTTTTTGTCTCTCTTTCTGAAGGCCCTCCAGTTCAATGATGAGTCAGTTTATGATCAGCTTGACAGGTATGTTACTTTCATTGTTCCTGAATAACTAAACAAAGTACATTTAAATAGTCATTTGGTGGTACAGAGAATTGCTGAAAAAAGACACATGCTGTCGAAGCTTTTCATCTAGCACTCATCAGGTCAGATTAACAAGATCTCCGAATCTCAAAGGCAGAAGCAAATTACATGAACAGTTGAAGTTTAAGTTAATTTATTAGTGTCACAAGTAGGCTTGCATTAACACTGCAATGACATTACTGTGAAAATCCCTAATCGCCACACTACAGCACCTGTTCAGGTACACCGAGGGAGAATTCAGCATAGCGAATGCATCTAACAATCATGTCTTTTGGACTGTGAGAGGAAACTGGGGCACCCAGAGGAAACCCACACAGGCACAGGAGAACTTGAAAACGCCACAGAGTCACCCAATCCAGGAGTCAAATCCAGGTCCTTTTGCAGTGAGGCAGCAGTGCTAACTGTGCCACCATGCCGCTCCCATTTAACTATTCTTGCAAATCGGTCCTGCTACGTTGAACAGATCATGGCATAGTGGTAACATCACTGGATTAGTAATCCATTTGACTGATCATTTGACTCCAGAGCCACCATGCTTTGGATAGACTCTCAACTGCTCCTTGAGATGGTGTGACAATTCATTCATTCGGTTCAAGGACAATTGGAGATGGGCAAAAATGTGATTTCACTTGCCAGCAATCCCCCATCCCAAAAAAGAATAAGAACAAAGACAAAAAGCTTCAGCAGCCTGTCTCAGCAATTTAACTGTTATTATTAGTAGATTTTACGATCCACCCCCATCCCCACTAGGATCAGATAGAATGAAATTCTGGCGGTAGGTATAATGGGCACTCCATCTGGAATGCCCTTTGGCAAGTCTAACAGCTGATATCAAAGGCAGGAAGGAGTACTGGACAGCTGGGTAGGGGACTGCCCATTTGCTATTTCCCCCACCCTCAGCAGTCCACACCCCATTAAAACACTTGGGTCATCAAAGTCTCAAAGAGACCGGCTTAAGCAGCTCTCTCTGAAAGTGTCTGGAGACAAGGGGCGGGGCAGGCTCAAAGGGCTAGATGGCCTATTCTTGCTCCTATTTCTTATGTTCTTTCTTATGAGGCATTTTTATAAACTGAAGATCCTTTCTTAGTGAAAGTTGTTATCCATCCCAGATTGCAACAGATGCAGGCTGTGGGAATGTAGGCAGCATTTAATTTTGCCTTAGTACAATCTGTTTCCCTCAAAAATCTACTTTATACATGACATTTGTGAAAATACATCACAAAATATTCAGACTTGAAAATTAAGGAAGTGTGACAAAATTCAATTTGTCTCCATATTCCACTGTGCCAAAATATATAGAACCATAGAAAATGGAGCAGGAGTAGGCCATTCAGCCCTTCAAGCCTGCTGCACCATTCATTCTGCTCATGGCTGATCATCCAATGCAACAGCCTGGTCCCTCCTTCCCCATTTTGCCTCAAGTGTTATATCTAACTGTTTCTTGAAAACAAGTAGGGCGGGATTTTACAGCCACACTTGACCTAAAACCATAAAATCCCGCCCAAGGTCAACAGCCTTTTTCATGGTCTGCCCCTCGCCCGCTCCAATTCCCGTGGCAGGTGGGGGTAAAATTCCAGCCACAATGTTTTGGCCTCAACCACTTTCTGTGGTAGCGAATTCCAAAGGCTGTCCACTCTCTGGGTGAAGAAATTTCTCCTCATCTCTATTCTTCATAGCCTACACTGTATCCTCAGACTGTGACCCCTGTTTCTGGGCAGCCTCACCAATCGGAACACCTTTGCTGCATTTACCCTGGCTTGTCCTGTTAGTATGTTATAAGTTTCTATGAGATCCCCACTCATTCTTCTGAACTCTTGTGAATACAGTCATAACAGACTCAATCTCTCCTCACATGTCAATCCTGTCATCCCAGGAATCAGTCCGGTTAAACATTCTTTGCACTCCTTTTACAGCAAGAACATCCTTCAGTTAAGGAGACCAAAACTGCACACAATATTCCAGGTGTGTCCTCACCAATTCCCTGTATAATTGCAGCAAGACATCCATATTCCTGTATTTGAATCCTCTCGCTACAAAGGCCAACATACCACTTGCCTTCTTTACCATCTGCTGTACCTGCATGCTTACCTTCAGTGACTGGTGCACAAGGACACCCAAGTCTCGGTGCCCATTCCTCTCTCCTAATTTATGGCCATTCAGATAGTGATCTGCCTTCCCATTTTTGCTACTGAAGTGGATGACCTCGCATTTGTCTACATTGCATCTGCCATTCATTTCCCATTCACTCAGCCTGTCCAAATCACACTGAAGGATTTCTGCATCCTCCTCACAGCTCACCCTCCCACCCAGCTTTGTGCCATTGCGGGATTCTAGAGATTTACAACGTACATTCCCTAGCAAAGAAGGGCATAATGATTTCAAGTTTAAAATGACAAAGTGCAATAGAATTCAGCTTTTCCCCGTGAAACACATTCCATTCTGAGCTTCCTCAATGCCATTAAAATACTCGAGTTAAATTTCCCTTAGACCCATCCTTATTGAGCATTAGTGCAAATGGGCAAGGCCACTTTTTATGGTCTTGTTTGTGGTTGGTGTGCAGCATCTGGAGAGTGCTGCAGTATCAGGGGTGCTGTGCTTTAAGTGGAACATTTTACAACCGCCTCTCAGGATGTTCATTCAACATCCTGTAGGACCAATGACAAAGTGCTGGAAAATGGGAATAGAATGGATAGTTGCTTGATTTCTGACACAGACACAATGGGCCAAAGGCCAGTTTTTGTGCTGTGGGTTCCATGGCACTGTTCCCAAAGAGAACTAGGGGAGGAGACCCAGGCCAATGTGACTGGAAGATTCTACCACCAGTCAATGCCAGGCCACCTCCCACTGCCAGGAAACATGCCATGGCCATGCTAAATTGCCCCTTAGTGTCAGGGCGACTAGCTAGGGTAAATGCATGAGATTATGGGGATAGGGCCTAGGTGGGATTGTGGCTGGTGCAGACTCAATGGGCCGAATGACCTCCTTCTGCACTGTAGGATGCTATGATCATTGAGTCATAATCATTTGGTCCATCGAGTCTGCACTGTCTCTCTGACATAGTGTTATATCCAGGCCCTTTCCCATATCCTAGCATGGCCAATCCACCTAACCCGCACATTTTTGGACTGCGGGAGGAAACGGAAACACCCAGAGAAAACCCACGCAGACACGGGAAGAATGTGCAAACTCACACAGACACTGACCCGAGGCTGGAATTGAACCTGGACCCCTGGCGCTGTGAGACAGCAGTGCTAACCACTGTGCCACCATGCCACCCTATAAATCACCATAAATGCACATCACCAAACATCTCTGATAATGCCCCGAGGGTGCTATGTCAATGCAAATCTTCCTCTTTTTACATGGCAGCTGAACTCACTCTGAAGGGATGGCGGGAAGGCTGCTGGCCAAGCCAGTGAAATCAGCCGATGGCAAGGTGATGTTGGAAATGCATTGAGAAGGTTGAAGAATGGGATGGCCAAAACTACACCACATCAACCTGGAGTCTGCTGACACTGACAACAGAAACTGATCAGTTCGGGGACGAGAGCGCATCAAACCATCCCGCTGTCCCGTCACCTCGTGGGTCGGGAACAGAGTTATACCGTCACTATACCACTATAATCTCTCTGAGGGCCAGCGCTGCTTCTCACTGTTAGTCTCAGGTGTCAGCTTTTGCATAGAGCATTGGAAGTTGAATTATAATGCTTGTTTCAGTAAGAATGTTCGGGTACGTGTAGTGATACAAAAAAGGGAACATACTGGATAAACTCTGCAGGTCTGGCAGCATCTGTATATCGTTTCCCCTGCCCTATCCCCGTAACTCCGCACATTCACCAGAGGTACCCCATCTAACTGACACGTATTGGGATACCAAGGGGCAGTTTAGCCAATCCACCTGACCTGCACACCTTTGGACACTAAGGGGCATCTGTGGGGAGAGAAACAGAATTAACAAGTGAGATTCTCTGGCCTCCCCATGGCATGTTTCTCAGCCGTGGGAGGTGGCCCATCACTGATCCCATTGCGGTCAATGGGATTTCCCATTGAATCCACCTCACTCACCAGGGCTGGAGGATCCCACCAGTGGGGACAGCCAATAGACCTTGCCCAACATTTCAAATCTGCATGACCCTTTTTCAAAACCACAAAGGGGCCAATATTTTACCCCCCCCACCTCTCTTTCATTCTGTAGATGGCTGGTATACACTTGAAATGTGTGCTGGGAGTTTACAATCTCACTCAGGTGAAACTTGTAAAGTCCTTCCCAAGGCCAACAGAGGATTCCGTTCTGCAAGCCTCACTCGCCCCGATTCCGGTAAAATTCCGGCAGTTAACTCCAGGAATCTCCAATCTCGCTCACAATCTCCAGTTCCGCTGCAGTGAGTGGAGATTTGACTGAGTGCCTAATTCTCTGTTTGCCGCTGGCAGTGGCAGTGGGGGGAATGGTGGGGGGGGGGCAAATTTTCCATTCAACGTGGGGGTGGGGGGTTGAGGAGGGCAAGCAACACCGGGAAATTCGGGCCTCTGTTTTTCCATTTCCACAGATGCTGCCTGAACTGCTGAGTTTATTCAACATTTTCTGTTTTCATAGTAATACAATTATTTTTTAAAAATGATACTCCTGATATTGAAGTGCTGTTTGTATTGCTTAGTTTTCTAATTGTAAATCGATTTCTAAAAGGTCATGTTTAATAGTTTGCTCAGATTCAACTCTCCAGGAAAAGTCTTCTGCTGAAGTTCTGGTGAACTGTTATATTTACATTCATGTAAATTCTGTATTAAAATATAATGACAATGTGGACCCATGATTATTAAACTCCACGTTACTGTATCTACTCTGTGTCCAATCTAGTCAAGGCTTTTCAGATCGCAAGGAGCTAGAAAAGTCCATCGGGTGAAGGGAATAGCATGTTTCCCATGACAGATTTAGGTTTTTAAAGAATTTTTTCTTGGAACGTGGATGTCACTGGCAAAGCCATCATTTGTTACCCATCTCCAACTGGCTGAGAACTGACGGACAGTTAAGATTCAACCGCATTGCTGTGGGATCTGGAGTCACACAGGCCTGACCAGGTAAGATTTCCTTCCCTGAAGGATTGTATACTAATACGTGTAACAATAAAAAATCAAATCAAAGACATTACTGAATCAGATGGGTTTTTACAGCAATTAATTCATGGGGCCAGCTTTTCAACCCCTGATTACGCATTTAATTTTAAATACCACCAGCTGCCATGGTGGGATTTGAACCCGTGTCCCTACAGCACTAGCCTAGGCCTGTGGATTACTGGTCTAGTGACATTAACACAGACCCCGCCCAAAGAAATAAAGGGACATGAGAGGATGTTCCATCACCAGGGACTGGTTGGGCCAACTGACCTGCTTGTGTGCTTTTTATCCTATGGAAGCTATGCTAATAAAACCTTTCCTCATATCCCAGTAAATCCCCCACATCCCACTCACCCTCTGGATGGTTTCCTTCCACAGTCACTGCAGGATCACTTCAGCGATGCCTTTACACCTCCTGCACAGATGCCTCATTCCCTGGGTTCCCCGGCCATCTGTGTGACTTTATTTGTCTCAGGCTCAAACCCTGTAGCAGTGGATTGTACTTGCTGAAAATCAACGTCAATTTTTTGAAGCCAAATTTGTTTCTGACCTCAGGGATGGAGAGGGGAGGGGGGCGGGGGTGTGGGGTGGGGGTGGGTAGTGCTGGGAGGACTGGGGTTACCTCCCTTCATTTGACCAAAATGACCTTCTGTGGAAATTAGTTTGGGAAAAAGAAATAAAATGAAAACTTTCCTTTTCAAATCCGAAGGACGTCATAGATGTTAGAATGTAGTCAGTGATAACATTGGATCTGTTGTAATGTGACCAATAGTAACAAGCTGTAAGGATCAGCAGACCCAGTAAACCATTTAACCAATGACAGAATGATGTGATGATCAGCTGACCAGCTGATTTCGTATGAACAAGAATCTGTTGAGAATTGTTAAATTTCATTGAATGGCCCTGGGTGAGGCCTCAAGTTTGGAGTAATGAAGTTTCTTTATTAAACTTTTTCTTTGATTTTGTTAGATTTTTAGTTCTTTCTGAATTAACAATAGGAACATAAGAACATAAGAAATAGGAGCAGGAGTAGGCCGTCTAGCCCTTCGAGCCTGCCCCGCCATTCAATAAGATCATGGCTGATCTGTTGTGGCTCAGTTCCACATTCCCGCCCTCTCCCATAACCCTTAATCCCCTCTCTTATCAAAAACCCATCAACCCGCGTCTTAAAAATATTAAGCGAGGTAGCCTCCACCACTTCAACGGGCAGAGAATTCCAGAGATTCACCACCCTTTGAGTGAAGAAGTTCTTCCTCAACTCCGTTCTAAACCGCCCCCCCTTTATCTTGAGGCTGTGCCCCCTAGTCCTACTGTCCTTTCTGAGCGGGAGGAGTCTCTCCACCTCTATCCTATCCATCCCATTCATCATCTTATACGTCTCAATGAGATCTCCCCTCATTCTTCTAAACTCTAACAAGTACAAGCCTAGTTTATTCAGCCTCTCCTCATAGCTCAACCCCCTCAACTCCGGCATCAGCCTAGTACACCTCCTCTGCACTCCCTCCAAGGCCAAAATATCCTTGCGTAAGTACGGCGCCCAAAACTGCGCACAGTACTCCAGCTGCGGCCTCACCAATGCCGTATACAGCCGCAGCAAGACCTCCCTACTTTTATATTCAATCCCCCTTGCTATGAAGGCCAGCATCTCATTCGCCTTCCTGACCACCTGCTGCACCTGCAAGCTGGGTTTTTGCGACTCATGCACAAGGACCCCGAGGTCCCTCTGCACCGTCACCTGCTGTAGTTTTTCTCCACGTAAGTAATAGTCCTTCCTACCATTATTCCTACCAAAGTGGACCACCTCGCACTTGCCAACATTAAATTCCATTTGCCAGTTCCTGGCCCATTCGCCCAGCCTATCTAGATCCTTCTGCAGACTCTCCACACCCTCCGCGCAATTTGCCGTTCCACCAATCTTGGTGTCATCAGCAAATTTCGACATCCTACACTCGGCTCCCTCCTCCAGATCATCTATATAAATGGTAAATAGCTGAGGCCCCAGCACCGACCCCTGAGGCACTCCACTAGTCACCAACCGCCAATCCGAATAGCACCCATTGACCCCCACTCTCTGCTTCCTATTTGACAACCAATCTTCTATCCACGCTAACACCCTACCCCCACTCCATGTCCCCTGACCTTCTGCAATAACCTCTTGTGAGGTACCTTGTCAAACGCCTTCTGAAAATCAAGAAAGACCACATCCACCGGCTCTCCTCTATCCACCGCCCTAGACACATCCTCATAGAACTCCAGTAAATTTGTCAGACACGACTTCCCCTTAACGAAACCGTGCTGCGTCTGCTCTATCAAGCAATTCCCCTCAAGATGCCTCGCTATTTCCTCCTTGATGACGGACTCTAACATTTTACCTATAACAGACGTTAAACTAACATAGGAATTAAGAGCAGATGTAGGCAAATTCAGCCCTGTGATCCTGCTCCACCAGTCAAACAGATCATGGCTGATCTCTCCCTGATCTCAAATCCACCTCCCCATTGTTCCCCATATCCCCTTATCCCTTTTTTATTAGAACATGTTGCTTTATTGTATTCATACAGCGTCTTTCGCAACCCCAAACACTTTGCAGCCAATCTGGCACTTTTTGTCCACTACAGACTTTGAAAGATGTTTGGCACGGTGCAGCCAATCTTGGGGAAATGTCCCTGCTACTCCAAGTTAAACCACTTCCCGGTTCGCTTTCCAGGTCACGTATTATTCAAAGTAAACAAATTTCTGTTTGTTGACTAATGTCTAATCCTTGCAAGGACAAGGTTGAACAGTCACCGACAGTAATAGTGAAGGCACTCGTCTTGAGGTAGGGGTGAAAAGTGTAAAGTTGATTGTATCTCACTTATTTATCTCTCCAACCCGATTAGTGTGCAGTAGGGAAGTAATGGGGAAAACCAACAAAACAGGAAGACAAATTCTCTGCAAGTCACTGGCAATGAGTGAACACCACACTGCATTTGTGATTTCCCGATATGTTCCAACAGAGAGAATTGTCCCTCCAGTCACAGGATAATATCCCCTTTCCATTCCTCATGGGATGAAACTGTTTTAGGTTAATCGGAATAGTAATCCAGAGACCCAGGGTAATGCTCTGGGAACTTGTGTTTGAATTCCCCCATTGCAGATTGTGAAATTTGAATTAATGGAGTCTTAGGTCGGGATTTTACGGCCTCGTTTGACCGAGACCAGAAAATCCACCCCGAGGTCAACACACCTTCTTGTGGTCTGCCCCTCGCCTGCTCTATTCTCATGGCAGGTGGGGTGGTAGAATTTTGATGCTAGAGTTTTACAGCTCAAAGAGGCCCTTTGGCCCATTGCATCTGTGCAAGCCATCAAACACATATCTATTCTAATCCTATTTTCCAGCATTTGGTCTGTAGCCTTGTATGCCATTCAATCAAAAATAAAACTTGGAATGAAAGTAATGTCTAATGAGTGTTGCTCTCTTTATTGAACTCTTCTTAGATGTGTCCTTATTATCCACTGGTATATAATCGTTAAAATGGTTTTAATATGTTTTACGCTGTGAGCCTTAAAACTGGCCATCATGTACCCATAATAGGATAGCACAGTGGTTAGCACTGCTGCCCCGCAGCACCAGGGACCTGGATTCGATACCCAACTTAGATCACTGTCTGTTCAAAGTCTGCATGTTCTCCCTGTGTCTGCATGGGTTTCCTCCGGGTGCTCTAGTTTCCTCCCATAGTCTGAAATGTGTATTGGTTCGATACATTGACCGTGCTAAATTCTCCCTCAGTGTATCCGAACAGGGGCCAAAGTATGGCAGCTAGGGGATTTTCACAGTAACTTCATTGCAGTGTTAATGTATTTGTGACACTAATAAATAAACTTTAATATGTTCTTTCCTATTTTCCTCCGATTCCTATTTTTTCTTAAAAGTGATTTTAAACTTTTAGTGGAGAAATAGGGACTTCTATACCCTGTTTCTAACTTACAGTAAAGATACATTGTTTTTATCATGTCTAATTCTGTTTTGCTGAGCTAAGTTTTACGAATGTCTTCCCAACAGACATGGAGAAATGGTACCAAGCCGTAGCATCATAGATTCACCTAGGATTCCTTTGTAAGTGAATATGGTAGTGACGAGATATATCTTCCTTAAAAATTCTTTGCAAGCTTTAAGACTAATTGACTCAGGCCCTGGTGTAAAGAATACGTCTGTCTGCAATCAAGTTTGTTAACCTAGTGCTGCCCACGTATTGAGGTTTCTGGGAAAAGGTGGCTGTCTATGAATCTATGTCATTTTCTCAATTCTGCAATAAAATGTCCGAAGTATCTATGAATCCCACTTGAGATTTGTGACAATACTGTGCCTTTAAGAAATGTATTTGTGTCATGTTTCTTTTGAAGGAATTTTATTTATTCAGTCTGACTACGGTGCTGATTTGTCATGCTGAGCCTGCAGAAGAATAATTGTTCTGAGTAAATGGGTGTTTGTTTTAATCTGAGCTAATGCATTTCAGTTATGCGTAGAGATTTCCCCCTGGGGTTACAGAGTAGGAATTAATTAGGTAGATTGACAAGAGAGAGTCATGTGAATGGGCAGAGCTAGACCTACAGAAAGACAAGCAGGCCATTGTTGTTTGAATTTGCAAGGGACAGCAGCTCTTTCTCTCTCTCTCTCTCTGAGAAATTAAAGCCTGGGGCTTGTTAGAAAATAGTTACCTCTCTCTCCAGAGGTTTGCAAAAGGCAAGAGGTGTTTTCTCCCCTCGCCCCTCTCTGGAGTTCTGTTTTTTGAAGACAGGTTTCTCTCTGGAGTTTGGTTGTTTGAAGACAGGTTCCTCTCCGAAGGCTGCTGTCTAAGAGCCAGGAGACAGGTATCTTTCTGTATCTGTGTCCAGAGATGTTAAAAGACTAGAAACTCGTGTAATCATGTGTGATTTTGCTAACTGATTCTGAAGAGGAGTTTACATCTATGAAGAATATTCCTTAAATTGGAAAGTAATAGAGATAGGCTGGCAGTTAAGAATTATATCTTGTCATGTTTAAGTATCTCAATTGATAAAACTTATGCTAATGCTTTTTGTTATAGTTGAACTGCATTGTTGAATAAAGTTCATTTTAATAAAAACTTCATGGGTCAATAGAATCACACCTAGAGCAAAACATGTCATTTTTATTTTATTCATTCATGGGATATGGGCATTGCTGGCTGGCCAGCATTTATTGCCCGTCCCTTGTTGTCTTTGAGGGGTAGTTGAGAGCCAACCACATTGCTATGTCTCTGGAGTTGCATGTAGGCCAGACCAGGGAAGGATTGCAGATTTCCTTCCACGAAGGACATAATGAAGCAGATGGATTTTTCCGACAATCGACAATGGCTTCATAGTCATCAGAAGATTCTTAATTCCAGATTTTTAAAATTGAATTCAAATGCCACCCTCTGCTGTGGCAGGCTTCAAACCCGGGTTTTCAGAACAATAGCTGATTTTTCTGGATTAATAGCCTAGTGATAAATACTACTAGGCCATGGCCTCCTCATATGCTTACACTAATGACAGAATCAAATCGGTGTCTAACTTTATAATACACCTTTGACTTTCTGATCTGGTCCCCGATACCAGAAGTTTTAAATGTATAATACCCTCCCCTATTGATGCCCAATAACAGCCGCGTATACCATCTACAAGATGCGATGCAGGAACTCGCCAAGGCTCCTTAGGCAGCACTTTCCAAACCTATGATCACTGCCATCTAGAAGGACAAGAGCAGTAGATACCTGGGAACACAGACATCAGCTCACACCCACCTTTTCAAGGTGCAATTAGGGATGGGCAATAAGTGCTGGCACAGCCAGTGATGCCCACATTGGGCAATTAAATAAGAATCATTGTGATTCTCAGTTATTCTTTTAGTGAGGTAAAAGTCCATGTTTGCTTTAGTTAATACCTAATCTGGTCCATTGACCAGGCATATCTAGCTGCTCTCTCTCTCTATGACAGGAAATAACATTACCCCGACAAGATGGAGAGAGTCCAACTCACTGCCCTGGCTGTCTGGTTATTCCTACCCGCTGGTGAGAGTGAATTTTATGATCTGTGTTAAATACCTCTACAACATTTTTAGCCTTTACAAGGTACGGTATGGTAGATTGTTGCATAAGGTTAAATCTCACGGGATCCAGAGCAAGGTAGCCAAAACTGGCTTGATGGCGGAAGACAGAGGGTGGTTGTAGAGGTTTGTGACCAGCGATGTGCCTCAGGGATCAGTGCTGGGTCCACTGTTATTTGTCATTTATATTAATAATTTGGGTGAGAATTTGGGAAGCATGGTTAGTAAGTTTGCAGATGACACCAAGATTGGTGGTATAGGGGATAGTGAAGAAGGTTATCTTGGATTGCAATGGGATCTTGATCAATTGGGCCAGCAGGCTGATGAATAGCAGATGGAGTTTAATTTAGATAAATGGGAGGTGATACATTTTGGCCGAATGAACCAGGGCAGGACTTACTCAGTTAATGCTTGAGCTTTGGGAGCATTAGAGAACAAAGAGGTCTAGGGGTGCATGTTCGTAGCTCCTTGAAAGTGGAGTTACAGGTTGGCAGATTGGTGAAGAAGGCAGTCGGCATGCTTGGTTTCATTGGTCAGAACACTGAATACAGGAGTTGGGACATCTTGTTAAAGATATTGGTAAGGCCGCGCTTGGAATACTGTGTACAGTTTAGGTCACCCTATTATAGAAAGGATATTATTAAACTAGAAAGAGTGCAGAAAAGATTTACTGGGGTGCTACCGGGACTTGATGGTTTGAGTTGTAAGTAAAGGCTGGATCAACTGGGACTTTTTTCCCTTGAGCATAGGAAGCTTAGGGGTGATCTTTTAAAGGCCTATAAAATAATGAGGGGCATAGATCAGCTAGATAGTCAACATCTCTTCCCAAAGGTAAGAAAGACTCATACTGGAGGGCATAGGTTTAAAGTGAGAGGGGAGAAATACAAAAGAGTCCAGAGGGGCAATTCTTTCACACAGAGGGTGGTGAGTATCTGGAATAAGCTGCCAGAGGTAGTAGTAGAGGTGGGTACAATTTTGTCTTTTAAAAAGCATTTTGACAGTTACATAGGTCAGTTGGGTATAGAGGGATATGGACCAAACGTGGACAATTGGGACTAGCTTAAAAAAGGGCAGCATGGACAAGTTGGGCTGAAGGACCTATTTCCATGTTGTAAACCTCTAGACTCTAACCATTATGAAATGTTCATTTGAATGTTTTGAAGCAGCTCAGAGTGTAACACGACGTATGCAGAGAACTTGAATATTATTGCTCTATCTGTGATGGTTAGTTTGAAAAGGTGGTAATTTTCTTTCAGATGTTGTACTAATAAAGTATATTTTGCAAAAAAAGAAATTCTCATGTTGTTATGGCAAGGATTCAACAAGCGGGGAGGATAAATTAATTACCGCTTGAGTATTATTACTGGTATTGATGCTGATTTTATACCCTGCCCTATCCTGCCTCTGTCTCATTTTCATTTAAATTTCCTCACTTTCCCCCCCAACCCCTGTAGTTGAATTTCAACGTCTGATCATCTCGGTGAGTGAGACTACTGTGAATGCAGCAGCCGGAGATCCTGTGCTTCTGTCCGCGAGGCTGTCCGTGGAGGTGAGCAGTGGGAGCTGGAAACACAATGAGAATGATGTCGTAGTGTGGATCGGGACAAGTGTGGATATAAATAACCTTTACACAAATCGAGTGGAGTTAGTCCATAACTACTCTCTCCTGCTCAAGTCAGTGACTGTTTCAGACAGTGGGGACTACATTGTTACCATGAACTCCCACTCTGACACAACAGCAAGTGCCAGAATCAACCTCCTTGTTTTCGGTGAGTAACAACAATGTTTTCTTTGTTCATATCATGAGGAAATAATGAAAAACAATCCTTGTGTTCACAGGCTGCCTGGAAGAAGTGAAATAGTCACATCATGAATATCACAAGTCAAAATCTGGCAGCGAACAGAGTAACAATGAGCAAGAGAAGGCCATTCAGCCCCTCTAGTCAGCTCTGCCATTCAATAAGATCATGACTGATGTGATAGCAGCCTCAAGTCTGCACGCTGCCTATCCCCGTTCACATTTACCCCCTTGATTATCAAGAATATACCCACTTCTGCCTTAAAAATATTCGAAGAATCTGCTTCCACCAACTTTTCAGCAAGAGTCCCAAAAGCTCACCACCCTCTGAATGAAAAAAGTTCTTCTCATCTCTGTTTTAAATTGGCGACCCCTTATTTTTAAACAGTGGCCCTTCATTCTAGATTCTCCGACAAGAGGAAACAGCCTCCCCATATCCACCCTGTCAATACCTCCTCAGGATCTTGTATGCCTCAGTCAAAAATGCATTTTATGACAAAAGATTTTGAAGCAGATTCCAAACGGAAATTGGAGAAATGCTTGAAAAATATTAAGTTGTGGGCTGTGGGGAAAAGCAGGGGAGTAGGGATAATTGCTCTTTCAGTGGGCCAGGCCAGACACTGTGGTTTAAATGATCCCTTTGCATGGTGCCTGATAGAATGGGTTTCCTCCAGTTCCCCCGGTTTCCTCCCACAGTCCGCAAGACGTGCTGGTTAGGTGAAATAGCCATGCTAAATTCTCCCTCAATGTACATGAACACGTCCCAGAGTGAGGTGGCTAGGGAATTTTCACAGTAACTGCACTGCAGTGTTAATGTAAGCCTAGTTGTGACACTAATAAATAAATTTTAAAATGTTAAAATTCACACCATTCAGTCTACCCCAGAATAAGCAACTTCCCATATTTGGTTAACACTGGAAGCTTCAGATCACAATTCCCAGACCAGGCCCTGACTCAGAGTAACTTTACAAACTGTATCTGGTTTTAATTATAAGTTGACCAAAAATCCCAGCATGTTTAACTCTCAGCCAGAATAGCCATTTTGAAGCCAATGTTGCCATTATTGTTGTTAAAATTATTGTTATCATCATTCTTTCTCCATTTACACTTGAATGTCATTGTGACTTATGGGCATAACTGATTTGGGAAAACACATGTACAGTCAAACATAAAGCTGGCTTTATGGATCATACTGCCTGTGATATACATGATCTGGTTTTTCATTTGTCCGGATTGAGGACGAAGATCCTCCAATTTCTACCGGGGCACTTGATCCACAATGTCAGGTTTTACACCAATCAGCAATTTAATAATCTATCCCACACCAACAGACAACACGGTGGCACAGTTGTTAGCACTGCTGCCTCACAACACCAGAAACCCGAGTTCGATTCCCGACTTGTGTCACTGACTGTGTGGAGTTTGCACATTCTCCCCGTGTCTGCGTGAGTTTCCTCCGGGTGCTCCGGCTTCCTCCCACAGTCCAAAGATATGCAGGTTAAGTTGATTGGCCATGCTAAATTGCCCCTTAGAGTCAGTGGGTTATATGTGGGGTTACAGGGATAGGGCTTGGGTGGGATTGTAGTCACTGCAGACTCGATGGGCTGAATGATCTCGTTCTGCATTGTAGGGATTCTATGACCTCTGAGGAAGAGGGAAGTTTAAAATTAAATGATGCAGTACTAGTAGTCTGATACATGTATTAAGTGTTGTTCTTGAATGATATGGTGGGGCCCCATACAGATGCAGCTATTTTATCCTCTTTAAAATGAGATAATTCCGCCCAAGGTTGATGATTAATTCACCGTTTCCATTTGTATTCACAGAACCAATCTCCTCCGTGTATATCACATCCAATGTTTCAAACCCAATGCGAGAGAATGTCTCTGTTTGCCTGACGTGTCATGTAGTTGGAAATTGTAGCAAAAGAATTTGGTTTTTCAATGGGAACGTTGTGGATGGCAATGAGAGGATTATACTTTCTTCAGAAAAGACCAATTTGACGATAATTAGTGTTAATGCAACCAATGTCGGTGACTACCAATGTACTGCACTCAGCCCTTTTAGTGAAAAAGCAAGCGGAGTCTACTCTTTATACATTGAAAGCGAGCACAGTGAGTTTGCATTATTTCTGTAGAATAATACATTCTAGACATTGTCTGATAACTGCGGCTCCTTGGGACATTTTGCTGCTGTGTATATCTTTTAGAATACATCTGTTTCAGGGAGAATGCCTCACTGTCAGCAACTTGACGTAGATTCCATTCCTCAATCATTCAACTCATGTTCTTGCGCCGTAACTCACCAGAAGTGTGAGCTGATGAAGGTGTGGCGAGGACAAATGGATATCTGAGACCTGAGTTAACGTCAGATCTGACACTTTTATCTCATTAAGCAATGAGGTTTAGGGTTCGGAAGGAAACCAAGGAATAATCGGAAAGGAAAGGCAAAATGGATATCACTGATCCTTCACCTCCCCGAGATATCTATCGCTGCCTCTTCCCCGCGTATTTACCCTACCAATCCCCTTAACCTGAACATCTTAGGATACTAAGAAGCAATTTATCATGGCCAATCCACCTAACCTGTGCATCTTGAAACATTAAGGGGCAATTTAACATGGTCAATTCATCTACACATCTTTGGGCTGTGGGAGGAAACCAGAGCGCCCGGAGGAAACTGATGCAGACAACAGAAGAACGTGCAAACTCCACGCAGACAGTGACCCAAGCCAAGAATTGAACCCGGGTCCCTGGCACTTTGAAGCAGCAGTGCTAATCACTGTAAAAGATTTGCATAGTGGGGTAAATACATGGAATAGGACTTGGGTAAGGTGCTCTGTCGGAGAGTTGATGCAGATTGAATGGCATCCCTCTGCATTATAGGGATCCTATGATATTATGAAATTCAACCTGCCAATTATTGCCCCATGTGCCTATTCCCAATCAGAGAATCAAAGGATAGGGCGGAAGGCGAGACCAGGATATTGAGTTGGATGATCAGCCTTGATTATAATGAATGGTGGAGCAGGCTCAAAGGGCCGAATGGCCTCCTCCTGCTCCATTTTCTGTGTTTCCATCATAAAGTGAGGAAGAATCGCATCACATAATGGCCAATGGGATGGGAAACCCACTCCCTCAAGAAGTTGGAGATATTTCGGGGTTGAATTGATACTGTCAATAGGTACATTTGCTAAATTAAGGCTCGATAATTGTGTCCAATGATAGGGAAGAAAAGCAGGGAAATGAAGTTCAGTGACAGACCAGCCACACTCTAATTCAATGCTTCACAAACGTTTTGGAGGAGTGATTCCCAACTGAATGCCTGAGACACTTGGAATCAAAATTCCGGGGTGTGGAGAGTTGTTGAGCTGAGTTGGAGTGCGGAGGCTTTACTTGTTGGAGGTTGGGGGTTTGTGAAGGGTGTATTAGCCCTTCCTCAGTAGAGGTTGGCGGTGGAACAGGAGTTGAGAGTTGGGGTTTTGATAAAAAGACAGGTGCCAAAATCCTACTGCCCTGCCCACCACGGTAATCAGAGCGAGGGGTGGACAACGATAAGGTCTGTTGACCTCGGGCAGGATTTTACTGTTTTGAGATGAGCGAGGCTGGAAAAACCTGCCAAGGGTTTCCACAAAAAACCCCAACACCTATCCATTCACGGGCTTTTTTCAGAGCAGCAGTTGCACCTCAGGGAGTTGTCCATTACGCCATGTCCACCATGAAAAAAGGTGCCAAGATTTAAAGGGATCTGACTATTACAATTCGGTCTTTGCTAACTCTCCAAAGACTTTGCAAACTGTAGGCCCTGATCCCTCCCTGGACTTGCGAGTATGGCTAACCTATAATCTCAACTCAGGAATCTATGGAAGAGTTGGGGCCCATGGTTTGTAAAGCCCTGCTCCAATTTAATGAAAGAACAGGCTCTAGGGTTGAATGGCCCACTCCTATTGCTATATTCCTTAAGTTTAATACAGAACTAAACCAATCCTGGGGCAGGACTTTATAGCCTCGTTCATCTCAAAACCATAAAATTCCACCTTGGTCAACCAGGTGGCATGTTAGCGCAGAGGTTAGCACTGCTGCCTCACAGCGCAGGGACCTGGGTTCAATTCTGGCCTCAGGTCACCGTCTGTGTGGAGTTTGCACATTCTCCCCATCACTGCATGGATTTTCCTCCAGATTCTCTGGTTTCTTCCCACAATCCAAAGATGTGCAGGTTAGATGGATTGGCCATGCTACATTGCCACTTAGTGTCAGGGGATTAGCTAGGGTAAATGCATAGGGTTATGGGAATACAGCTGGGTGGGATTGTGGTCAGTGCAGACCTGATGGGCCAAATGGTCTTCTTCTGCACTGTGAGGATTCTAAGTGCATGGGGTTACGGGATAGGGCCTCAGTGGAATTGTCGCTGGTGTAGGTTCGATGCGTCGAATCGCCTTCTTCTGCACTATAGAGACTGTATGATTTCTATGACCTCCATGGTCTGCCCCTCACCCGCTTTAATTCCCATGGCGAGTGTAATGGTAAAATTCTGGCCCTGGTCACAATTGATAACTCTTGACAGTAGCTATGGAAACAGTTATCTCAGCATCAATATTTGAATTTATTTAAACTAAGCAGGAATAATCAATTTGCTAATGCCATTGTATGTTTTCTTAGGCTCCTCTCTTCCAGGTGCTGAAAGTTGCAGCAGCGACAAATGGGTAGCTGCTGTGGCAGTTTTGGGAGTGATCTTGGTCGCTGCTCTCGTCACTGTCACTGTATTGGCCTTCAAAATGCAGAAAATGGCACAGGAGGAAAGGTCAGGTGAGTCAACTCTGCAAAGAAAATGATTTGTTCTCTCTGAACATTGAACAGCTACTCATGTTGATTGGTATTAAAACAGTAACAAGTTATATCAAATAACCCTGACACCAACGGTTTAAAGTACAGATAACAATGAGAGCACGTGACAAGATCATACATGATGATAACTAAAACTGAAGCTTCATATTGTGTCACCATTATCATCTGTTGGAGAGCTGACAGAGGAGAAAGATGCTACTCTGTTAGATAATTTAGTTCAAGCATCAGTGCGATTCAGCTAAATCTGTAAACGTGTCCACCAAAGTTTCCTTTTGTAGAATCCCTAGAGTGCAGAAGAGTCTGCACCAACTCTCTGACAGAGTATCTTACCCAGATCCTCTCCTCCTGCCCTATCCCCATAACCCTACACATTTCCCATTGTTAATCCCCCTAACCTACAAATCTTTGGACGTTAAGGGGCAGTTTAACATGGCCAGTCCACATAATGTACTGTTGTTGTTCGTCCATCGTCAACGATGAGGACCTCGACACCATTAGTCGTTCTGAGGCTGGCTGCGGTTTGTCCGAGATGACTGATTAGGCCAATTTGGGCACGGAATGTCCTGGCACATATTGGACAGACTTGTGTAGACTCTGTAGTTGTTGCACTGGTGGCTCTGGGCTTGCACAGCTCGTGCTTAAATTGTGCTTCAGCAATACACCTTGCTTCGTAAGCTTGGCAGCCTTTGTGGATGAGGTAGCACCAGGCAGAGTGGTTTTGTGCCAGCGTTTCCCAGGTTGTCATGTCTATGTCAAGCAACTTCAGAGGGGCCTTGAGTGTGTCTTTGAAACATTTCTTCTGCCCTCCATGCGAGCGTCTTCATGTCCACATAACATACTGCAATAAGTCTTTGGAGATAGAGTCACTTCACCAAAATCCCTTTATTTACAAACTCTAGCAATCTACCTCTGGGGGGTGTCAGAGGAACAGACACTCTGGTTAAGTACAAGGCAAAGACTCCCTCATTGGCCCATCAATTAGATCCTTAATCAGGGAGCTCATACTCTGATGGGCCAACCTCAATGTCCTGACTGAAGCCATTACACCTACACATCTTCGAACTGTGGCAGGAAACTGAAGCACCCGGATGAAACCCACACTGACACAGGGAGAACGTGCAGACTCCATACAGACAGTCATCCAAGCTGTGAATCAAACCTGGTTCTCTGGCACTATGAGGCCACAGTGCTAACCACTGTGCCATCGTGCTGCCCATTGGCTACACTTAGTTAATGCTGAATAATTGGTGAGAGGGTGACTGAGTTCGATGGTAGTTCATCCAACCTCTTTTTTTTATCCTGTTTATTAACTTATAGCAACAACTATGATGAATAACAGTATAGAAAATAACTCATAGTGCGGCAAGAATTTAATAAACTGACATTTGGAAGAGAATGAGAAGGGAAAGGAGTAGTGGGAGCAAGAAGAAGGAAAAATAAGACAATCAGCAGCAATCAGAGGGCAGAAGGTCTTTCTCAAGAGTACCTGGAGATGAGAGATGAACAGGAGTGGGATCATTCGATGTTGAAATGTACGATACAATATCATAACTTTCAGCTTTGAAGCATCTCAGAGGTACAGAATAACAGAATGGTTGGAAAACATAATGGAGGCCATACGGCACGTTGTGTCTGTGCTGGCTGTTTTCGAATGGGCAATTTGCCTGTGCCTCACCCCTCCCCACCTTCTCCCCGTAACCCTCCACATTTCTTCCTCTTTAGATTCTAACACAATTCCCTCTCCAATGCCACGATTAAACCTGCCTCCATCGCGCCCTCACCCAGATTTCAGATCCCACCAACTTGCTGCCAAAACATCCCTTTCCTCACGTCACACTGCTTTTTCCCTTTTGCTACTCACCTTAATTGGGTGTTTTATTGCTTTTCAATCATTCCGCTCACCCGCTCACAAGTACATGCTCTGTCCCCTCTCCTTCCCTTCTCCCCTATGTACTCGATGAACAGTATGTTTTGTCTGTGTAGAGCACAAGAAGCAATACTATTCACTGATCCCAATACTTGTGACAATAATAAATAAGACCTAATCAAAATTTCCAACCCCCCCCCATCTATTCTCCTCATCATTTTGAACGCCTTTCTCAAATCTGAAGAAAAAGCTTGAGCCGTGTGTTTGATGTGATTTCAGGACACTTCATTCTTCGGACAGTAAGCGGATCATCATCAGCAGATGAAAACTGTAGTTCAGCGGTAAGCAAGGAGGTAAGTCCTTCTGTAAATCTGTTAACCAAGGGATGTTGCGACTGCTCTCATGGTATTCCAGAATGAAAAGGAAAGTCAGAACTGTGGGGAGCTGTCTCCGATGATAAAGAAGATTGGGAACAGGAGCACAGGTTTGATTAATTGGGGGCGGGGGGGGAGTAAAGAACCGTAGAGCAATTATTAATCCACACAGCAGCTGGTTAACAACCCGGAATGCATTCCCTGTGGGAGTAGCTGAGGCAGATGGATTGGTATCCTTCAAAAGCTACATTAAAGTTTATTTATTAGCGTCTTGAGCAGGCTTACATTAACACTGCAATGAAGTCACTGTGAAAACCCCCTTGTCACCATACTCCGGCACCTGTTCAGGTCTACTGA
Organism: Carcharhinus amblyrhynchos; assembly: GCF_965287045.1. Classification (NCBI taxonomy): domain Eukaryota; kingdom Metazoa; phylum Chordata; class Chondrichthyes; order Carcharhiniformes; family Carcharhinidae; genus Carcharhinus; species Carcharhinus amblyrhynchos. Next base: position 67,822,359 of record NC_137339.1, on the reverse strand, counting down.
GGGTGAGTTCAGCATGGCCAATGAACCTCACCAGCACATCTTTTGGACTGTGGGATGAAACTGGAGCATCCAGAGGAAACCCAAGCAGACATGGGGAAAGCATGCAGACTCCACACAGATAGTGACCCAAGCCAGGAATTGAACCCACATCCTCGACACTGTGAGGCAGCAGCATTAACCACTGTGCCACCGGGTAGTTGGATGTTGACTTGGCAATGAAAGAAATGGCAGAGTGGTTGGGGATGAATGGGGGAGTGGGTCTAATTGGATAGTAATTTCTATGAGCCAGCACAGTCACTGTGGGCAGAACGGCCTCCTGCTCTCCTATAAAATTCTGTGAATTGGTGAAGGCCCAATAATGAGGCAGTGGTTGGGATTTGCTTACTTTATTTGATCTGCATTTTCCTCTCATTCCTTCAATAGCGAGTTGCTATGGGAAGAGGGAGCAATTGATATCTTGGGGAGGTGATCGCATTGTGGTATTGTCACTGGGTTAGTAACCCAGCAGAATTCTCTGAGGATCTGGGATGGCGAAATTTGACGTCAATTTTAAAATAAGTATCTGGACTTAATAATGTCAATTATGGCACAGACCCATCAGTTCAATTCCAACTTGGGTCACTATCTGTGCGAAGTCTGCATGCGCTCTCCGTGTCTGTGTGGGTTTTGTCCGGGTGCTCTGGTTTCCTTCCACAGTCTCAAAGACGTGCTGTTTAGGTGCATTGGTCATACTAAATTCCCTCTCAGTGTACCCAAACAGGCACTATCAAGTCAATTGTTTAATGGATTTTTTTAGTCGGGGGGCGTGCGTTTCATAGATCAAAGTTGCTGTGCCTTCTGAAGTCTTAGTTCTTCACATTTTGATATCCCTCTTCAAGCCCTCAAATGTGGAGGTTGTAATACATTGTGCACCTGGAGTGACTGGTTTAGGGGACTCATGGTTGGGGGACTCACTGCTGGATTCAATTTGTGTTCCTTTAAAACTGTTGGATGTGCTGCCTACAAAAAGTAATCAGTTTTCAAACAAGAATACAGCTCCTCTTCTATTTTTGTCCTTGGTTTCTTTAAAAAAATAAAGTGAGGAAAAATTGTGTAAGAAACAATACATTTCATTGTATACTAATACATGTGACAATTATAAATCAAATCAAAGCATACCCATGATTTCCAGATTCCAAGTCCCACACTGGGAGTACTTTCATTCTTGCATTGTTAGCATTAATTCTTCAAATGGTAGAATCACGTTTTCTAAGAGATTAATTGAGAATATTGCACCTCTTATTATCTTTTGCAATATTTATAATTCTTTGCAGCAAGAATGGAGAAATCAGGATCAGAACGATTCAAACTACATGGTATGTTTCCACTTTACTTTGTTCATTTCAGGCATCTTTATTGGTGAAACTAATAGAAACAGACTTTTTTTGTCTCTCTTTCTGAAGGCCCTCCAGTTCAATGACGAGTCAGTTTATGATCAGCTTGACAGGTATGTTACTTTCATTGTTCCTGAATAATTAAACAAAGTACATTTAAATAGTCATTTGGCGGTACAGAGAATTGCTGAAAAAAGACACATGCTGTCGAAGCTTTTCATCTAGCACTCATCAGGTCAGATTATCAAGATCTCCGAATCTCAAAGGCAGAAGCAAATTACATGAACAGTTTAAGTTTAAGTTAATTTATTAGTGTCACAAGTAGGCTTGCATTAACACTGCAATGACATTACTGTGAAAATCCCTAATCGCCACACTACAGCACCTGTTCAGGTACACCGAGGGAGAATTCAGCATAGCCAATGCATCTAATAAACATGTCTTTTGGACTATGGGAGGAAACTGGGGCACCCAGAGGAAACCCACACAGGCACAGGAGAACTTGAAAACTCCACACAGTCACCCAATCCAGGAGTCAAATCCGGGTCCTTTTGCAATGAGGCAGCAGTGCTAACTGTGCCACCATGCCGCTCCCATTTAACTATTCTTGCAAATCGGTCCTGCTACGTTGAACAGATCATGGCATAGTGGTAACATCACTGGATTAGTAATCCATTTGACTGATCATTTGACTCCAGAGCCACCATGCTTTGGATAGACTCTCAACTGTTCCTTGAGATGGTGTGACAATTCATTCATTCGGTTCAAGGACAATTGGAGATGGGCAAAAAAATGATTTCACTTGCCAGCAATCCCCCATCCCAAAAAAGAATAAGAACAAAGACAAAAAGCTTCAGCAGCCTGTCTCAGCAATTTAACTGTTATTATTAGTAGATTTTACGATCCACCCCCATCCCCACCAGGATCAGATAGAATGAAATTCGGGCGGTAGGTATAATGGGCACTCCATCTGGAATGCCCTTTGGCAAGTCTAACAGCTGATATCAAAGGCAGGAAGGAGTACTGGACAGCTGGGTAGGGGACTGCCCATTTGCTATTTCCCCCACCCTCAACAGTCCACACATCATTAAAACACTTGGGTCATCAAAGTCTCAAAGAGACCGGCTTAAGCAGGTCTCTCTGAAAGTGTCTGGAGACAAGGGGCGGGGCAGGCTCGAAGGGCTAGATGGCCTATTCCTGCTCCTATTTCTTATGTTCTTTCTTATGAGGCATTTTCATAAACTGAAGATCCTTTCTTTGTGAAAGTTGTTATCCATCCCAGATTGCAACAGATGCAGGCTGTGGGAATGTAGGCAGCATTTAATTTTGCCTTAGTACAATCTGTTTCCCTCAAAAATCTGCTTTATACATGACATTTGTGAAAATACATCACAAAATATTCAGACTTGAAAATTAAGGAAGTGTGACAAAATTCAATTTGTCTCCATATTCCACTGTGCCAAAATATATAGAACCATAGAAAATGGAGCAGGAGTAGGCCATTCAGCCCATCAAGCCTGCTCCACCATTCATTCTGCTCATGGCTGATCATCCAACGCAACAGCCTGGTCCCTCCTTCCCCATTTTGCCTCAAGTGTTATATCTAACTGTTTCTTGAAAACATGTAGGGCGGGATTTTACAGCCACACTTGACCCGAAACCATTAAATCCCGCCCAAGGTCAACAGCCTTTTTCATGGTCTGCCCCTCGCCTGCTCCAATTCCCGTGGCAGGTGGGGGTAAAATTCCAGCCACAATGTTTTGGCCTCAACTGCTTTCTGTGGTAGTGAATTCCAAAGGCTGTCCACTCTCTGGGTGAAGAAATTTCTCCTCATCTCTATTCTTCATGGCCTACACTGTATCCTCAGACTGTGACCCCTGTTTCTGGGCAGCCTCACCAATCGGAACACCTTTGCTGCATTTACCCTGGCTTGTCCTGTTAGAATGTTATAAGTTTCTATGAGATCCCCACTCATTCTTCTGAACTCTTGTGAATACAGTCATAACAGACTCAATCTCTCCTCACATGTCAATCCTGTCATCCCAGGAATCAGTCCAGTTAAACATTCTTTGCACTCCTTTTACAGCAAGAACATCCTTCAGATAAGGAGACCAAAACTGCACACAATATTCCAGGTGTGGTCTCACCAATTCCCTGTATAATTGCAGCAAGACATCCATATTCCTGTATTTGAATCCTCTCGCTACAAAGGCCAACATACCACTTGCCTTCTTTACCATCTGCTGTACCTGCATGCTTACCTTCAGTGACTGGTGCACAAGGACACCCAAGTCTCGGTGCACATTCCTCTCTCCTAATTTATGGCCATTCAGATAGTAATCTGCCTTCCCATTTTTGCTACTGAAGTGGATGACCTTGCATTTGTCTACATTGCATCTGCCATTCATTTCCCATTCACTCAGCCTGTCCAAATCACGCTGAAGGATTTCTGCATCCTCCTCACAGCTCACCCTCCCACCCAGCTTTGTGCCATTGCGGGATTGTAGAGATTTACAACGTACATTCCCTAGCAGAGAAGGGCATCATGATTTCAAGTTTAAAATGACAAAGTGGAATAGAATTCAGCTTTTGCCCGTGAAACACATTCCATTCTGAGCTTCCTCAATGCCATTAAAATACTCGAGTTAAATTTCCCTTAGACCCATCCTTATTAGTGCAAATGGGCAAGGCCACTTTTTATGGTCTTGTTTGTGGTTGGTGTGCAGCATCTAGAGAGTGCTGAAGTGTCAGGGGTGCTGTGCTTTGAGTGGAAAATTTTACCACCACCTCTCAGGATGTGCACTCAACATCCTGTAGGACCAATGACACATTGCTGGAAAATGGGAATAGAATGGATAGTTGCTTGATTCCTGACAGACACAATGGGCCAAAGGCCAGTTTTTGTGCTGTGGGTTCCATGGCACTGTTCCCAAAGAGAACTAGGGGAGGAGACCCAGGCCAATGTGACTGGAAGATTCTACCACCAGTCAATGCCAGGCCACCTCCCACTGCCAGGAAACATGCCATGGCCATGCTAAATTGCCCCTTAGTGTCAGGGCAACTAGCTAGGGTAAATGCATGAGATTATGGGGATAGGGCCTAGGTGGGATTGTGGCTGGTGCAGACTCGATGGGCCGAATGACCTCCTTCTGCACTGTAGGATTCTATGATCATTGAGTCATAATCATTTGGTCCATCGAGTCTGCACTGTCTCTCTGACATAGTGTTATACCCAGGCCCTTTCCCATATCCTAGCATGGCCAATCCACCTAACCCGCACATTTTTGGACTGCGGGAGGAAACGGAAACACCCAGAGAAAACCCACGCAGACACGGGAAGAATGTGCAAACTCACACAGACACTGACCCGAGGCTGGAATTGAACCTGGACCCCTGGCGCTGTGAGACAGCAGTGCTAACCACTGTGCCACCATGCCACCCTATAAATCACCATAAATGCACATCACCAAACATCTCTGATAATGCCCCGAGGGTGCTATGTCAATGCAAATCTTTCTCTTTTTACATGGCAGCTGAACTCACTCTGAAGGGATGGCGGGAAGGCTGCTGGCCAAGCCAGTGAAATCAGCCGATGCGAAGGTGGTGTTGGAAATGCATTGAGAAGGTTGAAGAATGGGATGGTCCACATCAACCTGGAGTCTGCTGAAACTGACAACAGAAACTGATCAGTTCAGGGATGAGAGCGCATTAAACCATCCCGCTGTCCCGTCACCTCGTGGGTCCGGAACAGAGTTATAGCGTCACTATACCACTATAATCTCTCTGAGGGCCAGCACTGCTTCTCACTGTTAGTCTCAGGTGTCAGCTTTTGCATAGAGCATTGGAAATTGAATTATAATGCTTGTTTCAGTAAGAATGTTCGGGTACGTGTAGTGATACAAGAAAAAGGGAACATACTGGATAAACTCTGCAGGTCTGGCAGCATCTGTATATCGTTTCCCCTGCCCTATCCCCATAACTCCGCACATTCACCAGAGGTACCCCAGCTAACTGACACGTATTGGGATACCAAGGGGCAGTTTAGCCAATCCACCTGACCTGCACACTTTTGGACACTAAGGGGCATCTGTGGAGAGAGAAACAGAATTAACAAGTGAGATTCTCTGGCCTCCCCATGGCATGTTTCTCAGCCGTGGGAGGTGGCCCATCACTGATCCCATTGCGGTCAATGGGATTTCCCATTGAATCCACCTCACTCACCAGGGCTGGAGGATCCCACCAGTGGGGACAGCCAATAGACCTTGCCCAACATTTCAAATCTGCATGACCCTTTTTCAAAACCACAAAGGGGCCAATATTTTACCCCCCCCACCTCTCTTTCATTCTGTAGATGGCTGGTATACACTTGAAATGTGTGCTGGGAGTTTACAATCTCACTCAGGTGAAACTTGTAAAGTCCTTCCCAAGGCCAACAGAGGATTCCGTTCTGCAAGCCTCACTCGCCCCGATTCCGGTAAAATTCCGGCAGTTAACTCCAGGAATCTCCAATCTCGCTCACAATCTCCAGTTCCGCTGCAGTGAATGGAGATTTGACTGAGTGCCTAATTCTCTGTTTGCCACTGGCAGTGGCAGTGGGGGGAATGGTGGGGGGGGGGCAAATTTTCCATTCAGCGTGGGGGTGGGGGGTTGAGGAGGGCAAGCAACACCGGGAAATTCGGGCCTCTGTTTTTCCATCTCCACAGATGCTGCCTGAACTGCTGAGTTTATTCAACATTTTCTGTTTTCATAGTAATACAATTATTTTTTAAAAATGATACTCCTGATATTGAAGTGCTGTTTGTATTGCTTAGTTTTCTACTTGTAAATCGATTTTTAAAAGGTCATGTTTAATAGTTTGCTCAGATTCAACTCTCCAGGAAAAGTCTTCTGCTGAAGTTCTGGTGAACTGTTATATTTACATTCATGTAAATTCTGTATTAAAATATAATGACAATGTGGACCCATGATTATTAAACTCCACGTTACTGTATCTACTCTGTGTCCAATCTAGTCAAGGCTTTTCAGATCGCAAGGAGCTAGAAAAGTCCATCGGGTGAAGGGAATAGCATGTTTCCCATGACAGATTTAGGTTTTTAAAGAATTTTTTCTTGGAACGTGGATGTCACTGGCAAAGCCATCATTTGTTACCCATCTCCAACTGGCTGAGAACTGACGGACAGTTAAGATTCAACCGCATTGCTGTGGGATCTGGAGTCACACAGGCCTGACCAGGTAAGATTTCCTTCCCTGAAGGATTGTATACTAATACGTGTAACAATAAAAAATCAAATCAAAGACATTACTGAATCAGATGGGTTTTTACAGCAATTAATTCATGGGGCCAGCTTTTCAACCCCTGATTACGCATTTAATTTTAAATACCACCAGCTGCCATGGTGGGATTTGAACCCGTGTCCCTACAGCACTAGCCTAGGCCTGTGGATTACTGGTCTAGTGACATTAACACAGACCCCGCCCAAAGAAATAAAGGGACATGAGAGGATGTTCCATCACCAGGGACTGGTTGGGCCAACTGACCTGCTTGTGTGCTTTTTATCCTATGGAAGCTATGCTAATAAAACCTTTCCTCATATCCCAGTAAATCCCCCACATCCCACTCACCCTCTGGATGGTTTCCTTCCACAGTCACTGCAGGATCACTTCAGCGATGCCTTTACACCTCCTGCACAGATGCCTCATTCCCTGGGTTCCCCGGCCATCTGTGTGACTTTATTTGTCTCAGGCTCAAACCCTGTAGCAGTGGATTGTACTTGCTGAAAATCAACGTCAATTTTTTGAAGCCAAATTTGTTTCTGACCTCAGGGATGGAGAGGGGAGGGGGGCGGGGGTGTGGGGTGGGGGTGGGTAGTGCTGGGAGGACTGGGGTTACCTCCCTTCATTTGACCAAAATGACCTTCTGTGGAAATTAGTTTGGGAAAAAGAAATAAAATGAAAACTTTCCTTTTCAAATCCGAAGGACGTCATAGATGTTAGAATGTAGTCAGTGATAACATTGGATCTGTTGTAATGTGACCAATAGTAACAAGCTGTAAGGATCAGCAGACCCAGTAAACCATTTAACCAATGACAGAATGATGTGATGATCAGCTGACCAGCTGATTTCGTATGAACAAGAATCTGTTGAGAATTGTTAAATTTCATTGAATGGCCCTGGGTGAGGCCTCAAGTTTGGAGTAATGAAGTTTCTTTATTAAACTTTTTCTTTGATTTTGTTAGATTTTTAGTTCTTTCTGAATTAACAATAGGAACATAAGAACATAAGAAATAGGAGCAGGAGTAGGCCGTCTAGCCCTTCGAGCCTGCCCCGCCATTCAATAAGATCATGGCTGATCTGTTGTGGCTCAGTTCCACATTCCCGCCCTCTCCCATAACCCTTAATCCCCTCTCTTATCAAAAACCCATCAACCCGCGTCTTAAAAATATTAAGCGAGGTAGCCTCCACCACTTCAACGGGCAGAGAATTCCAGAGATTCACCACCCTTTGAGTGAAGAAGTTCTTCCTCAACTCCGTTCTAAACCGCCCCCCCTTTATCTTGAGGCTGTGCCCCCTAGTCCTACTGTCCTTTCTGAGCGGGAGGAGTCTCTCCACCTCTATCCTATCCATCCCATTCATCATCTTATACGTCTCAATGAGATCTCCCCTCATTCTTCTAAACTCTAACGAGTACAAGCCTAGTTTATTCAGCCTCTCCTCATAGCTCAACCCCCTCAACTCCGGCATCAGCCTAGTACACCTCCTCTGCACTCCCTCCAAGGCCAAAATATCCTTGCGTAAGTACGGCGCCCAAAACTGCACACAGTACTCCAGCTGCGGCCTCACCAATGCCGTATACAGCCGCAGCAAGACCTCCCTACTTTTATATTCAATCCCCCTCGCTATGAAGGCCAGCATCTCATTCGCCTTCCTGACCACCTGCTGCACCTGCAAGCTGGGTTTTTGCGACTCATGCACAAGGACCCCGAGGTCCCTCTGCACCGTCACCTGCTGTAGTTTTTCTCCACGTAAGTAATAGTCCTTCCTACCATTATTCCTACCAAAGTGGACCACCTCGCACTTGCCAACATTAAATTCCATTTGCCAGTTCCTGGCCCATTCGCCCAGCCTATCTAGATCCTTCTGCAGACTCTCCACACCCTCCGCGCAATTTGCCGTTCCACCAATCTTGGTGTCATCAGCAAATTTCGACATCCTACACTCGGCTCCCTCCTCCAGATCATCTATATAAATGGTAAATAGCTGAGGCCCCAGCACCGACCCCTGAGGCACTCCACTAGTCACCAACCGCCAATCCGAATAGCACCCATTGACCCCCACTCTCTGCTTCCTATTTGACAACCAATCTTCTATCCACGCTAACACCCTACCCCCACTCCATGTCCCCTGACCTTCTGCAATAACCTCTTGTGAGGTACCTTGTCAAACGCCTTCTGAAAATCAAGAAAGACCACATCCACCGGCTCTCCTCTATCCACCGCCCTAGACACATCCTCATAGAACTCCAGTAAATTTGTCAGACACGACTTCCCCTTAACGAAACCGTGCTGCGTCTGCTCTATCAAGCAATTCCCCTCAAGATGCCTCGCTATTTCCTCCTTGATGACGGACTCTAACATTTTACCTATAACAGACGTTAAACTAACATAGGAATTAAGAGCAGATGTAGGCAAATTCAGCCCTGTGATCCTGCTCCACCAGTCAAACAGATCATGGCTGATCTCTCCCTGATCTCAAATCCACCTCCCCATTGTTCCCCATATCCCCTTATCCCTTTTTTATTAGAACATGTTGCTTTATTGTATTCATACAGCGTCTTTCGCAACCCCAAACACTTTGCAGCCAATCTGGCACTTTTTGTCCACTACAGACTTTGAAAGATGTTTGGCACGGTGCAGCCAATCTTGGGGAAATGTCCCTGCTACTCCAAGTTAAACCACTTCCCGGTTCGCTTTCCAGGTCACGTATTATTCAAAGTAAACAAATTTCTGTTTGTTGACTAATGTCTAATCCTTGCAAGGACAAGGTTGAACAGTCACCGACAGTAATAGTGAAGGCACTCGTCTTGAGGTAGGGGTGAAAAGTGTAAAGTTGATTGTATCTCACTTATTTATCTCTCCAACCCGATTAGTGTGCAGTAGGGAAGTAATGGGGAAAACCAACAAAGCAGGAAGTCAAATTCTCTGCAAGTCACTGGCAATGAGTGAACACCACACTGCATTTGTGATTTCCCGATATGTTCCAACAGAGAGAATTGTCCCTCCAGTCACAGGATAATATCCCCTTTCCATTCCTCATGGGATGAAACTGTTTTAGGTTAATCGGAATAGTAATCCAGAGACCCAGGGTAATGCTCTGGGAACTTGTGTTTGAATTCCCCCATTGCAGATTGTGAAATTTGAATTAATGGAGTCTTAGGTCGGGATTTTACGGCCTCGTTTGACCGAGACCAGAAAATCCACCCCGAGGTCAACACACCTTCTTGTGGTCTGCCCCTCGCCTGCTCTATTCTCATGGCAGGTGGGGTGGTAGAATTTTGATGCTAGAGTTTTACAGCTCAAAGAGGCCCTTTGGCCCATTGCATCTGTGCAAGCCATCAAACACATATCTATTCTAATCCTATTTTCCAGCATTTGGTCTGTAGCCTTGTATGCCATTCAATCAAAAATAAAACTTGGAATGAAAGTAATGTCTAATGAGTGTTGCTCTCTTTATTGAACTCTTCTTAGATGTGTCCTTATTATCCACTGGTATATAATCGTTAAAATGGTTTTAATATGTTTTACGCTGTGAGCCTTAAAACTGGCCATCATGTACCCATAATAGGATAGCACAGTGGTTAGCACTGCTGCCCCACAGCACCAGGGACCTGGATTCGATACCCAACTTAGATCACTGTCTGTTCAAAGTCTGCATGTTCTCCCTGTGTCTGCATGGGTTTCCTCCGGGTGCTCTAGTTTCCTCCCATAGTCTGAAATGTGTATTGGTTCGATACATTGACCGTGCTAAATTCTCCCTCAGTGTATCCGAACAGGGGCCAAAGTATGGCAGCTAGGGGATTTTCACAGTAACTTCATTGCAGTGTTAATGTATTTGTGACACTAATAAATAAACTTTAATATGTTCTTTCCTATTTTCCTCCGATTCCTATTTTTTCTTAAAAGTGATTTTAAACTTTTAGTGGAGAAATAGGGACTTCTATACCCTGTTTCTAACTTACAGTAAAGATACATTGTTTTTATCATGTCTAATTCTGTTTTGCTGAGCTAAGTTTTACGAATGTCTTCCCAACAGACATGGAGAAATGGTACCAAGCCGTAGCATCATAGATTCACCTAGGATTCCTTTGTAAGTGAATATGGTAGTGACGAGATATATCTTCCTTAAAAATTCTTTGCAAGCTTTAAGACTAATTGACTCAGGCCCTGGTGTAAAGAATACGTCTGTCTGCAATCAAGTTTGTTAACCTAGTGCTGCCCACGTATTGAGGTTTCTGGGAAAAGGTGGCTGTCTATGAATCTATGTCATTTTCTCAATTCTGCAATAAAATGTCCGAAGTATCTATGAATCCCACTTGAGATTTGTGACAATACTGTGCCTTTAAGAAATGTATTTGTGTCATGTTTCTTTTGAATGAATTTTATTTATTCAGTCTGACTACGGTGCTGATTTGTCATGCTGAGCCTGCAGAAGAATAATGGTTCTGAGTAAATGGGTGTTTGTTTTAATCTGAGCTAATGCATTTCAGTTATGCTTAGGGATTTCCCCCTGGGGTTACAGAGTAGGAATTAATTAGGTAGATTGACAAGAGAGAGCCATGTGAATGGGCAGAGCTAGACCTACAGAAAGACAAGCAGGCAGTTGTTGTTTGAATTTGCAAGGGACAGCAGCTCTTTCTCTCTCTCTCTCTGAGAAATTAAAGCCTGCGGCTTGTTAGAAAATAGTTACCTCTCTCTCCAGAGGTTTGCAAAAGGCAAGAGGTGTTTTCTCCCCTCGCCTCTCTCTGGAGTTCTGTTGTTTGAAGACAGGTTTCTCTCCGGAGTTTGGTTGTTTGAAGACAGGTTCCGCTCCGAAGGCTGCTGTCTAAGAGTCAGGAGACAGGTATCTTTCTGTATCTGTGTCCAGAGATGTTAAAAGACTAGAATCTCATGTAATCATGTGTGATTTTGCTAACTGATTCTGAAGAGGAGTTTACATCTATGAAGAATATTCCTTAAATTGGAAAGTAATAGAGATAGGCTGGCAGTTAAGAATTATATCTTGTCATGTTTAAGTATCTCAATTGGTAAAACTTATGCTAATTCTTTTTGTTATAGTTGAACTGCATTGTTGAATAAAGTTCATTTTAATAAAAACTTCATGGGTCAATAGAATCACACCTAGAGCAAAACATGTCATTTTTATTTTATTCATTCATGGGATATGGGCATTGCTGGCTGGCCAGCATTTATTGCCCGTCCCTTGTTGTCTTTGAGGGGTAGTTGAGAGCCAACCACATTGCTATGTCTCTGGAGTTGCATGTAGGCCAGACCAGGGAAGGATTGCAGATTTCCTTCCGCGAAGGACATAATGAAGCAGATGGATTTTTCCGACAATCGACAATGGCTTCATAGTCATCAGAAGATTCTTAATTCCAGATTTTTAAAATTGAATTCAAATGCCACCCTCTGCTGTGGCAGGCTTCAAACCCGGGTTTTCAGAACATTAGCTGATTTTTCTGGATTAATAGCCTAGTGATAAATACTACTAGGCCATGGCCTCCTCATATGCTTACACTAATGAGAAAATCAAATCGGTGTCTAACTTTATAATACACCTTTGACTTTCTGATCTGGTCCCCGATACCAGAAGTTTTAAATGTATAATACCCTCCCCTATTGATGCCCAATAACAGCCGTGTATACCATCTACAAGATGCGATGCAGGAACTCGCCAAGGCTCCTTAGGCAGCACTTTCCAAACCTATGATCACTGCCACCTAGAAGGACAACAGCAGTAGCTACCTGGGAACACAGACATCAGCTCACACCCACCTTTTCAAGGGGCAATTAGGGATGGGCAATAAGTGCTGGCATGGCCAGTGATGCCCACATTGGGTAATTAAGTAAGAATCATTGTGATTCTCAGTTATTCTTTTAGTGAGGTAACACTGACCTCAACCACTGTCCATGTTTGCTTTAGTTAATACCTAATCTGGTCCATTGACCAGGCATATCTAGCTGCTCTTTCTGTCTCTATGACAGGAAATAGCATTACCCCGACATGGAGAGAGTCCAACTCACTGCCCTGGCTGTCTGGTTATTCCTACCCGCTGGTGAGAGTGAATTTTATGATCTGTGTTAAATACCTCTACAACATTTGTGGCCTTTACAAGGTACCACATGGTAGATTGTTGCATAGAGTTAAATCTCACGGGATCCAGAACAAGGTAGCCAAAATTGGCTTGATAACAGAAGACAAAGGGTGGTTGTAGAGGTTTGTTTTTCAAACTGGAGGCCTGTGACCAGCAATGTGCCTCAGGGATCAGTGCTGGGTCCGCTGTTATTTGTCATTTATATTAATGATTTGGATGAGAATTTGGGAAGCATGGTTAGTAAGTTTGCAAATGACACCAAGATTGGTGGCATAGTGGACAGTGAAGAAGGTTATCTTGGATTGCAACGGGATCTTGATCAATTGGGCCAGTGGGCTGACGAATGGCAGATGGAGTTTATTTAAGATAAATGCGAGGTGATGCGTTTTGGTCGACTGAACTTACTCAGTTAATGCTTGGGCTTTGAGAGAGTTTTAGAACAAAGATTTCTAAGGGTACATGTTCATAACTCCTTGAAAGTGGAGTTACAGGTTGGCAGACTGGTGAAGAAGGCATTCGGCATGCTTGGTTTCATTGGTCAGAACATTGAATACAGGAGTTGGGACATCTTGTTAAAGTTGTACAAGACATTGGTAAGGCCACACTTGGAAAACTGTGAACAGTTCAGGTCACCCTATTATAGGAATGATATTATTAAACTAGAAAGAGTGCAGAAAAGAAATACCAGGATGCTACCGGGACTTGATGGTTTGAGTTATAAGAAAAGGCTGAATCAACTGGAAATGTTTTTCTCTTGAGCATAGGAAGCTTAGGAGTGATCTTTTAAAGACCTATAAAATATTGAGGGGCATAGATCAGCTAGATAGTCAACATCTGTTCCCAAAGGTAGGGAAGACTCATATTAGAGGGCATAGGTTTAACGTGAGAGGGGAGATACTTTCACACAGAGGATGGTAAGTGTCTGGAATGAGCTGCCAGAGATAGTAGTAGAGGCGGGTACAATTTTGTTCTTAAAAAGCGTTTAGACAGTTACCTGGGTAAGATGGTATAGAGGGATATGGGCCAAATGTGGACAATTGAAACTAGCTTAAAATAAAGGTCGGCATGGGCAAGTTGTGCTGAAGGGCCTATTACCATGTTGTAAACCTCTATGACTCTGTAACATAAGAACATAAGAACATAAGAAATAGGAGCAGGAGTAGGCCAACTAGCCCTTCGAGCCTGCCCCGCCATTCAATAAGATCATGGCTGATCTGTCGTGGCTCAGTTCCAAATTCCCGCCCTCTCCCCATAACCCTTAATCCCCTCTCTCATCAAAAACCCATCAACCCGCGTCTTAAAAATATTTAGCGAGGCAGCCTCCACCACTTCAACGGGCAGAGAATTCCAGAGATTCACCACCCTTTGAGTGAAGAAGTTCCTCCTCAACTCTGTTCTAAACCGCCCCCCCTTTATCTTGAGGCTGTGCCCCCTAGTCCTACTATCCTTTCTGAGCGGGAAGAGTCTCTCCACCTCTATCCTATCCATCCCATTCATCATCTTATACGTCTCAATGAGATCTCCCCTCATTCTTCTAAACTCTAATGAGTACAAGCCTAGTTTATTCAGCCTCTCCTCATAGCTCAACCCCCTCAACTCCAGCATCAGCCTAGTAAACCTCCTCTGTACTCCCTCCAAGGCCAAAACATCCTTGCGTAAGTATGGCCCCCAAAACTGCACACAGTACTCCAGCTGCAGCCTCACCAATGCCCTATACAGCCGCAGCAAGACCTCCCTACTTTTATATTCAATCCCCCTCGCGATGAAGGCCAGCATCCCATTTGCCTTCCTGACCACCTGCTGCACCTGCAGGCTGGGTTTTTGCGACTCATGCACAAGGACCCCGAGGTCCCTCTGCACCGTCGCCTGCTGCAGTTTTTCTCCATGTAAGTAATAGTCCTTCCTACCATTATTCCTACCATTATGAAATGTTCATTTGAATGTTTTGAAGCAGCTCAGAGTGTAACACGGCGTATGCAGAGATCTTGAATATTATTGCTCTATCTGTGATGGTTACTTTGAAATGGTGGTAATGTTCTTTCAGATGTTGTACTAATAAAGTATATTTTGCAAAAAAAGAAATTCCCATGTTGCTATGGGGAGGATTCAACAGGCAGGTGATGATATGATAATTACAGTTTTGGTAATATTATTGATATTGATGCTGATTTTACACCCTGCCCTCTCCTGCTTCTGTCTCATTTTCATTTAAATTTCTCAACTTTCCCGCCCACCCCCGTAGTTGAATCTCAATCTCTGACCATCTCGGTGAATGAGAGTTGTGTGAATGCAGCAGCCGGAGATCCTGTGCTCCTGTCTGTGAGACCGTTCGTGGAGGTGAGGAGTGGGAGCTGGAGACACAATGGGAGTGATGTCATGGTGTGGATCGGGACAAGTGTGGATATAAATAACCTTTACACAAATCGAGTGGAGTTAGTCCATAACTACTGTCTCCTGCTCAAGTCAGTGACTGTTTCAGACAGTGGGGACTACATTGTTACCATGAACTCCCACTCTGACACAACAGCAAGTGCCAGAATCAACCTCCTTGTTTTCGGTGAGTAACAACAATGTTTTCTTTGTTCATATCATGAGGAAACAATGAAAAACAATCCTTGTGTTCACAGGCTGCCTGGAAGAAGTGAAATAGTCACATCATGAATATCACAAGTCGAAATCTGGCAGCGAACAGAGTAACAATGAGCAAGAGAAGGCCATTCAGCCCCTCTAGTCAGCTCTGCCATTCAATAAGATCATGACTGATCTGATAGCAGCCTCAAGTCTGCACCCTGCCTATCCCCGTTCACATTTACCCCCTTGATTATCAAGAATATACCCACTTCTGCCTTAAAAATATTCAAAGAATCTGCTTCCACCAACTTTTCAGCAAGTGTCCCAAAAGCTCACCACCCTCTGAATGAAAAAATTTCTTCTCATCTCTGTTTTAAATGGGCGACCCTTTATTTTTAAACAGTGGCCCTTCATTCTAGATCCTCCGACAAGAGGAAACAGCCTCCCCACATCCACCCTGTCAATACCTCCTCAGGATCTTGTATGCCTCAGTCAAAAATGCATTTTATGACAAAAGGTTTTGAAGCAGATTCCAAATGGAAATTGGAGAAAAGCTTGAAAAATATTAAGTTGCTGGGCTATGGGGAAAAGCAGGGGAGTAGGGATAATTGCTCTTTCAGTGGGCCAGGCCAGACACTGTGGTTTAAATGATCCCTTTACATGGTGCCTGATAGAATGGGTTTCCTCCAGTTCCCCCGGTTTCCTCCCACAGTCCGCAAGACGTGCTGGTTAGGTGAAATAGCCATGCTAAATCCTCCCTCAATGTACATGAACACGTCCCAGAGTGAGGTGGCCAGGGCATTTTCACAGTAACTGCACTGCAGTGTTAATGTAAGCCTAGTTGTGACACTAATAAGTAAATTTTAACATGTTAAAACTCACACCATTCAGTCTACCCCAGAATAAGCAACTTCCCATATTTGGTAACACTGGAAGCTTCAGATCACAATTCCACACCAGGCCCTGATTCAGAGTAACTTTACAAACTGTATCTGGTTTTAATTATAAGTTGACCAAAAATCCCAGCATGTTTAACTCTCAGCCAGAATAGCCATTTTGAAGCCAATGTTGCCATTATTGTTGTTAAAGTTATTGTTATCGTCATTCTTTCTCCATTTACACTTGAATGTCATTGTGACTTATGGGCATAACTGATTTGGGAAAACACATGTACAGTCAAACATAAAGCTGGCTTTAGCAGCTGTATAGGGCATTGGTGAGGCCGCAGCTGGAGTACTGTGTGCAGTTTTGGGCGCCGCACCTGCGCAAGGATATTTTGGCCTTGGAGGGAGTGCAGAGGAGGTTTACTAGGCTGATACCGGAGTTGAGGGGGTTGAGCTATGAGGAGAGGCTGAATAAACTAGGCTTGTACTCGTTAGAGTTTAGAAGAATGAGGGGAGATCTCATTGAGACGTATAAGATGATGCATGGGATGGATAGGATAGAGGTGGAGAGACTCTTCCCGCTCAAAAAAGACAGTAGGACTAGGGGGCTCAGCCTCAAGATAAAGGGGGGGCGGTTTGGAACGGAGTTGAGGAGGAACTTCTTCACTCAAAGGGTGGTGAATCTCTGGAATTCTCTGCCCGTTGAAGTGGTGGAGGCTGCCTCGCTAAATATTTTTAAGAAGCGGGTTGATGGGTTTTTGATAAGAGAGGGGATTAAGGGTTATGGGGAGAGGGCGGGAAAGTGGAACTGAGCCACGACAGATCAGCCATGATCTTGTTGAGTGGCGGGGCAGGCTCGAAGGGCCAGATGGCCTACTCCTGCTCCTATTTCTTATGTTCTTATGTTCTTATCATTCTGCCTGTGATACACATGACCTGGTTTTTCATTTGTGCAGATTGAGAATGAAGATCCTCCAATTTCTACTGGGGCACTTGATCCACAATGTCAGATTAAACCAACTGGCAATTTAAAAATCTATCCCACACCAATGGACAACACGGTGGCACAGTTGTTAGCACTGCTGCCTCACAACACCAGAAACCCAGTTCGATTCCCGGCTTGGGTCACTGTCTGTGTGGGCTTTGCACATTCTCCCCGTGTCTGCGTGAGTTTCCTCTGGGTGCTCCGGCTTCCTCCCACAGTCCAAAGATATGCAGGTTAAGTTGATTGGCCATGCTAAATTGCCCCTTAGTTAGCAGAGGGGTTAGCAGGGGTCACACGTGGGGTTACGGTGATAGGGCTTGGGTGGGATTGTGGTCGGTGCAGACTCGATGGGCCGAATGGTCTCCTTCTGCACTGTAGGGACTCTGTGATTCTATGACCTCTGAGGAAGAGGGAAGTTTAAAATTAAATGACGCAGTACTAGTAGTCTGATACGTGTATTAATTGTTGTTCTTGAATGATGTGGTGGGGCTCCATACAGATGGAGCTATTTTATCCTCTTTAAAATGAGATAATTCCATCCAAGGTTGATGATTAATTTTCCACTTCCATTTGTATTCACAGAAACAATCTCCTCTGTGTATATCACATCCAATGTTTCGAACCCAGTGCGAGGGACTGTCTCTGTTTGCCTGACGTGTCATGTAGTTGGAAATTGTAGCGAAAGAATTTGGTTTTACAATGGGAGCATTGTGGACGGCAATGAGAGGATCAAACTTTCTTCAGAAAATATCACTTTGACGATAATTGGTGTTAATGCAGCCAATGTCGGCGACTACCAATGCATTGTATGCAACCCTGTTAGTGAAAAAGCAAGCGGAGTCTACTCTTTACACATTGAAAGTGAGCACAGTGAGTTTGCATTATTTCTGTAGAATAACACATTCTAAACATTGCGGCTCCTTGGGACATTTTGCTGCTGTGTATATTTTTAGAATACCTCTGTTTCAGTGAGAATGCCTGAGTAAACGGCAGACCTGACGCTTTCATCTGTTAAGCAATGAGGTTTAGGGTTCAGAAGGAAACCAAGGAATTGTCGGACAGGAAAGGCAAAATGGATATCACTAATCCTTCACCTCCCCGAAATATGGGCGGCATGGTAGCACAGTGGTTAGCACTGCTGCTTCACAGTTCCAGGGACCTGGGTTCAATTCCTGGCTTGGGTCACTGCCTGTGTGGAGTTTGCACATTCTCTTTGTGTCTACGTGGGTTTCCTCCGGGTGCTCTGGTTTCCTCCCACAGTCTAAGATGTGCGGGTTAGGTTGATTGGCCATGCTAAAATTGCCCCTAGGATGCTTAGGTTAGAGGGATTAGTGGGTAAAATATGTAGGGATATGCGGGTAGGTCCTTGGTGGGATTGTTGTCGGTGTAGACTCGATGGGCCGAAGGGTCTCTTTCTGCACTGTAGGGTTCTATGATTCTATGATATCTATCACTGCCTCTTCCCCACCCTACCAATCCCCTTAACCTGCACATCTTGGGATACTAAGAATCAATTTAGCATGGCCAATCCACCTAACCTGCGCATCTTGGAACACTAAGGGGCAATTTAACATGGTTGCTTCATCTACACCTCTTTGGACTGTGGGAGGAAACCAGAGCGCCCGGAGGAAACTGATGCAGACAAGAGAAGAACGTGCGAACTCCACGCAGACAGTGACCCAAGCCGAGAATTGAACCCGGGTCCCTGGCACTTTGAAGCAGCAGTGCTAATCACTGTAAAAGATTTGCATAGTGGGGTAAATACATGGAATAGGACTTGGGTAAGGTGCTCTGTCGGAGAGTCGATGCAGATTGAATGGCATCCCTCTGCATTATAGGGATCCTATGATTTTATGAAATTCAACCTGCCAATTATTGCCCCATGTGTCTATTCCCAATCAGAGAATCAAAGGATAGGGTGGAAGGCGAGACCAGGATATTGAGTTAGATGATCAGCCTTGATTATAATGAATGGTGGAGCAGGCTCAAAGATCCGAATGGCCTCCTCCTGCTCCATTTTCTGTGTTTCCATCATAAAGTGAGGAAGAATCTCATCACATAATGGCCAATGGGATGGGAAACCCACTCCCTCAAGAAGTTGGAGATATTTTTGGGTTGAATTGATACTGTCAATAGGTACATTTGCTTAATTAAGGCTCAATAATTGTGTCCAATGATAGGGAAGAAAAGCAAGGAAATGAAGTTGAGTGGCAGACCAGCCACACTCTAATTCAATGCTTCACAAATGTTTTGGAAGAGTGATTCCCAACTGAATTCCTGAGACACTTGGAATCAAAATTCCGGGGTGTGGATAGTTGTTGAGCTGAGTTGGAGTGCGGAGGCTTTACTTGTTGGAGGTTGGGGGTTTGTGAAGGGTGTATTAGTCCTTCCTCAGTAGAGGTTGGTGGTGGAACAGGAGTTGAGACTTGGGGTTTTGATAAAAAGACAGGTGCCAAAACCTTACTGCCCTGCCCACCACGGTAATCAGAGCGAGGGGTGGACAATGACAAGGTCTGTTGACCTTGGGCAGGATTTTACTGTTTTGAGATGAGCGAGGCTGGAAAAACCTGCCAAGGGTTTCCACAAAAAACCCCAACACCTATCCATTCACGGGCTTTTTTCACAGCAGCAATTGCACCCCATGGAGTTGTCCATTAGGCCATGTCCACCATGAAAAAAGGTGCCAGGGTTTAAAGGGATCTGACTACTATAATTCGGTCTTTGCTAACTCTCCAAAGACTTCGCAAACTGTAGGCCCCGACCCCTCCCTGGACTTGTGAGTATGGCTAACCTATAATCTCAACTCAGGAATCTATGGAAGAGTTGGGGCCCATGGTTTGTAAAGCCCTGCTCCAATTTAATGGAAGAATAGGGTCAAGGGTTGAATAGCCCACTCCTATTGCTATATTCCTTAAGTTTAATACAGAACTAAACCAAATCCTGGGGCAGGACTTTATAGCCTCACTCATCTCGAAACCATAAAATCCCACCTTGGTCAACACAGAGTTTAGCACTGCTGCCTCACAGTGCAGGGACCCGGAGATGAGGGGGTTGGACTATGAAGAGAGACTAAGTAGACTAGATCTGTACTCGTTGGAGTTTAGAAGGATGAGGGGGGATCTTACAGAGACGTATAAGATAATGAAGGGGATGGATAGGGTAGAGGTAGAGAGATTCTTCCCACTGAGAAAGGATAGCAGGACGAGAGGACACAGCCTCAAGATAAGGTGGGGGGCAGTTTAGATCGGAGTTGAGGAGGAACTTCTTCACTCAAAGTGTGGTGAATCTCTGGAATTCTCTGCCCGTTGAAGTGGTGGAGGCTACCTCGCTAAATATATTTAAGTCACGGGTAGATAGGTTTTTGACAGACAAGGGAATTAAGGCTTATGTGGAGAAAGCAGGAAAGTGGAACTGATCCACTTCAGATCAGCCATGATCTTATTGAATGGCGGGGCAGGCTCGAAGGGCTAGATGGCCTACTCCTGCTCCTATTTCTTATGTTCTTATGTTCTTATGACCCAGGTTCAATTCTGGCCTCAGGTCACCGTCTGTGTGGAGTTTGCACATTCAACCGTCATTGCATGGATTTTCCTCTAGATGCTCTGGTTTCCTCCCACAATCGAAAGATGTGCAGCTTAGATGGATTGGCCATGCTAAATTGCCCCTTAGTGTCAGTGGATTAGCTAGGGTAAATGCATAGGGTTATGGGAATACAGCTGGCTGGGATTGTGGTCAGTGCAGACCTGATGGGCCGAATGGTCTTCTTCTGCACTGTGAGGATTCTAAGTACATGGGGTTACGGGATAGGGCCTCAGTGGAATTGTCGCTGGTGTTGGTTCGATGCGTCGAATGGCCTTCTTCTGCACTATAGAGACTGTATGATTTCTATGATCTTTCCATGGTCTGCCCCTCACCCGCTTTAATTCCCGTGGCGAGTGTAATGATAAAATTCTGGCCCTGGTCACAATTGATAACTCTCGACAGTAGCTATGGAAACAGTTATCTCAGCATCAATATTTGAATTTATTTAAACTAAGCAGGAATAATCAATTTGCTAATGCCATTGTATGTTTTCTTGGCTCCTGTCTTTCAGGTGCTGAAAGCAGCGACAAATGGATAGCTGCTGTGACAGTTTCGGGAGTGATCTTGGTCGCTGCTCTCGTCACTGTCACTGTATTGGCCTTCAAAATGCAGAAAATGGCACAGGAGGAAAGGTCAGGTGAGTCAACTCTGCAAAGAAAATGATTTGGTCTCTCTGAACACTGAACAGCTACTCATGTTGATTGATATTAGAACAGTAACAAGTTATATCAAATAACCCTGACACCAACAGTTTAAAATACGGATAACAATGAGAGCACGGGACAAGATCATACATGATGTTAGCTAAGACTGAAGCTTCATATTGTGTCACCATTATCATCTGTTGGAGAGCTGACAGAGGAGAAAGATGCTACTCTGTTAGATAGTTTAGTTCAAGCATCAGTGAGATTCAGCTAAATCTGTAAACGTGTCCACCAAAGTTTCCTTTTGTAGAATCCCTAGAGTGCAGAAGAGTCTGCACCGACTCTCTGACAGAGTATCCTACCCAGATCCTCTCCTCCTGCCCTATCCCCATAACCCTACACATTTCCCATTGTTAATCCCCCTAACCTACAAATCTTTGGACGTTAAGGGGCACTTTAACATGGCCAGTCCACATAATGTACTGTTGTTGTTCGTCCATCATCAACGATGAGGACCTCGACACCATTAGTCATTCTGAGGCTGGCTGCGGTTTGTCCGAGATGACTGATCAGGCCAATTTGGGCACGGAATGTCCTGGCACATATTGGACAGACTTGTGCAGACACTGTAGTTGTTGCACTGGTGGCTCTGGGCTTGCACAGCTCGTGCTTAAATCGTGCTTCAGCAATACACCTTGCTTCGTAAGCTTGGCAGCCTTTGTGGATGAGGTAGCACCAGGAAGAGCGGTTTTGTGCCAGCATTTCCCAGGTTGTCATGTCTATGTCAAGCAACTTCAGAGAGGCCTTGAGTGTGTCTTTGAAACATTTCTTCTGCCCTCCATGCGAGCGTCTTCATGTCCACATAACATACTGCAATAAGTCTTTGGAGATAGAAGTCAGTTCACCAAAATCCCTTTATTTACAAACTCTAGCAGTACACTGACGCTAGCAGTTAGCAATCTACCTCCAGGGGGTGTCAGAGGAACTGACAATCTGGTTAAGTACAAGGCAAAGACTCCCTCATTGGCCCATCAATTAGATCCTTAATCAGGGAGCTCATACTCTGATAGGCCAACCTCAATGTCCTGACTGAAGTCATTACACCTACACATCTTCGAACTGTGGAGGAAACCCACACTGACACTGGGAGAATGTGCAGATTCCATACAGACAGTCATCCAAGCTGTGAATCAAACCTGGTTCTCTGGCACTATGAGGCCACAGTGCTAACCACTGTGCCATCGTGCTGCCCATTGGCTACACTTAGTTAATGCTGAATAATTGGTGACAGGGTGACTGAGTTCGATGGTAGTTCATCCAACCTCTTTTTTTTATCCTGTTTATTAACTTATAGCAACAATTATGATGAATAACAGTATAGAAAATAACTCATAGTGCGGCAAGAATTTAATAAACTGACATTTGGAAGAGAATGAGAAGGGAAAGGAGTAGTGGGAGCAAGAAGAAGGAAAAATAAGACAATCAGCAGCAATCAGAGGGCAGAAGGTCTTTCTCAAGAGTACCTGGAGATGAGAGATGAACAGGAGTGGGATCATTCGATGTTGAAATGTACGATACAATATCATAACTTTCAGCTTTGAAGCATCTCAGAGGTACAGAATAACAGAATGGTTGGAAAACATAATGGAGGCCATACGGCACGTTGTGTCTGTGCTGGCTGTTTTCGAATGGGCAATTTGCCTGTGCCTCACCCCTCCCCGCCTTCTCCCCATAACCCACCACATTTCTTCCTCTTTAGATTCTAACACGATTCCCTCTCCAATGCCACGATTAAACCTGCCTCCATCACGCCCTCACCCAGATTTCAGATCCCACCAACTTGCTGCCAAAACATCCCTTTCCTCACGTCACACTGCTTTTTCCCTTTTGCTACTCACCTTAAATGGGTGTTTTATTGCTTTTCAATCATTCCGCTCACCCGCTCACAAGTACATGCTCTGTCCCCTCTCCTTTCCTTCTCCCCTATGTACTCTATGAACAGTATGTTTTGTCTGTGTAGAGCACAAGAAGCAGTACTGTTCACTGATCCCAATACTTGTGACAATAATAAATAAAACTTAATCAAAATTTCCAACCCCCCCATCTATTCTCATCATCATTTTGAACGCCTTTCTCAAATCTGAAGAAAAAGCTTGAGCCGTGTGTTTGATGTGATTTCAGGACACTTCATTCTTCCGACAGTAAGCGGATCATTAGCAGCATATGAAAACTGTAGTCCAGCGGTAAACGAGGAGGTAGGTCCTTCTGTAAATCTGTTAACCAAGGGATGTTGCGACTGCTCTCATGGTATTCCAGAATAACAAGGAAAGTCAGAACTGTGGGAAACTGTCTCCGATGATAAAGAAGATTGGGAACAGGAGCACAGATTTGACTAATCGGGGTGGGGGGGAGTAAAGAATCGTAGAGCAATTATTAATCCAGACAGCGGGTTGTCAACAACCCGGAATGCATTCCCTGTGGGAGTAGCTAAGGCAGATAAGAACATAAGAAATAGGAGCAGGAGTAGGCCATTTAGCCCTTCGAGCCTGCCCCGCCATTCAATAAGATCATGGCTGATCTGTCGTGGCTCAGTTCCACATTCCCGCCCTCTCCCCATAACCCTTAATCCCCTCTCTTATCAAAAACCCATCAACTCACATCTTAAAAATATTTAGCGAGGCAGCCTCCACCACTTCAACGGGCAGAGAATTCCAGAGATTCACCACCCTTTGAGTGAGGAAGTTCTTCCTCAACTCCGTTCTAAACCGCCCCCCCTTTATCTTGAGGCTGTGCCCCCTAGTCCTACTGTCCTTTCTGAGCGGGAAGAGTCTCTCCACCTCTATCCTATCCATCCCATTCATCATCTTATATGTCTCAATGAGATCTCCCCTCATTCTTCTAAACTCTAATGAGTACAAGCCTAGTTTATTCAGCCTCTCCTCATAGCTCAACCCCTTCAACTCCGGCATCAGCCTAGTAAACCTCCTCTGCACTCCCTCCAAGGCCAAAATATCCTTGCGTAAGTACAGCGCCCAAAACTGCACACAGTACTCCAGCTGCGGCCTCACCAATGCCCTATACAGCCGCAGCAAGACCTCCCTACTTTTATATTCAATCCCCCTCGCTATGAAGGCCAGCATCCCATTCGCCTTCCTGACCACCTACTGCACCTGCAGGCTGGGTTTTTGCAACTCATGCACAAGGACCCCGAGATCCCTCTGCACCGTCGCCTGCTGCAGTTTTTCGCCACGCAAGTAATAATCCTTCCTACCATTATTCCTACCAAAGTGGACCACCTCGCACTTGCCAACATTAAGTTCCATTTGCCAGTTGCTGGCCCATTCGCCCAGCCTATCTAGATCCTTCTGTAGACTCTCCACACCCTCCGCGCAATTTGCCGTTCCACCAATCTTGGTGTCATCAGCAAATTTCGACACCACACACTCGGTTCCCTCCTCCAGATCATCTATATAAATGGTAAATAGCTGAGGCCCCAGCACCGACCCCTGGGGCACTCCACTAGTCACCATCCGCCAATCCGAATAACACCCATTGACCCCCACTCTCTGCCTCCTATTTGACAACCAATCCTCTATCCATGCTAACACCCTACCCCCAACTCCATGTCCCCTGACCTTCTGCAATAACCTCTTGTGAGGTACCTTGTCGAACGCCTTCTGGAAATCAAGAAAGACCACATCCACCGGCTCTCCTCTATCCACCGCCCTAGACACATCCTCATAGAACTCCAGTAAATTTGTCAGACACGACTTCCCCTTAACAAAACCATGCTCAGTCTGCTCTATCAAGCAATTCCCCTCAAGATGCCTCGCTATTTCCTCCTTGATGACGGACTCTAACATTTTACCTACAACAGACGTTAAACTAACCGGCCTATAATTCCCTGCCTTTTGTCTGGCACCCTTCTTAAACAACGGCGTAACATTAGCCGTTTTCCAATCTTCCGGCACTTCCCCGGAATCCAGCGACATTTGGAAAATAACCACCAAGGCATCCACTATCACCTCCGCCATTTCTTTCAGAACGCTCGGATGCATTCCATCCGGTCCTGGGGACTTGTCCACAATCAGTCCCTCCAGTCTGTTGAGCACCGCCTCTCTAGTATCAATAATGTCATTGAGACCCTCCAGTCCGACCACCTTTCCATCTCTAACACCCGGCAAAGTATTCACATCCTCCTCCGTGAAGACCGAAACAAAAAAGTTATTCAAGACCTCAGCCATTTCCCCATCCCCTACCACTAAGTCCCCTTTCTCATCCTCTAAGGGTCCAACGTTCACCCTAGCCAGTCTCTTCCTTTTTATATATTTATAAAAACTCTTGCTATCCTTTTTTATATTAAGCGCTAGCCCAGCTTCATAGTTTATCCGACCCTTCTTTATCAACTTCTTTGTCAATCTTTGTTGACATTTAAACCTCTCCCAATCCTCTTCTCGCCCACTACTCTTAGCTACTCTAAACGCCTCCGCTTTTAATTTAACACTTCCCTTCACCTCCTTCGTTATCCACGGCTTATTACCACTCCTCCTACGGTCCTTTTTGACCATCGGAATAAATTTCTGCTGAGCACCAAGAAAGATCTCCTTAAAGATCCTCCACTGCTCCTCAGCAGACCTACCTTCCAAAGCGCTCCCCCAGTCCACATTCGCCAATTCTTCTCTCATCCTACCGTACTCCCCTCTGTTCAAACAAAGGACGCGTGTCCGGGAACCCACCTTCTCCTCCTCCATCTGCACCAGAAACTCCACCATACAATGATCACTCTCCCCAAGAGGATCCTTCACCGCAAGGTCCCTAATTCTACCCGCCTCATTACATAATACCAGATCCAAGATAGCTCGCTCCCTCGTCGGCTCCAACACACACTGTTCAAGGAAACTATCCCGGCAGCATTCCAAGAACTCCTCCTCGAGCCCACCACGTTCAACATGGGTTGACCAATCAATATGCAGATTGAAATCCTCCATAATTACGGCCGTCCCATTCCTGCACGCCGCATTTATTTGCGCGTTAACAGCCCGCCCCACCTCCAGATCATTATTCGGGGGCCTATAGACGACACCCACCAGCGTCTTCCTCCCTTTGCTGTTCCTAATCTCTACCCACAACGATTCCACTTTCTGCTCTTTGGCTCCAATATCATCCCTTGCTACCACCGTGATGCTATCCTTAATCAGCAGAGCTACGCACCCCCATTTTCCCTCCCGCCTATCCTTCCTAAACACTTGATACCCCTGGACATTCAGCTCCCAGTCCCTGTCACCTTGCAGCCACGTCTCTGTAATGGCCACCAGATCATAGCCATTTGTGCTGATCTGCTTGGATTGGTATCCTTCAAAAGCTACGTTAAAGTTTATTTATTAGCGTCTTGAGCAGGCTTACATTAACACTGCAATGAAGTCACTGTGAAAACCCCCTTGTCACCATACTCTGGCACCTGTTTAGGTCTACTGAGGGTGAGTTCAGCATGGCCAATGCACCTAACCAGCACATCTTTTGGACTGTGGGATGAAACTGGAGCATCCAGAGGAAACCCAGGCAGACATGGGGAAAGCATGCAGACTCCACACAGATAGTGACCCAAGCCAGGAATTGAACCCACATCCTCGACACTGTGAGGCAGCAGCGTTAACCACTGTGCCACCGGGTAGTTGGATGTTGACTTGGCAATGAAAGAAATGGCAAAGTGGTTGGGGATGAATGGGGGAGTGGGTCTAATTGGATAGTAATTTCTATGAGCCAGCACAGTCACTGTGGGCAGAACGGCCTCCTGCTCTCCTATAAAATTCTATGAATTGGTGAAGGCTCAATAATGAGGCAGTGGTTGGGATTTGCTTACTTTATTTGATCTGCATTTTCCTCTCATTCCTTCAATAGGGAGTTGCTATGGGAAGAGGCAGCAATTGATATCTTGGGGAGGTGATCGCATTGTGGTATTGTCACTGGGTTAGTAACCCAGCAGAATTCTCTGAGGATCTGGGATAGCGAAATTTGACTTCAATTTTAAAATAAGTATCTGGACTTAATAATGTCAATTATGGCACAGACCCATCGGTTCAATTCCTGACTTGGGTCACTATCTGTGCGAAGTCTGCATGCGCTCTCCGTGTCTGTGTGGGTTTTCTACGGGTGCTCTGGTTTCCTTCCACAGTCTCAAAGACGTGCTGTTTAGGTGCATTGGTCATACTAAATTCCCCCTCAGTGTACCCGAACAGGCACTATCAAGTCAATTGTTTAATGGATTTTTTTAGTCGGGGGGGGTGCGTTTCATAGATCAAAGTTGCTGTGCCTTCTGAAGTCTTAGTTCTTCACATTTTGATATCCCTCTTCAAGCCCT
Source organism: Carcharhinus amblyrhynchos (assembly GCF_965287045.1). Taxonomy (NCBI): domain Eukaryota; kingdom Metazoa; phylum Chordata; class Chondrichthyes; order Carcharhiniformes; family Carcharhinidae; genus Carcharhinus; species Carcharhinus amblyrhynchos. The sequence goes on along the minus strand of NC_137339.1, from coordinate 67,794,593 downwards.
CAAATGTGGTGGTTGTAATACATTGTGCACCTGGAGTGACTGGTTTAGGGGACTCATGGTTGGGGGACTCACTGCTGGATTCAATTTGTGTTCCTTTAAAACTGTTGGATGTGCTGCCTACAAAAAGTAATCAGTTTTCAAACAAGAATACAGCTCCTCTTCTATTTTTGTCCTTGGTTTCTTTAGAAAAATAAAGTGAGGAAAAAGTGTGTAAGAAACAATACATTTCATTGTATACTAATACATGTGACAATTATAAATCAAATCAAAGCACACCCATGATTTCCAGATTCCAAGTCCCACACTGGGAGTACTTTCATTCTTGCATTGTTAGCATTAATTCTTCAAATGGTAGAATCACGTTTTCTAAGAGATTAATTGAGAATATTGCACCTCTTATTATCTTTTGCAATATTTATAATTCTTTGCGGCAAGGATGGAGAAATCAGGATCAGAACGATTCAAACTACATGGTATGTTTCCACTTTACTTTGTTCATTTCAGGCATCCTTATTGGTGAAACTAATAGAAATAGAGTTTTTTTGTCTCTCTTTCTGAAGGCCCTCCAGTTCAATAACGAGTCAGTTTATGATCAGCTTGACAGGTATGTTACTTTCATTGTTCCTGAATAATTAAACAAAGTACATTTAAATAGTCATTTGGTGGTACAGAGAATTGCTGAAAAAAGACACATGCTGTCGAAGCTTTTCATCCAGCACTCATCAGGTCAGATTATCAAGATCTCCGAATCTCAAAGGCAGAAGCAAATTACATGAACAGTTTAAGTTTAAGTTAATTTATTAGTGTCACAAGTAGGCTTGCATTAACACTGCAATGATGTTATGTGAAAATCCGTAATCGCCACACTACAGCACCTATTCAGGTACACACAGGAAGAATTCAGCATAGCGAATGCATCTAACAATCATGTCTTTTGGACTGTGGGAGGAAACTGGGGCACCCAGAGGAAACCCACACAGGCACAGGAGAACTTGAAAACTCCACACAGTCACCCAATCCAGGAGTCAAATCTGGGTCCTTTTGCAGTGAGGCAGCAGTGCTAACTGTGCCACCATGCCGCTCCCATTTAACTATTCTTGCAAATCGGTCCTGCTACGTTGAACAGATCATGGCATAGTGGTAACATCACTGGATTAGTAATCCATTTGACTGATCATTTGACTCCAGAGCCACCATGCTTTGGATAGACTCTCAACTGCTCCTTGAGATGGTGTGACAATTCATTCATTCGGTTCAAGGACAATTGGAGATGGGCAAAAAAGTGATTTCACTTGCCAGCAATCCCCCATCCCAAAAAAGAATAAGAACAAAGACAAAAAGCTTCAGCAGCCTGTCTCAGCAATTGAACTGTTATTATTAGTAGATTTTACGATCCACCCCCATCCCCACCAGGATCAGATAGAATGAAATTCGGGCGGTAGGTATAATGGGCACTCCATCTGGAATGCCCTTTGGCAAGTCTAACAGCTGATATCAAAGGCAGGAAGGAGTACTGGACAGCTGGGTAGGGGACTGCCCATTTGCTATTTCCCCCACCCTCAGCAGTCCACACCCCATTAAAACACTTGGGTCATCAAAGTCTCAAAGAGACCGGCTTAAGCAGCTCTCTCTGAAAGTGTCTGGAGACAAGGGGCGGGGCAGGCTCGAAAGGCTAGATGGCCTATTCCTGCTCCTATTTCTTATGTTCTTTCTTGTGAGGTATTTTCATAAACTGAAGATCCTTTCTTTGTGAAAGTTGTTATCCATCCCAGATTGCAACAGATGCAGGCTGTGGGAATGTAGGCAGCATTTAATTTTGCCTTAGTACAATCTGTTTCCCTCAAAAATCTACTTTATACATGACATTTGTGAAAATACATCACAAAATATTCAGACTTGAAAATTAAGGAAGTGTGACAAAATTCAATTTGTCTCCATATTCCACTGTGCCAAAATATATAGAACCATAGAAAATGGAGCAGGAGTAGGCCATTCAGCCCATCAAGCCTGCTCCACCATTCATTCTGCTCATGGCTGATCATCCAACGCAACAGCCTGGTCCCTCCTTCCCCATTTTGCCTCAAGTGTTATATCTAACTGTTTCTTGAAAACAAATAGGGCGGGATTTTACAGCCACACTTGACCCAAAACCATAAAATCCCGCCCAAGGTCAACAGCCTTTTCCATGGTCTGCCCCTCGCCCGCTCCAATTCCCGTGGCAGGTGGGGGTAAAATTCCAGCCACAATGTTTTGGCCTCAACCACTTTCTGTGGTAGCGAATTCCAAAGGCTGTCCACTCTCTGGGTGAAGAAATTTCTCCTCATCTCTATTCTTCACAGCCTACACTGTATCCTCAGACTGTGACCCCTATTTCTGGGCAGCCTCACCAATCGGAACACCTTTGCTGCATTTACCCTGGCTTGTCCTGTTAGAATGTTATAAGTTTCTATGAGATCCCCACTCATTCTTCTGAACTCTTGTGAATACAGTCGTAACAGACTCAATCTCTCCTCACATGTCAATCCTGTCATCCCAGGAATCAGTCTGGTTAAACATTCTTTGCACTCCTTTTACAGCAAGAACATCCTTCAGATAAGGAGACCAAAACTGCACACAATATTCCAGGTGTGGTCTCACCAATTCCCTGTATAATTGCAGCAAGACATCCATATTCCTGTATTTGAATCCTCTCGCTACAAAGGCCAACATACCACTTGCCTTCTTTACCATCTGCTGTACCTGCATGCTTACCTTCAGTGACTGGTGCACAAGGACACCCAAGTCTCGGTGCACATTCCTCTCTCCTAATTTATGGCCATTCAGATAGTAATCTGCCTTCCCATTTTTGCTACTGAAGTGGATGACCTCGCATTTGTCTACATTGCATCTGCCATTCATTTCCCATTCACTCAGCCTGTCCAAATCACACTGAAGGATTTCTGCATCCTCCTCACAGCTCACCCTCCCACCCAGCTTTGTGCCATTGCGGGATTGTAGAGATTTACAACGTACATTCCCTAGCAGAGAAGGGCATCATGATTTCAAGTTGAAAATGACAAAGTGCAATAGAATTCAGCTTTTCCCCGTGAAACACATTCCATTCTGAGCTTCCTCAATGCCATTAAAATACTCGAGTTAAATTTCCCTTAGACCCATCCTTATTGAGCATCAGTGCAAATGGGCAAGGCCACTTTTTATGGTCTTGTTTGTGGTTGGTGTGCAGCATCTGGAGAGTGCTGCAGTATCAGGGGTGCTGTGCTTTGAGTGGAACATTTTACAACCGCCTCTCAGGATGTTCATTCAACATCCTGTAGGACCAATGACAAAGTGCTGGAAAATGGGAATAGAATGGATAGTTGCTTGATTTCTGACACAGACACAATGGGCCAAAGGCCAGTTTTTGTGCTGTGGGTTCCATGGCACTGTTCCCAAAGAGAACTAGGGGAGGAGACCCAGGCCAATGTGACTGGAAGATTCTACCACCAGTCAATGCCAGGCCACCTCCCGCTGCCAGGAAACATGCCATGGCCGTGCTAAATTGCCCCTTAGTGTCAGGGCGACTAGCTAGGGTAAATGCATGAGATTATGGGGATAGGGCCTAGGTGGGATTGTGGCTGGTGCAGACTCGATGGGCCGAATGACCTCCTTCTGCACTGTAGGATTCTATGATCATTGAGTCATAATCATTTGGTCCATCGAGTCTGCACTGTCTCTCTGACATAGTGTTATACCCAGGCCCTTTCCCATATCCTAGCATGGCCAATCCACCTAACCCGCACATTTTTGGACTGCGGGAGGAAACGGAAACACCCAGAGAAAACCCACGCAGACACGGGAAGAATGTGCAAACTCACACAGACACTGACCCGAGGCTGGAATTGAACCTGGACCCCTGGCGCAGTGAGACAGCAGTGCTAACCACTGTGCCACCATGCCACCCTATAAATCACCATAAATGCACATCACCAAACATCTCTGATAATGCCCCGAGGGTGCTATGTCAATGCAAATCTTTCTCTTTTTGCATGGCAGCTGAACTCACTCTGAAGGGATGGCGGGAAGGCTGCTGGCCAAGCCAGTGAAATCAGCCGATGCGAAGGTGGTGTTGGAAATGCATTGAGAAGGTTGAAGAATGGGATGGTCCACATCAACCTGGAGTCTGCTGAAACTGACAACAGAAACTGATCAGTTCGGGGACGAGAGCGCATCAAACCATCCCGCTGTCCCGTCACCTCGTGGGTCGGGAACAGAGTTATACCGTCACTATACCGCTATAATCTCTCTGAGGGCCAGCACTGCTTCTCACTGTTAGTCTCAGGTGTCAGCTTTTGCATAGAGCATTGGAAATTGAATTATAATGCTTGTTTCAGTAAGAATGTTCGGGTACGTGTAGTGATACAAGAAAAAGGGAACATACTGGATAAACTCTGCAGGTCTGGCAGCATCTGTATATCGTTTCCCCTGCCCTATCCCCATAACTCCGCACATACACCAGAGGTACCCCATCTAACTGACACGTATTGGGATACCAAGGGGCAGTTTAGCCAATCCACCTAACCTGCACATCTTTGGACACTAAGGGGCATCTGTGGAGAGAGAAACAGAATTAACATGTGAGATTCTCTGGCTTCCCCAAGACATGTTTCTCAGCCGTGGGAGGTGGCCCATCACTGATCCCTTTGCGATCAATGGGATTTCCCATTGAATCCACCTTGCTCACCGGGACTGGAGGATCCCGCCAGTGGGGACAGCCAATAGACCTTGCCCAACATTTCAAATCTGCATGACCCTTTTTCAAAACCACAAAGGGGCCAATATTTTACCCCGCTACCTCTCTTTCATTCTGTAGATGGCTGGTATACACTTGAAATGTGTGCTGGGAGTTTACAATCTCACTCAGGTGAAACTTGTAAAGTTCTTCCCAAGGCCAACAGAGGATTCCGTTCTGCAAGACTCACTCGCCCCGATTCCGGTAAAATTCCGGCAGTTAACTCCAGGAATCTCCAATCTCGCTCACAATCTCCAGTTCCGCTGCAGTGAATGGAGATTTGACTGAGTGCCTAATTCTCTGTTTGCCACTGGCAGTGGCAGTGGGGGGAATGGTGGGGGGGGGCAAATTTTCCATTCAGCGTCGGGGTGGGGGGTTGAGGAGGGCAAGCAACACCGGGAAATTCGGGCCTCTGTTTTTCCATCTCCACAGATGCTGCCTGAACTGCTGAGTTTATTCAACATTTTCTGTTTTCATAGTAATACAATTATTTTTTAAAAATGATACTCCTGATATTGAAGTGCTGTTTGTATTGCTCAGTTTTCTAATTGTAAATCGATTTTTAAAAGGTCATGTTTAATAGTTTGCTCAGATTCAACTTTCCAGGAAAAGTCTTCTGCTGAAGTTCTGGTGAACTGTTATATTTACATTCATGTAAATTCTGTATTAAAATATAATGACAATGTGGACCCACGATTATTAAACTCCACGTTACTGTATCTACTCTGTGTCCAATCTAGTCAAGGCTTTTCAGATCGCAAGGAGCTAGAAGAGTCCATCGGGTGAAGGGAATAGCATGTTTCCCATGACAGATTTAGGTTTTTAAAGAATTCTTTCTTGGAACGTGGATGTCACTGGCAAAGCCATCATTTGTCACCCATCTCCAACTGGCTGAGAACTGAGGGACAGTTAAGATTCAACCGCATTGCTGTGGGATCTGGAGTCACACAGGCCTGACCAGGTAAGATTTCCTTCCCTGAAGGATTGTATACTAATACGTGTGACAATAAAAAATCAAATCAAAGACATTACTGAATCAGATGGGTTTTTACAGCAATTAATTCATGGGGCCAGCTTTTCAACCCCTGATTACGCATTTAATTTTAAATACCACCAGCTGCCATGGTGGGATTTGAACCCGTGTCCCTACAGCACTAGCCTAGGCCTGTGGATTACTGGTCTAGTGACATTAACACAGACCCCGCCCAAAGAAATAAAGGGACATGAGAGGATGTTCCATCACCAGGGACTGGTTGGGCCAACTGACCTGCTTGTGTGCTTTTTATCCTATGGAAGCTATGCTAATAAAACCTTTCCTCATATCCCAGTAAATCCCCCACATCCCACTCACCCTCTGGATGGTTTCCTTCCACAGTCACTGCAGGATCACTTCAGCGATGCCTTTACACCTCCTGCACAGATGCCTCATTCCCTGGGTTCCCCGGCCATCTGTGTGACTTTATTTGTCTCAGGCTCAAACCCTGTAGCAGTGGATTGTACTTGCTGAAAATCAACGTCAATTTTTTGAAGCCAAATTTGTTTCTGACCTCAGGGATGGAGAGGGGAGGGGGGCAGGGGTGTGGGGTGGGGGGGGGTAGTGCTGGGAGGACTGGGGTTACCTCCCTTCATTTGACCAAAATGACCTTCTGTGGAAATTAGTTTGGGAAAAAGAAATAAAATGAAAACTTTCCTTTTCAAATCCGAAGGACGTCATAGATGTTAGAATGTAGTCAGTGATAACATTGGATCTGTTGTAATGTGACCAATAGTAACAAGCTGTAAGGATCAGCAGACCCAGTAAACCATTTAACCAATGACAGAATGATGTGATGATCAGCTGACCAGCTGATTTCGTATGAACAAGAATCTGTTGAGAATTGTTAAATTTCATTGAATGGCCCTGGGTGAGGCCTCAAGTTTGGAGTAATGAAGTTTCTTTATTAAACTTTTTCTTTGATTTTGTTAGATTTTTAGTTCTTTCTGAATTAACAATAGGAACATAAGAACATAAGAAATAGGAGCAGGAGTAGGCCGTCTAGCCCTTCGAGCCTGCCCCGCCATTCAATAAGATCATGGCTGATCTGTTGTGGCTCAGTTCCACATTCCCGCCCTCTCCCATAACCCTTAATCCCCTCTCTTATCAAAAACCCATCAACCCGCGTCTTAAAAATATTAAGCGAGGTAGCCTCCACCACTTCAACGGGCAGAGAATTCCAGAGATTCACCACCCTTTGAGTGAAGAAGTTCTTCCTCAACTCCGTTCTAAACCGCCCCCCCTTTATCTTGAGGCTGTGCCCCCTAGTCCTACTGTCCTTTCTGAGCGGGAGGAGTCTCTCCACCTCTATCCTATCCATCCCATTCATCATCTTATACGTCTCAATGAGATCTCCCCTCATTCTTCTAAACTCTAACGAGTACAAGCCTAGTTTATTCAGCCTCTCCTCATAGCTCAACCCCCTCAACTCCGGCATCAGCCTAGTACACCTCCTCTGCACTCCCTCCAAGGCCAAAATATCCTTGCGTAAGTACGGCGCCCAAAACTGCACACAGTACTCCAGCTGCGGCCTCACCAATGCCGTATACAGCCGCAGCAAGACCTCCCTACTTTTATATTCAATCCCCCTCGCTATGAAGGCCAGCATCTCATTCGCCTTCCTGACCACCTGCTGCACCTGCAAGCTGGGTTTTTGCGACTCATGCACAAGGACCCCGAGGTCCCTCTGCACCGTCACCTGCTGTAGTTTTTCTCCACGTAAGTAATAGTCCTTCCTACCATTATTCCTACCAAAGTGGACCACCTCGCACTTGCCAACATTAAATTCCATTTGCCAGTTCCTGGTCCATTCGCCCAGCCTATCTAGATCCTTCTGCAGACTCTCCACACCCTCCGCGCAATTTGCCGTTCCACCAATCTTGGTGTCTTCAGCAAATTTCGACATCCTACACTCGGCTCCCTCCTCCAGATCATCTATATAAATGGTAAATAGCTGAGGCCCCAGCACCGACCCCTGAGGCACTCCACTAGTCACCAACCGCCAATCCGAATAGCACCCATTGACCCCCACTCTCTGCTTCCTATTTGACAACCAATCTTCTATCCACGCTAACACCCTACCCCCACTCCATGCCCCCTGACCTTCTGCAATAACCTCTTGTGAGGTACCTTGTCAAACGCCTTCTGAAAATCAAGAAAGACCACATCCACCGGCTCTCCTCTATCCACCGCCCTAGACACATCCTCATAGAACTCCAGTAAATTTGTCAGACACGACTTCCCCTTAACGAAACCGTGCTGCGTCTGCTCTATCAAGCAATTCCCCTCAAGATGCCTCGCTATTTCCTCCTTGATGACGGACTCGAACATTTTACCTATAACAGACGTTAAACTAACATAGGAATTAAGAGCAGATGTAGGCAAATTCAGCCCTGTGATCCTGCTCCACCAGTCAAACAGATCATGGCTGATCTCTCCCTGATCTCAAATCCACCTCCCCATTGTTCCCCATATCCCCTTATCCCTTTTTTATTAGAACATGTTGCTTTATTGTATTCATACAGCGTCTTTCGCAACCCCAGACACTTTGCAGCCAATCTGGCACTTTTTGTCCACTACAGACTTTGAAAGATGTTTGGCACGGTGCAGCCAATCTTGGGGAAATGTCCCTGCTACTCCAAGTTAAACCACTTCCCGGTTCGCTTTCCAGGTCACGTATTATTCAAAGTAAACAAATTTCTGTTTGTTGACTAATGTCTAATCCTTGCAAGGACAAGGTTGAACAGTCACTGACAGTAATAGTGAAGGCACTCGTCTTGAGGTAGGGGTGAAAAGTGTAAAGTTGATTGTATCTCGCTTATTTATCTCTCCAACCCGATTAGTGTGCAGTAGGGAAGTAATGGGGAAAACCAACAAAACAGGAAGACAAATTCTCTGCAAGTCACTGGCAATGAGTGAACACCACACTGCATTTGTGATTTCCCGATATGTTCCAACAGAGAGAATTGTCCCTCCAGTCACAGGATAATATCCCCTTTCCATTCCTCATGGGATGAAACTGTTTTAGGTTAATCGGAATAGTAATCCAGAGACCCAGGGTAATGCTCTGGGAACTTGTGTTTGAATTCCCCCATTGCAGATTGTGAAATTTGAATTAATGGAGTCTTAGGTCGGGATTTTACAGCCTCGTTTGACCGAGACCGGAAAATCCAGCCTGAGGTCAACACACCTTCTTGTGGTCTGCCCCTCGCCTGCTCTATTCTCATGGCAGGTGGGGTGGTAGAATTTTGATGCTAGAGTTTTACAGCTCAAAGAGGCCCTTTGGCCCATTGCATCTGTGCAAGCCATCAAACACATATCTATTCTAATCCTATTTTCCAGCATTTGGTCTGTAGCCTTGCATGCTCTTCAATCAAAAATAAAATTTGGAATGAAAGTAATGTCTAATGAGTGTTGCTCTCTTTATTGAACTCTTCTTAGATGTGTCCTTATTATCCACTGGTATATAATCGTTAAAATGGTTTTAATATGTTTTACGCTGTGAGCCTTAAAACTGGCCATCATGTACCCATAATAGGATAGCACAGTGGTTAGCACTGCTGCCCCACAGCACCAGGGACCTGGATTCGATACCCAGCTTGGATCACTGTCTGTTCAAAGTCTGCATGCTCTCCCTGTGTCTGCATGGGTTTCCTCCGGGTGCTCTAGTTTCCTCCCATAGTCTGAAATGTGTGTTGGTTCGGTACATTGACCGTGCTAAATTCTCCCTCAGTGTATCCGAACAGGGGCCAAAGTGTGGCAACTAGGGGATTTTCACAGTAACTTCACTGCAGTGTTAATGTATTTGTGACACTAATAAATAAACTTTAATATGTTCTTTCCTATTTTCCTCCGATTCCTATTTTTTCTTAAAAGTGATTTTAAACTTTTTAGTGGAGAAATAGGGACTTCTATAGCCTGTTTCTAACTTACAGTAAAGATACATTGTTTTTATCATGTCCAATTCTGTTTTGCTGAGCTAAGTTTTAGGAATGTCCTCCCAACAGACATGGAGAAATGCTACCAAGCCGTAGCATCATAGATTCACCTAGGATTCCTTTGTAAGTGAATATGGTAGTGACGAGATATATCTTCCTTAAAAATACTTTGCAAGCTTTGAGACTAATTGACTCAGGCCCTGGTGTAAAGAATACGTCTGTCTGCTATCAAGTTTGTTAAACTAGTGCTGCCCACATATTGAGGTTTCTGGGAAAAGATGGCTGTCTATGAATCTGTGTCATTTTCTCAATTCTGCAATAAAGTGTTCCAAGTATATATGAATCCTACTTGAGATTTGTGACAATACTGTGCCTTTAAGAAATGTATTTGTGTCATGTTTCTTTTGAAGGAATTTTATTTATTCAGTCTGACTACGGTGCTGATTTGTCATGCTGAGCCTGCAGAAGAAGAATGGTTCTGAGTAAATGGGTGTTTGTTTTAATCTGAGCTAATGCATTTCAGTTATGCTTAGAGATTTCCCCCTGGGGTTACAGAGTAGGAATTAATTAGGTAGATTGACAAGAGAGAGTCATGTGAATGGGCAGAGCTAGACCTACAGAAAGACAAGCAGGCCATTGTTGTTTGAATTTGCAAGGGACAGCAGCTCTTTCTCTCTCTCTCTCTCTGAGAAATTAAAGCCTGGGGCTTGTTAGAAAATAGTTACCTCTCTCTCCAGAGGTTTGCAAAAGGCAAGAGGTGTTTTCTCCCCTCGCCCCTCTCTGGAGTTCTGTTTTTTGAAGACAAGTTTCTCTGGAGTTCTGTTGCTTGAAGACAGGTTCCTCTCTGAAGGCTGCTGTCTAAGAGTCAGAAGACAGGTATCTTTCTGTATCTGTGTCCAGAGATGTTAAAAGACTAGAAACTCATGTAATCATGTGTGATTTTGCTAACTGATTCTGAAGAGGAGTTTACATCTGTGAAGAATATTCCTTAAATTGGAAAGTAATAGAGATAGGCTGGCAGTTAAGAATTATATCTTGTCATGTTTAAGTATCTCAATTGGTAAAACTTATGCTAATTCTTTTTGTTATAGTTGAACTGCATTGTTGAATAAAGTTCATTTTAATAAAAACTTCATGGGTCAATAGAATCACACCTAGAGCAAAACATGTCATTTTTATTTTATTCATGGGATATGGGCATTGCTGGCTGGCCAGCATTTATTGCCCGTCCCTTGTTGTCTTTGAGGGGTAGTTGAGAGCCAACCACATTGCTATGTCTCTGGAGTTGCATGTAGGCCAGACCAGGGAAGGATTGCAGATTTCCTCCCGCGAAGGACATAATGAAGCAGATGGATTTTTCCGACAATCGACAATGGCTTCTTAGTCATCAGAAGATTCTTAATTCCAGATTTTTAAAATTGAATTCAAATGCCACCCTCTGCTGTGGCAGATTTCAAACCCGGGTTTTCAGAACATTAGCTGATTTTTCTGGATTAATAGCCTAGTGATAAATACTACTAGGCCATGGCCTCCTCATATGCTTACACTAATGAGAAAATCAAATCGGTGTCTAACTTTATAATACACCTTTGACTTTCTGATCTGGTCCCCGATACCAGAAGCTTTAAATGTATAATACCCTCCACTATTGATGCCCCATAACAGCCGCGTATACCATCTACAAGATGCGATGCAGGAACTCGCCAAGGCTCCTTAGGCAGCACTTTCCAAACCTATGATCACTGCCACCTAGAAGGACAACAGCAGTAGATACCTGGGAACACAGACATCAGCTCACACCCACCTTTTCAAGGGGCAATTAGGGATGGGCAATAAGTGCTGGCATGGCCAGTGATGCCCACATTGGGTAATTAAGTAAGAATCATTGTGATTCTCAGTTATTCTTTTAGTGAGGTAACACTGACCTCAACCACTGTCCATGTTTGCTTTAGTTAATACCTAATCTGGTCCATTGACCAGGCATATCTAGCTGCTCTTTCTGTCTCTATGACAGGAAATAGCATTACCCCGACAGGATGGAGAGAGTCCGACTCACTGCCCTGGCTGTCTGGTTATTCCTACCCGCTGGTGAGAGTGAATTTTATGATCTGTGTTAAATACCTCTACAACATTTGTGGCCTTTACAAGGTACCGCATGGTAGATTGTTGCTTAGAGTTAAATCTCACGGGATCCAGAGCAAGGTAGCCAAAATTGGCTTGATAACAGAAGACAAAGGGTGGTTGTAGAGGTTTGTTTTTCAAACTGGAGGCCTGTGACCAGCAATGTGCCTCAGGGATCAGTGCTGGGTCCACTGTTATTTGTCATTTATATTAATGATTTGGAAGAGAATTTGGGAAGCATGGTTAGTAAGTTTGCAAATGACACCAAGATTGGTGGCATAGTGGACAGTGAAGAAGGTTATCTTGGATTGCAACGGGATCTTGATCAATTGGGCCAGTGGGCTGACGAATGGCAGATGGAGTTTATTTCAGATAAATGCGAGGTGATGCATTTTGGTCGACTGAACTTACTCAGTTAATGCTTGGGCTTTGAGAGAGTTTTAGAACAAAGATTTCTAAGGGTACATGTTCATAACTCCTTGAAAGTGGAGTTACAGGTTGGCAGACTGGTGAAGAAGGCATTCGGCTTGCTTGGTTTCATTGGTCAGAACATTGAATACAGGAGTTGGGACATCTTGTCAAAGTTGTACAAGACATTGGTAAGGCCACACTTGGAAAACTGTGAACAGTTCAGGTCACCCTATTATAGAAATGATATTATTAAACTAGAAAGACTGCAGAAAAGAAATACCAGGATGCTAGCGGGACTTGACGGTTTGAGTTGTAAGTAAAGGCTGAATCAACTGGAAATTTTTTTTCCCTTGAGCATAGGAAGCTTAGGAGTGATTTTTTAAAGACCTATAAAATAATGAGAGGCATAGATCAGCTAGATAGTCAACATCTGTTCCCAAAGGTAGGGAAGACTCATATTAGAGGGCTAGGTTTAACGTGAGAGGGGAGATACTTTCACACAGAGGATGGTAAGTGTCTGGAATGAGCTGCCAGAGATAGTAGCAGAGGCGGGTACAATTTTGTTCTTAAAAAGCGTTTAGACAGTTACCTGGGTAAGATGGTATAGAGGGATATGGGCCAAATGTGGACAATTGAGACTAGCTCAAAATAAAGGTCGGCATGGACAAGTTGTGCTGAAGGGCCTATTTCCATGCTGTAAACCTCTATGACTCTGTAACCATTATGAAATGTTCATTTGAATGTTTTGAAGCAGCTCAGAGTGTAACACGGCGTATGCAGAAAACTTGAATATTATTGATGATGGTTACTTTGAAATGGTGGTAATGTTCTTTCAGATGTTGTACTAATAAAGTATATTTTGCAAAAACAGAAATTCCCATGTTGCTATGGGGAGGATTCAACAGGCAGGTGATGATAAGATAATTACAGTTTCAGTAATATTATTGATATTGATGCTGATTTTACACCCTGCCCTATCCTGCCTCTGTCTCATTTTCATTTAAATTTCTCAACTTTCCCGCCCACCCCCTGTAGTTGAATCTCAACCTCTGACCATCTCGGTGAGTGAGAGTAGTGTGAATGCAGCAGCCGGAGATCCTGTTCTCCTGTCTGTGAGACCGCCCGTGGAGGTGAGCAGTGGGAACTGGAGATACAATGGGAATGATGTCATAGTGTGGACTGAGGCAAGTGTGGATATAAATAACTGTTACACAAATCGAGTGGAGTTAGTCCATAACTGCTCTCTCCTGCTCAAGTCAGTGACTGTTTCAGACAGTGGGGACTACATTGTTACCATGAACCCCTACTCTGACAACACATCAGCAAGTGCCAGAATCAACCTCCTTGTTTTCGGTGAGTAACAACAATGTTTTCTTTGTTCATATCATGAGGAAATAATGAAAAACAATCCTGGTGTTCACTGGCTGCCTGGAAGAAGTGAAATAGTCACATCATGAATATCACAAGTCGAAATCTGGCAGTGAACAGAGTAACAATGAGCAAGAGAAGGCCATTCAGCCCCTCTAGTCAGCTCTGCCATTCAATAAGATCATGACTGATGTGATAGCAGCCTCAAGTCTGCACCCTGCCTATCCCCGTTCACATTTACCCCCTTGCTTATCAAGAATATACCCACTTCTGCCTTAAAAATATTCAAAGAATCTGCTTCCACCAGCTTTTCAGCAAGAGTCCCAAAAGCTCACCACCCTCTGAATGAAAAAAGTTCTTCTCATCTCTGTTTTAAATGGGCGACCCCTTATTTTTAAACAGTGGCCCTTTATTCTCGATCCTCCGACAAGAGGAAACAGCCTCCCCACATCCACTCTGTCAATACCTCCTCAGGATCTTGTATGCCTCAGTCAAAAATGCATTTTATGACAAAAGGTTTTGAAGCAGATTCCAAATGGAAATTGGAGAAATGCTTGAAAAATATTAAGTTGCTGGGCTGTGGGGAAAAGCAGGGGAGTAGGGATAATTGCTCTTTCAATGGGCCAGGCCAGAGACTGTGGTTTAAATGATCCCTTTACATGGTGCCTGATAGAATGGGTTTCCTCCAGTTCCCCCGGTTTCCTCCCACAGTCCGCAAGACATGCTGGTTAGGTGAAATAGCCATGCTAAATCCTCCCTCAATGTACATGAACACGTCCCAGAGTGAGGTGGCCAGGGCATTTTCACAGTAACTGCACTGCAGTGTTAATGTAAGCCTAGTTGTGATACTAATAAGTAAATTTTAAAATGTTAAAACTCACACCATTCAGTCTACCCCAGAATAAGCAACTTCCCATATTTGGTAACACTGGAAGCTTCAGATCACAATTCCACACCAGGCCCTGATTCAGAGTAACTTTACAAACTGTATCTGGTTTTAATTATAAGTTGACCAAAAATCCCAGCATGTTTAACTCTCAGCCAGAATAGCCATTTTGAAGCCAATGTTGCCATTATTGTTGTTAAAGTTATTGTTATCATCATTCTTTCTCCATTTACACTTGAATGTCATTGTGACTTATGGGCATAACTGATTTGGGAAAACACATGTACAGTCAAACATAAAGCTGGCTTTATGGATCATTCTGCCTGTGATACACATGATCTGGTTTTTCATTTGTGCAGATTGAGAATGAAGATCCTCCAATTTCTACTGGGGCACTTGATCCACAATGTCAGATTAAACCAACTGGCAATTTAAAAATCTATCCCACACCAATGGACAACACGGTGGCACAGTTGTTAGCACTGCTGCCTCACAACGCCAGAAACCCAGTTCGATTCCCGGCTTGGGTCACTGTCTGTGCGGACTTTGCACATTCTCCCTGTGTCTGCGCGAGTTTCCTCTGGGTGCTCCGGCTTCCTCCCACTGTCCAAAGATATGCAGGTTAAGTTGATTGGCCATGCTAAATTGCCCCTTAGTTAGCAGAGGGGTTAGCAGGGGTTATATGTGGGGTTACGGTGATAGGGCTTGGGTGGGATTGTGTTCGGTGCAGACTCGATGGGCCGAATGGTCTCCTTCTGCACTGGAGGGACTCTATGATTCTATGACCTCTGAGGAAGAGGGAAGTTTAAAATTAAATGACGCAGTACTAGTAGTCTGATACGTGTTTTAATTGTTGTTCTTGAATGATGTGGTGGGGCTCCATACAGATGGAGCTATTTTATCCTCTTTAAAATGAGATAATTCCATCCAAGGTTGATGATTAATTTTCCACTTCCATTTGTATTCACAGAACCAATCTCCTCTGCGAATATCACATCCAATGTTTCGAACCCAGTGCAAGAGAATGTCTCTGTTTGCCTGACGTGTCATGTAGTTGGAAATTGTAGCGAAAGAATTTGGTTTTTCAATGGGAACGTTATGGACGGCAATGAGAGGATTATACTTTCTTCAGAAAATATCACTTTGACGATAATTGGTGTTAATGCAGCCAATGACGGTGACTACCAATGCATTGCACGCAACCCTGTTAGTGAAAAAGCAAGCGGAGTCTACTCTTTACACATTGAAAGTGAGCACAGTGAGTTTGCATTATTCCTGTGTTCTAAACATTGCGGCTCCTTGGGACATTTTGCTGCTGTGTATATTTTTAGAATACCTCTGTTTCAGTGAGAATGCCTGAGTAAACAGCAGATCTGACGCTTTCATCTGTTAAGCAATGAGGTTTAGGGTTCAGAAGGAAACCAAGCAATCGTCGGACAGGAAAGGCAAAATGGATATCACTAATCCTTCACCTCCCCGAAATATGGGCGGCATGGTAGCACAGCGGTTAGCACTGCTGCTTCACAGTTCCAGGGACCTGGGTTCAATTCCTGGCTCAGGTCACTGCCTGTGTGGAGTTTGCACATTCTCTTTGTGTCTGCGTGGGTTTCCTCCGGGTGCTCTGGTTTCCTCCCACAGTCTAAGATGTGCGGGTTAGGTTAATTGGTCATGCTAAAATTGCCCCTAGGATGCTTAGGTTAGAGGGATTAGTGGGTAAAATATGTAGGGATATGGGGGTAGGTCCTTGGTGGGATTGTGGTCGGTGTAGACTCGATGGGCCGAAGGGTCTCTTTCTGCACTGTAGGGTTCTATGATTCTATGATATCTATCGCTGCCTCTTCCCCACATATTTACCCTACCAATCCCCTTAACCTGCACATCTTGGGATTCTAAGAAGCAATTTAGCATGGCCAATCCACCTAAACTACACATCTTTGGACACTCTTGAGTAATTTAGCATAGCCAATCCACCTAATCTGCGCATCTTGGAACACTAAGGGCAATTTAACATGGTCGCTTCATCTACACATCTTTGGACTGTGGGAGGAAACCAGAGCACCCGAAGGAAACTGATGCAGACAGAAGAAGAACGTGTAAACTCCACGCAGACAGTGACCCAAGCCAAGAATTGAACCCGGGTCCCTGGCACTTTGAAACAGCAGTGCTAACCACTGTAAAAGATTTGCATAGTGAGTAAATACATGGAGTAGGACTTGGGTAAGGAGCTCTGTCAGAGAGTCGATGCAGATTGAATGGCCTCCCTCTGCATTACAGGGATCCTATGATTTTATGAAATTCAACCTCCCAATCATTGCCCCATGTGCCTATTCCCAATCAGAGAATCAAAGGATAGGGCGGAAGGCGAGACCAGGATATTGAGTTGGATGATCAGCCTTGATTATAATGAATGGTGGAGCAGGCTCAAAGGGCCGAATGGCCTCCTCCTGCTCCATTTTCTGTGTTTCCATCATAAAGTGAGGAAGAATCTCATCACATAATGGCCAATGGGATGGGAAACCCACTCCCTCAAGAAGTTGGAGATATTTTGGGGTTGAATTGATACTGTCAATAGGTACATTTGCTAAATTAAGGCTCAATAATTGTGTCAAATGATATGGAAGAAAAGCAGGGAAATGAAGTTGAGTGACAGACCACCCACACTCTAATTCAATGCTTCACAAACGTTTTGGAGGAGTGATTCCCAACTGAATGCCTGAGACACTTGGAATCAAAATTCCGGGGTGTGGAGAGTTGTTGAGCTGAGTTGGAGTGCGGAGGCTTTACTTGTTGGAGGTTGGGGGTTTGTGAAGGGTGCATTAGCCCTTCCTCAGTAGAGGTTGGTGATGGAACAAGAGTTGAGAGTTGGGGTTTTGATAAAAAGACAGGTGCCAAAATCTTACTGCCCTGCCCACCACGGTAATCAGAGCAAGGGGTGGACAACGACAAGGTCTATTGACCTCGGGCAGGATTTTACTGTTTTGAGATGAGCGAGGCTGGAAAAACCTGCCAAGGGTTTCCACAAAAAACCCCAACACCTATCCATTCACGGGCTTTTTTCACAGCAGCAATTGCACCCCATGGAGTTGTCCATTCGGCCATGTCCACCATGAAAAAAGGTGCCAGGGTTTAAAGGGACCTGACTACTATAATTCGGTCTTTGCTAACTCCCCAAAGACTTCGCAAACTGTAGACCCCGACCGCTCCCTGGACTTGTGAGTGTGGCTAACCTAAAATCTCAACTCAGGAATCTGTGGAAGAGTTGGGATCCACGGTTTGTAAAGCCCTGCTCCAATTTAATGGAAGAATAGGGTCAAGGGTTGAATGGCCCACTCCTATTGCTATATTCCTTAAGTTTAATACAGAACTAAACCAAATCCTGGGGCAGGACTTTATAGCCTCACTCATCTCGAAACCATAAAATCCCACCTTGGTCAACACAGAGTTTAGCACTGCTGCCTCACAGTGCAGGGACCCGGAGATGAGGGGGTTGGACTATGAAGAGAGACTAAGTAGACTAGATCTGTACTCGTTGGAGTTTAGAAGGATGAGGGGGGATCTTACAGAGACGTATAAGATAATGAAGGGGATGGATAGGGTAGAGGTAGAGAGATTCTTCCCACTGAGAAAGGATAGCAGGACGAGAGGACACAGCCTCAAGATAAGGTGGGGGGCAGTTTAGATCGGAGTTGAGGAGGAACTTCTTCACTCAAAGTGTGGTGAATCTCTGGAATTCTCTGCCCGTTGAAGTGTTGGAGGCTACCTCGCTAAATATATTTAAGTCACGGGTAGATAGGTTTTTGACAGACAAGGGAATTAAGGCTTATGTGGAGAAAGCAGGAAAGTGGAACTGATCCACTTCAGATCAGCCATGATCTTATTGAATGGCGGGGCAGGCTCGAAGGGCTAGATGGCCTACTCCTGCTCCTATTTCTTATGTTCTTATGTTCTTATGACCCAGGTTCAATTCTGGCCTCAGGTCACCGTCTGTGTGGAGTTTGCACATTCAACCGTCATTGCATGGATTTTCCTCTAGATGCTCTGGTTTCCTCCCACAATCGAAAGATGTGCAGCTTAGATGGATTGGCCATGCTAAATTGCCCCTTAGTGTCAGTGGATTAGCTAGGGTAAATGCATAGGGTTATGGGAATACAGCTGGCTGGGATTGTGGTCAGTGCAGACCTGATGGGCCGAATGGTCTTCTTCTGCACTGTGAGTATTCTAAGTACATGGGGTTACGGGATAGGGCCTCAGTGGAATTGTCGCTGGTGTTGGTTCGATGCGTCGAATGGCCTTCTTCTGCACTATAGAGACTGTATGATTTCTATGATCTTTCCATGGTCTGCCCCTCACCCGCTTTAATTCCCGTGGCGAGTGTAATGATAAAATTCTGGCCCTGGTCACAATTGATAACTCTCGACAGTAGCTATGGAAACAGTTATCTCAGCATCAATATTTGAATTTATTTAAACTAAGCAGGAATAATCAATTTGCTAATGCCATTGTATGTTTTCTTGGCTCCTGTCTTTCAGGTGCTGAAAGCAGCGACAAATGGATAGCTGCTGTGACAGTTTCGGGAGTGATCTTGGTCGCTGCTCTCGTCACTGTCACTGTATTGGCCTTCAAAATGCAGAAAATGGCACAGGAGGAAAGGTCAGGTGAGTCAACTCTGCAAAGAAAATGATTTGGTCTCTCTGAACACTGAACAGCTACTCATGTTGATTGATATTAGAACAGTAACAAGTTATATCAAATAACCCTGACACCAACAGTTTAAAATACGGATAACAATGAGAGCACGGGACAAGATCATACATGATGTTAGCTAAGACTGAAGCTTCATATTGTGTCACCATTATCATCTGTTGGAGAGCTGACAGAGGAGAAAGATGCTACTCTGTTAGATAGTTTAGTTCAAGCATCAGTGAGATTCAGCTAAATCTGTAAACGTGTCCACCAAAGTTTCCTTTTGTAGAATCCCTAGAGTGCAGAAGAGTCTGCACCGACTCTCTGACAGAGTATCCTACCCAGATCCTCTCCTCCTGCCCTATCCCCATAACCCTACACATTTCCCATTGTTAATCCCCCTAACCTACAAATCTTTGGACGTTAAGGGGCACTTTAACATGGCCAGTCCACATAATGTACTGTTGTTGTTCGTCCATCATCAACGATGAGGACCTCGACACCATTAGTCATTCTGAGGCTGGCTGCGGTTTGTCCCAGATGACTGATCAGGCCAATTTGGGCACGGAATGTCCTGGCACATATTGGACAGACTTGTGCAGACACTGTAGTTGTTGCACTGGTGGCTCTGGGCTTGCACAGCTCGTGCTTAAATCGTGCTTCAGCAATACACCTTGCTTCGTAAGCTTGGCAGCCTTTGTGGATGAGGTAGCACCAGGAAGAGCGGTTTTGTGCCAGCATTTCCCAGGTTGTCATGTCTATGTCAAGCAACTTCAGAGAGGCCTTGAGTGTGTCTTTGAAACATTTCTTCTGCCCTCCATGCGAGCGTCTTCATGTCCACATAACATACTGCAATAAGTCTTTGGAGATAGAAGTCAGTTCACCAAAATCCCTTTATTTACAAACTCTAGCAGTACACTGACGCTAGCAGTTAGCAATCTACCTCCAGGGGGTGTCAGAGGAACTGACAATCTGGTTAAGTACAAGGCAAAGACTCCCTCATTGGCCCATCAATTAGATCCTTAATCAGGGAGCTCATACTCTGATAGGCCAACCTCAATGTCCTGACTGAAGTCATTACAACTACACATCTTCGAACTGTGGAGGAAACCCACACTGACACAGGGAGAATGTGCAGATTCCATACAGACAGTCATCCAAGCTGTGAATCAAACCTGGTTCTCTGGCACTATGAGGTCACAGTGCTAACCACTGTGCCATCGTGCTGCCCATTGGCTACACTTAGTTAATGCTGAATAATTGGTGACAGGGTGACTGAGTTCGATGGTAGTTCATCCAACCTCTTTTTTTTATCCTGTTTATTAACTTATAGCAACAATTATGATGAATAACAGTATAGAAAATAACTCATAGTGCGGCAAGAATTTAATAAACTGACATTTGGAAGAGAATGAGAAGGGAAAGGAGTAGTGGGAGCAAGAAGAAGGAAAAATAAGACAATCAGTAGCAATCAGAGGGCAGAAGGTCTTTCTCAAGAGTACCTGGAGATGAGAGATGAACAGGAGTGGGATCATTCGATGTTGAAATGTACGATACAATATCATAACTTTCAGCTTTGAAGCATCTCAGAGGTACAGAATAACAGAATGGTTGGAAAACATAATGGAGGCCATACGGCACGTTGTGTCTGTGCTGGCTGTTTTCGAATGGGCATTTTGCCTGTGCCTCACCCCTCCCCGCCTTCTCCCCATAACCCACCACATTTCTTCCTCTTTAGATTCTAACACGATTCCCTCTCCAATGCCACGATTAAACCTGCCTCCATCGCGCCCTCACCCAGATTTCAGATCCCACCAACTTGCTGCCAAAACATCCCTTTCCTCACGTCACACTGCTTTTTCCCTTTTGCTACTCACCTTAAATGGGTGTTTTATTGCTTTTCAATCATTCCGCTCACCCGCTCACAAGTACATGCTCTGTCCCCTCTCCTTTCCTTCTCCCCTATGTACTCTATGAACAGTATGTTTTGTCTGTGTAGAGCACAAGAAGCAGTACTGTTCACTGATCCCAATACTTGTGACAATAATAAATAAAACCTAATCAAAATTTCCAACCCCCCCCCCATCTATTCTCCTCATCATTTTGAACGCCTTTCTCAAATCTGAAGAAAAAGCTTGAGCCGTGTGTTTGATGTGATTTCAGGACACTTCATTCTTCCGACAGTAAGCGGATCATTAGCAGCATATGAAAACTGTAGTCCAGCGGTAAACGAGGAGGTAAGTCCTTCTGTAAATCTGTTAACCAAGGGATGTTGCGACTGCTCTCATGGTATTCCAGAATAACAAGGAAAGTCAGAACTGTGGGAAACTGTCTCCGATGATAAAGAAGATTGGGAACAGGAGCACAGATTTGACTAATCGGGGTGGGGGGGAGTAAAGAATCGTAGAGCAATTATTAATCCAGACAGCGGGTTGTCAACAACCCGGAATGCATTCCCTGTGGGAGTAGCTAAGGCAGATAAGAACATAAGAAATAGGAGCAGGAGTAGGCCATTTAGCCCTTCGAGCCTGCCCCGCCATTCAATAAGATCATGGCTGATCTGTCGTGGCTCAGTTCCACATTCCCGCCCTCTCCCCATAACCCTTAATCCCCTCTCTTATCAAAAACCCATCAACTCACATCTTAAAAATATTAAGCGAGGTAGCCTCCACCACTTCAACGGGCAGAGAATTCCAGAGATTCACCACCCTTTGAGTAAAGAAGTTCCTCCTCAACTCCGTTCTAAACCGCCCCCCCTTTATCTTGAGGCTGTGCCCCCTAGTCCTACTGTCCTTTCTGAGCGGGAAGAGTCTCTCCACCTCTATCCTATCCATCCCATTCATCATCTTATATGTCTCAATGAGATCTCCCCTCATTCTTCTAAACTCTAACGAGTACATGCCTAGTTTATTCAGCCTCTCCTCATAGCTCAACCCCCTCAACTCCGGCATCAGCCTAGTAAACCTCCTCTGCACTCCCTCCAAGGCCAAAATATCCTTGCGTAAGTACGGCGCCCAAAACTGCACACAGTACTCCAGCTGCGGCCTCACCAATGCCCTATACAGCCGCAGCAAGACCTCCCTACTTTTATATTCAATCCCCCTCGCTATGAAGGCCAGCATCCCATTCACCTTCCTGACCACCTACTGCACCTGCAGGCTGGGTTTTTGCAACTCATGCACAAGGACCCCGAGATCCCTCTGCACCGTCGCCTGCTGCAGTTTTTCGCCACGCAAGTAATAATCCTTCCTACCATTATTCCTACCAAAGTGGACCACCTCGCACTTGCCAACATTAAATTCCATTTGCCAGTTGCTGGCCCATTCGCCCAGCCTATCTAGATCCTTCTGTAGACTCTCCACACCCTCCGCGCAATTTGCCGTTCCACCAATCTTGGTGTCATCAGCAAATTTCGACACCACACACTCAGTTCCCTCCTCCAGATCATCTATATAAATGGTAAATAGCTGAGGCCCCAGCACCGACCCCTGGGGCACTCCACTAGTCACCATCCGCCAATCCGAATAACACCCATTGACCCCCACTCTCTGCCTCCTATTTGACAACCAATCCTCTATCCATGCTAACACCCTACCCCCAACTCCATGTTCCCTGACCTTCTGCAATAACCTCTTGTGAGGTACCTTGTCGAACGCCTTCTGAAAATCAAGAAAGACCACATCCACCGGCTCTCCTCTATCCACCGCCCTAGACACATCCTCATAGAACTCCAGTAAATTTGTCAGACACGACTTCCCCTTAACAAAACCATGCTCAGTCTGCTCTATCAAGCAATTCCCCTCAAGATGCCTCGCTATTTCCTCCTTGATGACGGACTCTAACATTTTACCTACAACAGACGTTAAACTAACCGGCCTATAATTCCCTGCCTTTTGTCTGGCACCCTTCTTAAACAACGGCGTAACATTAGCCGTTTTCCAATCTTCCGGCACTTCCCCGGAATCCAGCGACGTTTGGAAAATAACCACCAAGGCATCCACTATCACCTCCGCCATTTCTTTCAGAACCCTCGGATGCATTCCATCCGGTCCTGGGGACTTGTCCACAATCAGTCCCTCCAGTCTGTTGAGCACCGCCTCTCTAGTATCAATAATGTCATTGAGACCCTCCAGTCCGACCACCTTTCCATCTCTAACACCTGGCAAAGTATTCACATCCTCCTCCGTGAAGACCGAAACAAAAAAGTTATTCAAGACCTCAGCCATTTCCCCATCCCCTACCACTAAGTCCCCTTTCTCATCCTCTAAGGGTCCAACGTTCACCCTAGCCAGTCTCTTCCTTTTTATATATTTATAAAAACTCTTGCTATCCTTTTTTATATTAAGCGCTAGCCCAGCTTCATAGTTTATCCGACCCTTCTTTATCAACTTCTTTGTCAATCTTTGTTGACATTTAAACCTCTCCCAGTCCTCTTCTCGTCCACTACTCTTAGCTACTCTAAACGCCTCCGCTTTTAATTTAACACTTCCCTTCACCTCCTTCGTTATCCACGGCTTATTACCACTCCTCCTACGGTCCTTTTTGACCATCGGAATAAATTTCTGCTGAGCACCAAGAAAGATCTCCTTAAAGATCCTCCACTGCTCCTCAGCAGACCTACCTTCCAAAGCGCTCCCCCAGTCCACATTCGCCAATTCTTCTCTCATCCTACCGTACTCCCCTCTGTTCAAACAAAGGACGCGTGTCCGGGAACCCACCTTCTCCTCCTCCATCTGCACCTGAAACTCCACCATACAATGATCACTCTCCCCAAGAGGATCCTTCACCGCAAGGTCCCTAATTCTACCCGCCTCATTACATAGCACCAGATCCAAGATAGCTCGGTCCCTCGTCGGCTCCAACACACACTGTTCAAGGAAACTATCCCGGCAGCATTCCAAGAACTCCTCCTCGAGCCCACCACGTTCAACATGGGTTGACCAATCAATATGCAGATTGAAATCCTCCATAATTACGGCCGTCCCATTTCTGCACGCCGCATTTATTTGCGCGTTAACAGCCCGCCCCACCTCCAGATCACTATTTGGGGGCCTATAGACGACACCCACCAGCGTCTTCCTCCCTTTGCTGTTCCTAATCTCTACCCACAACGATTCCACTTTCTGCTCTTTGGCTCCAATATCATCCCTTGCTACCACCCTGATGCTATCCTTAATCAGCAGAGCTACGCACCCCCATTTTCCCTCCCGCCTATCCTTCCTAAACACTTGATACCCCTGGACATTCAGCTCCCAGTCCCTGTCACCTTGCAGCCACGTCTCTGTAATGGCCACCAGATCATAGCCATTTGTGCTGATCTGCTTGGATTGGTATCCTTCAAAAGCTACGTTAAAGTTTATTTATTAGCGTCTTGAGCAGGCTTACATTAACACTGCAATGAAGTCACTGTGAAAACCCCCTTGTCACCATACTCTGGCACCTGTTTAGGTCTACTGAGGGTGAGTTCAGCATGGCCAATGCACCTAACCAGCACATCTTTTGGACTGTGGGATGAAACTGGAGCATCCAGAGGAAACCCAGGCAGACATGGGGAAAGCATGCAGACAGATAGTGACCCAAGCCAGGAATTGAACCCACATCCTCGACACTGTGAGGCAGCAGCGTTAACCACTGTGCCACCGGGTAGTTGGATGTTGACTTGGCAATGAAAGAAATGGCAAAGTGGTTGGGGATGAATGGGGGAGTGGGTCTAATTGGATAGTAATTTCTATGAGCCAGCACAGTCACTGTGGGCAGAACGGCCTCCTGCTCTCCTATAAAATTCTATGAATTGGTGAAGGCTCAATAATGAGGCAGTGGTTGGGATTTGCTTACCTTATTTGATCTGCATTTTCCTCTCATTCCTTCAATAGGGAGTTGCTATGGGAAGAGGCATCAATTGATATCTTGGGGAGGTGATGGCATTGTGCTATTGTCACTGCGTTAGTAACCTAGCAGAATTCTCTGAGGATCTGGGATAGTGAAATTTGACTTCAATTTTAAAATAAGTATCTGGACTTAATAATGTCAATTATGGCACAGACCCATCGGTTCAATTCCTGACTTGGGTCACTATCTGTGCGAAGTCTGCATGCGCTCTCCATGTCTGTGTGGGTTTTCTACGGGTGGTCTGGTTTCCTTCCACAGTCTCAAAGACGTGCTGTTTAGGTGCGTTGGTCATACTAAATTCCCCCTCAGTGTACCCGAACAGGCACTATCAAGTCAATTGTTTAATGGATTTTTTTAGTCGGGGGGGGGTGCGTTTCATAGATCAAAGTTGCTGTGCCTTCTGAAGTCTTAGTTCTTCACATTTTGATATCCCTCTTCAAGCCCTCAAATGTGGTGGTTGTAATACATTGTGCACCTGGAGTGACTGGTTTAGGGGACTCATGGTTGGGGGACTCACTGCTGGATTCAATTTGTGTTCCTTTAAAACTGTTGGATGTGCTGCCTACAAAAAGTAATCAGTTTTCAAACAAGAATACAGCTCCTCTTCTATTTTTGTCCTTGGTTTCTTTAGAAAAATAAAGTGAGGAAAAAGTGTGTAAGAAACAATACATTTCATTGTATACTAATACATGTGACAATTATAAATCAAATCAAAGCATACCCATGATTTCCAGATTCCAAGTCCCACACTGGGAGTACTTTCATTCTTGCATTGTTAGCATTAATTCTTCAAATGGTAGAATCACGTTTTCTAAGAGATTAATTGAGAATATTGCACCTCTTATTATCTTTTGCAATATTTATAATTCTTTGCAGCAAGGATGGAGAAATCAGGATCAGAACGATTCAAACTACATGGTATGTTTCCACTTTACTTTGTTCATTTCAGGCATCCTTATTGGTGAAACTAATAGAAATAGACTTTTTTTGTCTCTCTTTCTGAAGGCCCTCCAGTTCAATAACGAGTCAGTTTATGATCAGCTTGACAGGTATGTTACTTTCATTGTTCCTGAATAATTAAACAAAGTACATTTAAATAGTCATTTGGCGGTACAGAGAATTGCTGAAAAAAGACACATGCTGTCGAAGCTTTTCATCCAGCACTCATCAGGTCAGATTATCAAGATCTCCGAATCTCAAAGGCAGAAGCAAATTACATGAACAGTTTAAGTTTGAGTTAATTTATTAGTGTCACAAGTAGGCTTGCATTAACACTGCAATGATGTTATGTGAAAATCCGTAATCGCCACACTACAGCACCTATTCAGGTACACACAGGAAGAATTCAGCATAGCGAATGCATCTAACAATCATGTCTTTTGGACTGTGGGAGAAAACTGGGGCACCCAGAGGAAACCCACACAGGCACAGGAGAACTTGAAAACTCCACACAGTCACCCAATCCAGGAGTCAAATCTGGGTCCTTTTGCAGTGAGGCAGCAGTGCTAACTGTGCCACCATGCCGCTCCCATTTAACTATTCTTGCAAATCGGTCCTGCTACGTTGAACAGATCATGGCATAGTGGTAACATCACTGGATTAGTAATCCATTTGACTGATCATTTGACTCCAGAGCCACCATGCTTTGGATAGACTCTCAACTGCTCCTTGAGATGGTGTGACAATTCATTCATTCTGTTCAAGGACAATTGGAGATGGGCAAAAAAGTGATTTCACTTGCGAGCAATCCCCCATCCCAAAAAAGAATAAGAACAAAGACAAAAAGCTTCAGCAGCCTGTCTCAGCAATTTAACTGTTATTATTAGTAGATTTTACGATCCACCCCCATCCCCACCAGGATCAGATAGAATGAAATTCGGGCGGTAGGTATAATGGGCACTCCATCTGGAATGCCCTTTGGCAAGTCTAACAGCTGATATCAAAGGCAGGAAGGAGTACTGGACAGCTGGGTAGGGGACTGCCCATTTGCTATTTCCCCCACCCTCAGCAGTCCACACCCCATTAAAACACTTGGGTCATCAAAGTCTCAAAGAGACCGGCTTAAGCAGCTCTCTCTGAAAGTGTCTGGAGACAAGGGGCGGGGCAGGCTCGAAAGGCTAGATGGCCTATTCCTGCTCCTATTTCTTATGTTCTTTCTTGTGAGGTATTTTCATAAACTGAAGATCCTTTCTTTGTGAAAGTTGTTATCCATCCCAGATTGCAACAGATGCAGGCTGTGGGAATGTAGGCAGCATTTAATTTTGCCTTAGTACAATCTGTTTCCCTCAAAAATCTACTTTATACATGACATTTGTGAAAATACATCACAAAATATTCAGACTTGAAAATTAAGGAAGTGTGACAAAATTCAATTTGTCTCCATATTCCACTGTGCCAAAATATATAGAACCATAGAAAATGGAGCAGGAGTAGGCCATTCAGCCCATCAAGCCTGCTGCACCATTCATTCTGCTCATGGCTGATCATCCAACGCAACAGCCTGGTCCCTCCTTCCCCATTTTGCCTCAAGTGTTATATCTAACTGTTTCTTGAAAACAAATAGGGCGGGATTTTACAGCCACACTTGACCCAAAACCATAAAATCCCGCCCAAGGTCAACAGCCTTTTCCATGGTCTGCCCCTCGCCCGCTCCAATTCCCGTGGCAGGTGGGGGTAAAATTCCAGCCACAATGTTTTGGCCTCAACCACTTTCTGTGGTAGCGAATTCCAAAGGCTGTCCACTCTCTGGGTGAAGAAATTTCTCCTCATCTCTATTCTTCACAGCCTACACTGTATCCTCAGACTGTGACCCCTATTTCTGGGCAGCCTCACCAATCGGAACACCTTTGCTGCATTTACCCTGGCTTGTCCTGTTAGAATGTTATAAGTTTCTATGAGATCCCCACTCATTCTTCTGAACTCTTGTGAATACAGTCGTAACAGACTCAATCTCTCCTCACATGTCAATCCTGTCATCCCAGGAATCAGTCTGGTTAAACATTCTTTGCACTCCTTTTACAGCAAGAACATCCTTCAGATAAGGAGACCAAAACTGCACACAATATTCCAGGTGTGGTCTCACCAATTCCCTGTATAATTGCAGCAAGACATCCATATTCCTGTATTTGAATCCTCTCGCTACAAAGGCCAACATACCACTTGCCTTCTTTACCATCTGCTGTACCTGCATGCTTACCTTCAGTGACTGGTGCACAAGGACACCCAAGTCTCGGTGCACATTCCTCTCTCCTAATTTATGGCCATTCAGATAGTAATCTGCCTTCCCATTTTTGCTACTGAAGTGGATGACCTCGCATTTGTCTACATTGCATCTGCCATTCATTTCCCACTCACTCAGCCTGTCCAAATCACACTGAAGGATTTCTGCATCCTCCTCACAGCTCACCCTCCCACCCAGCTTTGTGCCATTGCGGGATTGTAGAGATTTACAACGTACATTCCCTAGCAGAGAAGGGCATCATGATTTCAAGTTGAAAATGACAAAGTGCAATAGAATTCAGCTTTTCCCCGTGAAACACATTCCATTCTGAGCTTCCTCAATGCCATTAAAATACTCGAGTTAAATTTCCCTTAGACCCATCCTTATTGAGCATCAGTGCAAATGGGCAAGGCCACTTTTTATGGTCTTGTTTGTGGTTGGTGTGCAGCATCTGGAGAGTGCTGCAGTATCAGGGGTGCTGTGCTTTGAGTGGAACATTTTACAACCGCCTCTCAGGATGTTCATTCAACATCCTGTAGGACCAATGACAAAGTGCTGGAAAATGGGAATAGAATGGATAGTTGCTTGATTTCTGACACAGACACAATGGGCCAAAGGCCAGTTTTTGTGCTGTGGGTTCCATGGCACTGTTCCCAAAGAGAACTAGGGGAGGAGACCCAGGCCAATGTGACTGGAAGATTCTACCACCAGTCAATGCCAGGCCACCTCCCGCTGCCAGGAAACGTGCCATGGCCATGCTAAATTGCCCCTTAGTGTCAGGGCGACTAGCTAGGGTAAATGCATGAGATTATGGGGATAGGGCCTAGGTGGGATTGTGGCTGGTGCAGACTCGATGGGCCGAATGACCTCCTTCTTCACTGTAGGATTCTATGATCATTGAGTCATAATCATTTGGTCCATTGAGTCTGCACTGTCTCTCTGACATAGTGTTATATCCAGGCCCTTTCCCATATCCTAGCATGGCCAATCCACCTAACCCGCACATTTTTGGACTGCGGGAGGAAACGGAAACACCCAGAGAAAACCCACGCAGACACGGGAAGAATGTGCAAACTCACACAGACACTGACCCGAGGCTGGAATTGAACCTGGACCCCTGGCGCTGTGAGACAGCAGTGCTAACCACTGTGCCACCATGCCACCCTATAAATCACCATAAATGCACATCACCAAACATCTCTGATAATGCCCTGAGGGTGCTATGTCAATGCATATCTTCCTCTTTTTACATGGCAGCTGAACTCACTCTGAAGGGATGGCGGGAAGGCTGCTGGCCAAGCCAGTGAAATCAGCCGATGCCAAGGTGGTGTTGGAAATGCATTGAGAAGGTTGAAGAATGGGATGGTCCACATCAACCTGGAGTCTGCTGAAACTGACAACAGAAACTGATCAGTTCAGGGATGAGAGCGCATGAAACCATCCCGCTGTCCCATCACCTCGTGGGTCCGGAACAGAGTTATACCGTCACTATACCGCTATAATCTCTCTGAGGGCCAGCACTGCTTCTCACTGTTAGTCTCAGGTGTCAGCTTTTGCATAGAGCATTGGAAATTGAATTATAATGCTTGTTTCAGTAAGAATGTTCGGGTACGTGTAGTGCTACAAGAAAAAGGGAACATACTGAGTAAACTCTGCAGGTCTGGCAGCATCTATATATCGTTTCCCCTGCCCTATCCCCGTAACTCCGCACATTCACCAGAGGTACCCCATCTAACTGACACGTATTGGGATACCAAGGGGCAGTTTAGCCAATCCACCTGACCTGCACACCTTTGGACACTAAGGGGCATCTGTGGAGAGAGAAACAGAATTAACAAGTGAGATTCTCTGGCCTCCCCATGGCATGTTTCTCAGCCGTGGGAGGTGGCCCATCACTGATCCCATTGCGGTCAATGGGATTTCCCATTGAATCCACCTCACTCACCAGGGCTGGAGGATCCCACCAGTGGGGACAGCCAATAGACCTTGCCCAACATTTCAAATCTGCATGACCCTTTTTCAAAACCACAAAGGGGCCAATATTTTACCCCCCCCACCTCTCTTTCATTCTGTAGATGGCTGGTATACACTTGAAATGTGTGCTGGGAGTTTACAATCTCACTCAGGTGAAACTTGTAAAGTCCTTCCCAAGGCCAACAGAGGATTCCGTTCTGCAAGCCTCACTCGCCCCGATTCCGGTAAAATTCCGGCAGTTAACTCCAGGAATCTCCAATCTCGCTCACAATCTCCAGTTCCGCTGCAGTGAATGGAGATTTGACTGAGTGCCTAATTCTCTGTTTGCCGCTGGCAGTGGCAGTGGGGGGAATGGTGGGGGGGGGCAAATTTTCCATTCAGCGTGGGGGTGGGGGGTTGAGGAGGGCAAGCAAAACCGGGAAATTCGGGCCTCTGTTTTTCCATCTCCACAGATGCTGCCTGAACTGCTGAGTTTATTCAACATTTTCTGTTTTCATAGTAATACAATTATTTTTTAAAAATGATACTCCTGATATTGAAGTGCTGTTTGTATTGCTCAGTTTTCTAATTGTATATCGATTTCTAAAAGGCCATGTTTAATAGTTTGCTCAGATTCAACTTTCCAGGAAAAGTCTTCTGCTGAAGTTTTGGTGAACTGTTACATTTACATTCATGTAAATTCTGTATTAAAATATAATGACAATGTGGACCCACGATTATTAAACTCCACGTTACTGTATCTACTCTGTGTCCAATCTAGTCAAGGCTTTTCAGATCGCAAGGAGCTAGAAAAGTCCATCAGGTGAAGGGAATAGCATGTTTCCCATGACAGATTTAGGTTTTTAAAGAATTCTTTCTTGGAACGTGGATGTCACTGGCAAAGCCATCATTTGTTACCCATCTCCAACTGGCCGAGAACTGAGGGACAGTTAAGATTCAACCGCATTGCTGTGGGATCTGGAGTCACACAGGCCTGACCAGGTAAGATTTCCTTCCCTGAAGGATTGTATACTAATACGTGTGACAATAAAAAATCAAATCAAAGACATTACTGAATCAGATGGGTTTTTACAGCAATTAATTCATGGGGCCAGCTTTTCAACCCCTGATTACGCATTTAATTTTAAATACCACCAGCTGCCATGGTGGGATTTGAACCCGTGTCCCCACAGCACTAGCCTAGGCCTGTGGATTACTGGTCTAGTGACATTAACACAGACCCCGCCCAAAGAAATAAAGGGACATGAGAGGATGTTCCATCACCAGGGACTGGTTGGGCCAACTGACCTGCTTCTGTGCTTTTTATCCTATGGAAGCTATGCTAATAAAACCTTTCCTCATATCCCAGTAAATCCCCCACATCCCACTCACCCTCTGGATGGTTTCCTTCCACAGTCACTGCAGGATCACTTCAGCGATGCCTTTACACCTCCTGCACAGATGCCTCATTCCCTGGGTTCCCCGGCCATCTGTGTGACTTTATTTGTCTCAGGCTCAAACCCTGTAGCAGTGGATTGTACTTGCTGAAAATCAACGTCAATTTTTTGAAGCCAAATTTGTTTCTGACCTCAGGGATGGAGAGGGGAGGGGGGCGGGGGTGTGGGGTGGGGGTGGGTAGTGCTGGGAGGACTGGGGTTACCTCCCTTCATTTGACCAAAATGACCTTCTGTGGAAATTAGTTTGGGAAAAAGAAATAAAATGAAAACTTTCCTTTTCAAATCCGAAGGACGTCATAGATGTTAGAATGTAGTCAGTGATAACATTGGATCTGTTGTAATGTGACCAATAGTAACAAGCTGTAAGGATCAGCAGACCCAGTAAACCATTTAACCAATGACAGAATGATGTGATGATCAGCTGACCAGCTGATTTAGTATGAACAAGAATCCGTTGAGAATTGTTAAATTTCATTGAATGGCCCTGGGTGAGGCCTCAAGTTTGGAGTAATGAAGTTTCTTTATTAAACTTTTTCTTTGATTTTGTTAGATTTTTAGTTCTTTCTGAATTAACAATAGGAACATAAGAACATAAGAAATAGGAGCAGGAGTAGGCCGTCTAGCCCTTCGAGCCTGCCCCGCCATTCAATAAGATCATGGCTGATCTGTTGTGGCTCAGTTCCACATTCCCGCCCTCTCCCATAACCCTTAATCCCCTCTCTTATCAAAAACCCATCAACCCGCGTCTTAAAAATATTAAGCGAGGTAGCCTCCACCACTTCAACGGGCAGAGAATTCCAGAGATTCACCACCCTTTGAGTGAAGAAGTTCTTCCTCAACTCCGTTCTAAACCGCCCCCCCTTTATCTTGAGGCTGTGCCCCCTAGTCCTACTGTCCTTTCTGAGTGGGAGGAGTCTCTCCACCTCTATCCTATCCATCCCATTCATCATCTTATACGTCTCAATGAGATCTCCCCTCATTCTTCTAAACTCTAACGAGTACAAGCCTAGTTTATTCAGCCTCTCCTCATAGCTCAACCCCCTCAACTCCGGCATCAGCCTAGTACACCTCCTCTGCACTCCCTCCAAGGCCAAAATATCCTTGCGTAAGTACGGCGCCCAAAACTGCACACAGTACTCCAGCTGCGGCCTCACCAATGCCGTATACAGCCGCAGCAAGACCTCCCTACTTTTATATTCAATCCCCCTCGCTATGAAGGCCAGCATCTCATTCGCCTTCCTGACCACCTGCTGCACCTGCAAGCTGGGTTTTTGCGACTCATGCACAAGGACCCCGAGGTCCCTCTGCACCGTCACCTGCTGTAGTTTTTCTCCACGTAAGTAATAGTCCTTCCTACCATTATTCCTACCAAAGTGGACCACCTCGCACTTGCCAACATTAAATTCCATTTGCCAGTTCCTGGCCCATTTGCCCAGCCTATCTAGATCCTTCTGCAGACTCTCCA
The DNA here is from genome assembly GCF_965287045.1 of Carcharhinus amblyrhynchos. Taxonomy (NCBI): domain Eukaryota; kingdom Metazoa; phylum Chordata; class Chondrichthyes; order Carcharhiniformes; family Carcharhinidae; genus Carcharhinus; species Carcharhinus amblyrhynchos. The sequence continues at coordinate 67,761,401 of NC_137339.1, read as the reverse complement.
CACCCTCCGCGCAATTTGCCGTTCCACCACTCTTGGTGTCATCAGCAAATTTCGACACCCTACACTCGGCTCCCTCCTCCAGATCATCTATATAAATGGTAAATAGCTGAGGCCCCAGCACCGACCCCTGAGGCACTCCACTAGTCACCAACCGCCAATCCGAATAGCACCCATTGACCCCCACTCTCTGCTTCCTATTTGACAACCAATCTTCTATCCACGCTAACACCCTACCCCCAACTCCATGTCCCCTGACCTTCTGCAATAACCTCTTGTGAGGTACCTTGTCAAACGCCTTCTGAAAATCAAGAAAGACGACATCCATCGGCTCTCCTCTATCCACCGCCCTAGACACATCCTCATAGAACTCCAGTAAATTTGTCAGACACGACTTCCCCTTAACGAAACCGTGCTGCGTCTGCTCTATCAAGCAATTCCCCTCAAGATGCCTCGCTATTTCGTCCTTGATGACGGACTCTAACATTTTACCTATAACAGACGTTAAACTAACATAGGAATTAAGAGCAGATGTAGGCAAATTCAGCCCTGTGATCCTGCTCCACCAGTCAAACAGATCATGGCTGATCTCTCCCTGATCTCAAATCCACCTCCCCATTGTTCCCCATATCCCCTTATCCCTTTTTTATTAGAACATGTTGCTTTATTGTATTCATACAGCGTCTTTCGCAACCCCAAACACTTTGCAGCCAATCTGGCACTTTTTGTCCACTACAGACTTTGAAAGATGTTTGGCACGGTGCAGCCAATCTTGGGGAAATGTCCCTGCTACTCCAAGTTAAACCACTTCCCGGTTCGCTTTCCAGGTCACGTATTATTCAAAGTAAACAAATTTCTGTTTGTTGACTAATGTCTAATCCTTGCAAGGACAAGGTTGAACAGTCACCGACAGTAATAGTGAAGGCACTCGTCTTGAGGTAGGGGTGAAAAGTGTAAAGTTGATTGTATCTCACTTATTTATCTCTCCAACCCGATTAGTGTGCAGTAGGGAAGTAATAGGGAAAACCAACAAAGCAGGAAGTCAAATTCTCTGCAAGTCACTGGCAATGAGTGAACACCACACTGCATTTGTGATTTCCCGCTATGTTCCAACAGAGAGAATTGTCCCTCCAGTCACAGGATAATATCCCCTTTCCATTCCTCATGGGATGAAACTGTTTTAGGTTAATCGGAATAGTAATCCAGAGACCCAGGGTAATGATCTGGGAACTTGTGTTTGAATTCCCCCATTGCAGATTGTGAAATTTGAATTAATGGAGTCTTAGGTCGGGATTTTACGGCCTCGTTTGACCGAGACCGGAAAATCCAGCCTGAGGTCAACACACCTTCTTGTGGTCTGCCCCTCGCCTGCTCTATTCTCATGGCAGGTGGGGTGGTAGAATTTTGATGCTAGAGTTTTACAGCTCAAAGAGGCCCTTTGGCCCATTGCATCTGTGCAAGCCATCAAACACATATCTATTCTAATCCTATTTTCCAGCATTTGGTCTGTAGCCTTGCATGCTCTTCAATCAAAAATAAAATTTGGAATGAAAGTAATGTCTAATGAGTGTTGCTCTCTTTATTGAACTCTTCTTAGATGTGTCCTTATTATCCACTGGTATATAATCGTTAAAATGGTTTTAATATGTTTTACGCTGTGAGCCTTAAAACTGGCCATCATGTACCCATAATAGGATAGCACAGTGGTTAGCACTGCTGCCCCACAGCACCAGGGACCTGGATTCGATACCCAGCTTGGATCACTGTCTGTTCAAAGTCTGCATGCTCTCCCTGTGTCTGCATGGGTTTCCTCCGGGTGCTCTAGTTTCCTCCCATAGTCTGAAATGTGTATTGGTTCGGTACATTGACCGTGCTAAATTCTCCCTCAGTGTATCCGAACAGGGGCCAAAGTGTGGCAACTAGGGGATTTTCACAGTAACTTCACTGCAGTGTTAATGTATTTGTGACACTAATAAATAAACTTTAATATGTTCTTTCCTATTTTCCTCCGATTCCTATTTTTTCTTAAAAGTGATTTTAAACTTTTTAGTGGAGAAATAGGGACTTCTATAGCCTGTTTCTAACTTACAGTAAAGATACATTGTTTTTATCATGTCCAATTCTGTTTTGCTGAGCTAAGTTTTAGGAATGTCCTCCCAACAGACATGGAGAAATGGTACCAAGCCGTAGCATCATAGATTCACCTAGGATTCCTTTGTAAGTGAATATGGTAGTGACGAGATATATCTTCCTTAAAAATACTTTGCAAGCTTTGAGACTAATTGACTCAGGCCCTGGTGTAAAGAATACGTCTGTCTGCTATCAAGTTTGTTAAACTAGTGCTGCCCACATATTGAGGTTTCTGGGAAAAGATGGCTGTCTATGAATCTGTGTCATTTTCTCAATTCTGCAATAAAATGTTCCAAGTATATATGAATCCTACTTGAGATTTGTGACAATACTGTGCCTTTAAGAAATGTATTTGTGTCATGTTTCTTTTGAAGGAATTTTATTTATTCAGTCTGACTACGGTGCTGATTTGTCATGCTGAGCCTGCAGAAGAAGAATGGTTCTGAGTAAATGGGTGTTTGTTTTAATCTGAGCTAATGCATTTCAGTTATGCTTAGAGATTTCCCCCTGGGGTTACAGAGTAGGAATTAATTAGGTAGATTGACAAGAGAGAGTCATGTGAATGGGCAGAGCTAGACCTACAGAAAGACAAGCAGGCCATTGTTGTTTGAATTTGCAAGGGACAGCAGCTCTTTCTCTCTCTCTCTCTCTCTGAGAAATTAAAGCCTGGGGCTTGTTAGAAAATAGTTACCTCTCTCTCCAGAGGTTTGCAAAAGGCAAGAGGTGTTTTCTCCCCTCGCCCCTCTCTGGAGTTCTGTTTTTTGAAGACAAGTTTCTCTGGAGTTCTGTTGCTTGAAGACAGGTTCCTCTCTGAAGGCTGCTGTCTAAGATTCAGAAGACAGGTATCTTTCTGTATCTGTGTCCAGAGATGTTAAAAGACTAGAAACTCATGTAATCATGTGTGATTTTGCTAACTGATTCTGAAGAGGAGTTTACATCTGTGAAGAATATTCCTTAAATTGGAAAGTAATAGAGATAGGCTGGCAGTTAAGAATTATATCTTGTCATGTTTAAGTATCTCAATTGGTAAAACTTATGCTAATTCTTTTTGTTATAGTTGAACTGCATTGTTGAATAAAGTTCATTTTAATAAAAACTTCATGGGTCAATAGAATCACACCTAGAGCAAAACATGTCATTTTTATTTTATTCATGGGATATGGGCATTGCTGGCTGGCCAGCATTTATTGCCCGTCCCTTGTTGTCTTTGAGGGGTAGTTGAGAGCCAACCACATTGCTATGTCTCTGGAGTTGCATGTAGGCCAGACCAGGGAAGGATTGCAGATTTCCTCCCGCGAAGGACATAATGAAGCAGATGGATTTTTCCGACAATCGACAATGGCTTCTTAGTCATCAGAAGATTCTTAATTCCAGATTTTTAAAATTGAATTCAAATGCCACCCTCTGCTGTGGCAGATTTCAAACCCGGGTTTTCAGAACATTAGCTGATTTTTCTGGATTAATAGCCTAGTGATAAATACTACTAGGCCATGGCCTCCTCATATGCTTACACTAATGAGAAAATCAAATCGGTGTCTAACTTTATAATACACCTTTGACTTTCTGATCTGGTCCCCGATACCAGAAGCTTTAAATGTATAATACCCTCCACTATTGATGCCCCATAACAGCCGTGTATACCATCTACAAGATGCGATGCAGGAACTCGCCAAGGCTCCTTAGGCAGCACTTTCCAAACCTATGATCACTGCCACCTAGAAGGACAACAGCAGTAGATACCTGGGAACACAGACATCAGCTCACACCCACCTTTTCAAGGGGCAATTAGGGATGGGCAATAAGTGCTGGCATGGCCAGTGATGCCCACATTGGGTAATTAAGTAAGAATCATTGTGATTCTCAGTTATTCTTTTAGTGAGGTAACACTGACCTCAACCACTGTCCATGTTTGCTTTAGTTAATACCTAATCTGGTCCATTGACCAGGCATATCTAGCTGCTCTTTCTGTCTCTATGACAGGAAATAGCATTACCCCGACATGGAGAGAGTCCAACTCACTGCCCTGGCTGTCTGGTTATTCCTACCCGCTGGTGAGAGTGAATTTTATGATCTGTGTTAAATACCTCTACAACATTTGTGGCCTTTACAAGGTACCACATGGTAGATTGTTGCATAGAGTTAAATCTCACGGGATCCAGAACAAGGTAGCCAAAATTGGCTTGATAACAGAAGACAAAGGGTGGTTGTAGAGGTTTGTTTTTCAAACTGGAGGCCTGTGACCAGCAATGTGCCTCCGGGATCAGTGCTGGGTCCACTGTTATTTGTCATTTATATTAATGATTTGGAAGAGAATTTGGGAAGCATGGTTAGTAAGTTTGCGAATGACACCAAGATTGGTGGCATAGTGGACAGTGAAGAAGGTTATCTTGGATTGCAACAGGATCTTGATCAATTGGGCCAGTGGGCTGACGAATGGCAGATGGAGTTTATTTAAGATAAATGCGAGGTGATGCATTTTGGTCGACTGAACTTACTCAGTTAATGCTTGGGCTTTGAGAGAGTTTTAGAACAAAGATTTCTAGGGGTACATGTTCATAACTCCTTGAAAGTGGAGTTACAGGTTGGCAGACTGGTGAAGAAGGCATTCGGCTTGCTTGGTTTCATTGGTCAGAACATTGAATACAGGAGTTGGGACATCTTGTCAAAGTTGTACAAGACATTGGTAAGGCCCCACTTGGAAAACTGTGAACAGTTCAGGTCACCCTATTATAGAAATGATATTATTAAACTAGAAAGACTGCAGAAAAGAAATACCAGGATGCTAGCGGGACTTGACGGTTTGAGTTGTAAGTAAAGGCTGAATCAACTGGAAATTTTTTTTCCCTTGAGCATAGGAAGCTTAGGAGTGATTTTTTAAAGACCTATAAAATAATGAGAGGCATAGATCAGCTAGATAGTCAACATCTGTTCCCAAAGGTAGGGAAGACTCATATTAGAGGGCATAGGTTTAACGTGAGAGGGGAGACACTTTCACACAGTGGATGGTAAGTGTCTGGAATGAGCTGCCAGAGATAGTAGCAGAGGCGGGTACAATTTTGTTCTTAAAAAGCGTTTAGACAGTTACCTGGGTAAGATGGTATAGAGGGATATGGGCCAAATGTGGACAATTGAAACTAGCTCAAAATAAAGGTCGGCATGGACAAGTTGTGCTGAAGGGCCTATTTCCATGCTGTAAACCTCTATGACTCTGTAACCATTATGAAATGTTCATTTGAATGTTTTGAAGCAGCTCAGAGTGTAACACGGCGTATGCAGAGAACTTGAATATTATTGCTCTATCTGTGATGGTTACTTTGAAATGGTGGTAATGTTCTTTCAGATGTTGTACTAATAAAGTATATTTTGCAAAAACAGAAATTCCCATGTTGCTATGGGGAGGATTCAACAGGCAGGTGATGATAAGATAATTACAGTTTCGGTAATATTATTGATATTGATGCTGATTTTACACCCTGCCCTATCCTGCCTCTGTCTCATTTTCATTTAAATTTCTCAACTTTCCCGCCCACCCCCTGTAGTTGAATCTCAACCTCTGACCATCTCGGTGAATGAGAGTTGTGTGAATGCAGCAGCCGGAGATCCTGTTCTCCTGTCTGTGAGACCGCCCGTGGAGGTGAGCAGTGGGAACTGGAGATACAATGGGAATGATGTCATAGTGTGGACTGAGGCAAGTGTGGATATAAATAACTGTTACACAAATCGAGTGGAGTTAGTCCATAACTGCTCTCTCCTGCTCAAGTCAGTGACTGTTTCAGACAGTGGGGACTACATTGTTACCATGAACCCCTACTCTGACAACACATCAGCAAGTGCCAGAATCAACCTCCTTGTTTTCGGTGAGTAACAACAATGTTTTCTTTGTTCATATCATGAGGAAATAATGAAAAACAATCCTGGTGTTCACTGGCTGCCTGGAAGAAGTGAAATAGTCACATCATGAATATCACAAGTCGAAATCTGGCAGTGAACAGAGTAACAATGAGCAAGAGAAGGCCATTCAGCCCCTCTAGTCAGCTCTGCCATTCAATAAGATCATGACTGATGTGATAGCAGCCTCAAGTCTGCACCCTGCCTATCCCCGTTCACATTTACCCCCTTGCTTATCAAGAATATACCCACTTCTGCCTTAAAAATATTCAAAGAATCTGCTTCCACCAGCTTTTCAGCAAGAGTCCCAAAAGCTCACCACCCTCTGAATGAAAAAAGTTCTTCTCATCTCTGTTTTAAATGGGCGACCCCTTATTTTTAAACAGTGGCCCTTTATTCTCGATCCTCCGACAAGAGGAAACAGCCTCCCCACATCCACCCTGTCAATACCTCCTCAGGATCTTGTATGCCTCAGTCAAAAATGCATTTTATGACAAAAGGTTTTGAAGCAGATTCCAAATGGAAATTGGAGAAATGCTTGAAAAATATTAAGTTGCTGGGCTGTGGGGAAAAGCAGGGGAGTAGGGATAATTGCTCTTTCAATGGGCCAGGCCAGAGACTGTGGTTTAAATGATCCCTTTACATGGTGCCTGATAGAATGGGTTTCCTCCAGTTCCCCCGGTTTCCTCCCACAGTCCGCAAGACATGCTGGTTAGGTGAAATAGCCATGCTAAATCCTCCCTCAATGTACATGAACACGTCCCAGAGTGAGGTGGCCAGGGCATTTTCACAGTAACTGCACTGCAGTGTTAATGTAAGCCTAGTTGTGATACTAATAAGTAAATTTTAAAATGTTAAAACTCACACCATTCAGTCTACCCCAGAATAAGCAACTTCCCATATTTGGTAACACTGGAAGCTTCAGATCACAATTCCACACCAGGCCCTGATTCAGAGTAACTTTACAAACTGTATCTGGTTTTAATTATAAGTTGACCAAAAATCCCAGCATGTTTAACTCTCAGCCAGAATAGCCATTTTGAAGCCAATGTTGCCATTATTGTTGTTAAAGTTATTGTTATCATCATTCTTTCTCCATTTACACTTGAATGTCATTGTGACTTATGGGCATAACTGATTTGGGAAAACACATGTACAGTCAAACATAAAGCTGGCTTTATGGATCATTCTGCCTGTGATACACATGATCTGGTTTTTCATTTGTGCAGATTGAGAATGAAGATCCTCCAATTTCTACTGGGGCACTTGATCCACAATGTCAGATTAAACCAACTGGCAATTTAAAAATCTATCCCACACCAATGGACAACACGGTGGCACAGTTGTTAGCACTGCTGCCTCACAACGCCAGAAACCCAGTTCGATTCCCGGCTTGGGTCACTGTCTGTGCGGACTTTGCACATTCTCCCTGTGTCTGCGCGAGTTTCCTCTGGGTGCTCCGGCTTCCTCCCACTGTCCAAAGATATGCAGGTTAAGTTGATTGGCCATGCTAAATTGCCCCTTAGTTAGCAGAGGGGTTAGCAGGGGTTATATGTGGGGTTACGGTGATAGGGCTTGGGTGGGATTGTGTTCGGTGCAGACTCGATGGGCCGAATGGTCTCCTTCTGCACTGGAGGGACTCTATGATTCTATGACCTCTGAGGAAGAGGGAAGTTTAAAATTAAATGACGCAGTACTAGTAGTCTGATACGTGTTTTAATTGTTGTTCTTGAATGATGTGGTGGGGCTCCATACAGATGGAGCTATTTTATCCTCTTTAAAATGAGATAATTCCATCCAAGGTTGATGATTAATTTTCCACTTCCATTTGTATTCACAGAACCAATCTCCTCTGCGAATATCACATCCAATGTTTCGAACCCAGTGCAAGAGAATGTCTCTGTTTGCCTGACGTGTCATGTAGTTGGAAATTGTAGCGAAAGAATTTGGTTTTTCAATGGGAACGTTATGGACGGCAATGAGAGGATTATACTTTCTTCAGAAAATATCACTTTGACGATAATTGGTGTTAATGCAGCCAATGACGGTGACTACCAATGCATTGCACGCAACCCTGTTAGTGAAAAAGCAAGCGGAGTCTACTCTTTACACATTGAAAGTGAGCACAGTGAGTTTGCATTATTCCTGTGTTCTAAACATTGCGGCTCCTTGGGACATTTTGCTGCTGTGTATATTTTTAGAATACCTCTGTTTCAGTGAGAATGCCTGAGTAAACAGCAGATCTGACGCTTTCATCTGTTAAGCAATGAGGTTTAGGGTTCAGAAGGAAACCAAGCAATCGTCGGACAGGAAAGGCAAAATGGATATCACTAATCCTTCACCTCCCCGAAATATGGGCGGCATGGTAGCACAGCGGTTAGCACTGCTGCTTCACAGTTCCAGGGACCTGGGTTCAATTCCTGGCTCAGGTCACTGCCTGTGTGGAGTTTGCACATTCTCTTTGTGTCTGCGTGGGTTTCCTCCGGGTGCTCTGGTTTCCTCCCACAGTCTAAGATGTGCGGGTTAGGTTAATTGGTCATGCTAAAATTGCCCCTAGGATGCTTAGGTTAGAGGGATTAGTGGGTAAAATATGTAGGGATATGGGGGTAGGTCCTTGGTGGGATTGTGGTCGGTGTAGACTCGATGGGCCGAAGGGTCTCTTTCTGCACTGTAGGGTTCTATGATTCTATGATATCTATCGCTGCCTCTTCCCCACATATTTACCCTACCAATCCCCTTAACCTGCACATCTTGGGATTCTAAGAAGCAATTTAGCATGGCCAATCCACCTAAACTACACATCTTTGGACACTCTTGAGTAATTTAGCATAGCCAATCCACCTAATCTGCGCATCTTGGAACACTAAGGGCAATTTAACATGGTCGCTTCATCTACACATCTTTGGACTGTGGGAGGAAACCAGAGCACCCGAAGGAAACTGATGCAGACAGAAGAAGAACGTGTAAACTCCACGCAGACAGTGACCCAAGCCAAGAATTGAACCCGGGTCCCTGGCACTTTGAAACAGCAGTGCTAACCACTGTAAAAGATTTGCATAGTGAGTAAATACATGGAGTAGGACTTGGGTAAGGAGCTCTGTCAGAGAGTCGATGCAGATTGAATGGCCTCCCTCTGCATTACAGGGATCCTATGATTTTATGAAATTCAACCTCCCAATCATTGCCCCATGTGCCTATTCCCAATCAGAGAATCAAAGGATAGGGCGGAAGGCGAGACCAGGATATTGAGTTGGATGATCAGCCTTGATTATAATGAATGGTGGAGCAGGCTCAAAGGGCCGAATGGCCTCCTCCTGCTCCATTTTCTGTGTTTCCATCATAAAGTGAGGAAGAATCTCATCACATAATGGCCAATGGGATGGGAAACCCACTCCCTCAAGAAGTTGGAGATATTTTGGGGTTGAATTGATACTGTCAATAGGTACATTTGCTAAATTAAGGCTCAATAATTGTGTCAAATGATATGGAAGAAAAGCAGGGAAATGAAGTTGAGTGACAGACCACCCACACTCTAATTCAATGCTTCACAAACGTTTTGGAGGAGTGATTCCCAACTGAATGCCTGAGACACTTGGAATCAAAATTCCGGGGTGTGGAGAGTTGTTGAGCTGAGTTGGAGTGCGGAGGCTTTACTTGTTGGAGGTTGGGGGTTTGTGAAGGGTGCATTAGCCCTTCCTCAGTAGAGGTTGGTGATGGAACAAGAGTTGAGAGTTGGGGTTTTGATAAAAAGACAGGTGCCAAAATCTTACTGCCCTGCCCACCACGGTAATCAGAGCAAGGGGTGGACAACGACAAGGTCTATTGACCTCGGGCAGGATTTTACTGTTTTGAGATGAGCGAGGCTGGAAAAACCTGCCAAGGGTTTCCACAAAAAACCCCAACACCTATCCATTCACGGGCTTTTTTCACAGCAGCAATTGCACCCCATGGAGTTGTCCATTCGGCCATGTCCACCATGAAAAAAGGTGCCAGGGTTTAAAGGGACCTGACTACTATAATTCGGTCTTTGCTAACTCTCCAAAGACTTCGCAAACTGTAGGCCCCGACCCCTCCCTGGACTTGTGAGTATGGCTAACCTAAAATCTCAACTCAGGAATCTGTGGAAGAGTTGGGATCCACGGTTTGTAAAGCCCTGCTCCAATTTAATGGAAGAATAGGGTCAAGGGTTGAATGGCCCACTCCTATTGCTATATTCCTTAAGTTTAATACAGAACTAAACCAAATCCTGGGGCAGGACTTTATAGCCTCGCTCATCTCAAAACCATAAAATCCCACCTTGGTCAACACAGAGTTTAGCACTGCTGCCTCACAGTGCAGGGACCCGGAGATGAGGGGATTGGACTATGAAGAGAGACTAAGTAGACTAGGTTTGTACTCATTGGAGTTTAGAAGGAGGAGGGGGGATCTTACAGAGACGTATAAGATAATGAAGGGGATGGATAGGGTAGAGGTAGAGAGATTCTTCCCACTGAGAAAGGATAGCAGGACTAGAGGACACAGCCTCAAGATAAGTTGGGGGGCAGTTTAGATCGGAGTTGAGGAGGAACTTCTTCACTCAAAGTGTGGTGAATCTCTGGAATTCTCTGCCCGTTGAAGTGTTGGAGGCTACCTCGCTAAATATATTTAAGTCACGGGTAGATAGGTTTTTGATAGACAAGGGAATTAAGGCTTATGGAGAGAAAGCAGGAAAGTGGAACTGATCCACTTCAGATCAGCCATGATCTTATTGAATGGCGGGGCAGGCTCAAAGGGCTAGATGGCCTACTCCTGCTCCTATTTCTTATGTTCTTATGTTCTTATGACCCGGGTTCAATTCTGGCCTCAGGTCACCGTCTGTGTGGAGTTTGCATATTCTCCCCGTCATTGCATGGATTTTCCTCTAGATGCTTCGGTTTCCTCCCACAATCGAAAGATGTGCAGGTTAGATGGATTGGCCATGCTAAATTGCCCCTTAGTGTCAGTGGATTAGCTAGGGTAAATGCACGGGGTTATGAGAATAGAGCTGGGTGGGATTGTGGTCAGTGCAGACCTGATGGGCCGAATGGTCTTCTTCTGCACTGTGAGTATTCTAAGTACATGGGGTTACGGGATAGGGCCTCAGTGGAATTGTCGCTGGTGTTGGTTCGATGCGTCGAATCGCCTTCTTCTGCACTATAGAGACTGTATGATTTCTATGATCTTTCCATGGTCTGCCAATCACCCGCTTTAATTCCCATGGCGAGTGTAATGATAAAATTCTGGCCCTGGTCACAATTGATAACTCTCGACAGTAGCTATGGAAACAGTTATCTCAGCATCAATATTTGAATTTATTTAAACTAAGCAGGAATAATCAATTTGCTAATGCCATTGTATGTTTTCTTGGCTCCTCTCTTTCAGGTGCTGAAAGCAGCGACAAATGGATAGCTGCTGTGGCAGTTTTGGGAGTGATCGCAGTCGCTGCTCTCGTCACTGTCACTGTATTGGCCTTCAAAATGCAGAAAATGGCACAGGAGGAAAGGTCAGGTGAGTCAACTCTGCAAAGAAAATGATTTGGTCTCTCTGAACACTGAACAGCTACTCATGTTGATTGATATTAAAACAGTAACAAGTTATATCAAATAACCCTGACACCAACAGTTTAAAATACGGATAACAATGAGAGCACGGGACAAGATCATACATGATGTTAGCTAAGACTGAAGCTTCATATTGTGTCACCATTATCATCTGTTGGAGAGCTGACAGAGGAGAAAGATGCTACTCTGTTAGATAGTTTAGTTCAAGCATCAGTGAGATTCAGCTAAATCTGTAAACGTGTCCACCAAAGTTTCCTTTTGTAGAATCCCTAGAGTGCAGAAGAGTCTGCACCGACTCTCTGACAGAGTATCCTACCCAGATCCTCTCCTCCTGCCCTATCCCCATAACCCTACACATTTCCCATTGTTAATCCCCCTAACCTACAAATCTTTGGACGTTAAGGGGCACTTTAACATGGCCAGTCCACATAATGTACTGTTGTTGTTCGTCCATCATCAACGATGAGGACCTCGACACCATTAGTCATTCTGAGGCTGGCTGCGGTTTGTCCGAGATGACTGATCAGGCCAATTTGGGCACGGAATGTCCTGGCACATATTGGACAGACTTGTGCAGACACTGTAGTTGTTGCACTGGTGGCTCTGGGCTTGCACAGCTCGTGCTTAAATCGTGCTTCAGCAATACACCTTGCTTCGTAAGCTTGGCAGCCTTTGTGGATGAGGTAGCACCAGGAAGAGCGGTTTTGTGCCAGCGTTTCCCAGGTTGTCATGTCTATGTCAAGCAACTTCAGAGAGGCCTTGAGTGTGTCTTTGAAACATTTCTTCTGCCCTCCATGCGAGCGTCTTCATGTCCACATAACATACTGTACTAAGTCTTTGGAGATAGAAGTCACTTCACCAAAATCCCTTTATTTACAAACTCTAGCAATACACTGACGCTAGCTGTTAGCAATCTACCTCTGGGGGGTGTCAGAGGAACTGACAATCTGGTTAAGTACAAGGCAAAGACTCCCTCATTGGCCCATCAATTAGATCCTTAATCAGGGAGCTCATACTCTGATAGGCCAACCTCAATGTCCTGACTGAAGTCATTACACCTACACATCTTCGAACTGCGGAGGAAACCCACACTGACACGGGGAGAACGTGCAGACTCCATACAGACAGTCATCCAAGCTGTGAATCAAACCTGGTTCCCTGGCACTATGAGGCCACAGTGCTAACCACTGTGCCATCGTGCTGCCCATTGGCTACACTTAGTGAATGCTGAATAATTGGTGAGAGGGTGACTGAGTTCGATGGTAGTTCATCCAACCTCTTTTTTTTATCCTGTTTATTAACTTATAGCAACAATTATGATGAATAACAGTATAGAAAATAACTCATAGTGCGGCAAGAATTTAATAAACTGACATTTGGAAGAGAATGAGAAGGGAAAGGAGTAGTGGGAGCAAGAAGAAGGAAAAATAAGACAATCAGCAGCAATCAGAGGGCAGAAGGTCTTTCTCAAGAGTACCTGGAGATGAGAGATGAACAGGAGTGGGATCATTCGATGTTGAAATGTACAATACAATATCATAACTTTCACCTTTGAAGCATCTCAGAGGCACAGAATAACAGAATGGTTGGAAAACATAATGGAGGCCATACGGCACGTTGTGTCTGTGCTGGCTGTTTTCGAATGGGCAATTTGCCTGTGCCTCACCCCTCCCCGCCTTCTCCCCATAACCCACCACATTTCTTCCTCTTTAGATTCTAACACAATTCCCTCTCCAATGCCACGATTAAACCTGCCTCCATCGCGCCCTCACCCAGATTTCAGATCCCACCAACTTGCTGCCAAAACATCCCTTTCCTCACGTCACACTGCTTTTTCCCTTTTGCTACTCACCTTAAATGGGTGTTTTATTGCTTTTCAGTCATTCCACTCGCCTGTTCACAAGTACATGCTCTGTCCCCTCTCCTTCCCTTCTCCCCTATGTACTCTATGAACAGTATGTTTTGTCTGTGTAGAGCACAAGAAGCAGTACTTTTCACTGATCCCAATACTTGTGACAATAATAAATAAAACCTAATCAAAATGTCCAACCCCCCCCCATCTATTCTCCTCATCATTTTGAACGCCTTTCTCAAATCTGAAGAAAAAGCTTGAGCCGTGTGTTTGATGTGATTTCAGGACACTTCATTCTTCCGACAGTAAGCGGATCATTAGCAGCATATGAAAACTGTAGTCCAGCGGTAAACGAGGAGGTAGGTCCTTCTGTAAATCTGTTAACCAAGGGATGCTGCGACTGCTCTCATGGTATTCCAGAATAAAAAGGAAAGTCAGAACTGTGGGGAGCTGTCTCCGATGATAAAGAAGATTGGGAAGAGGAGCACAGATTTGATTAATTGGGCGGGGGTGGGGGGGAGTAAAGAATCGTAGAGCAATTATTAATCCAGACAGCAGGTTGTTAACAACCCGGAATGCATTCCCTGTGGGAGTAGCTAAGGCAGATAAGAACATAAGAAATAGGAGCAGGAGTAGGCCATTTAGCCCTTCGAGCCTGCCCCGCCATTCAATAAGATCATGGCTGATCTATCGTGGCTCAGTTCCACATTCCCGCCCTCTCCCCATAACCCTTAATCCCCTCTCTTATCAAGAACCCATCAACTCGCGTCTTAAAAATATTTAGCGAGGCAGCCTCCACCACTTCAACTGGCAGAGAATTCCAGAGATTCACCACCCTTTGAGTGAAGAAGTTCCTCCTCAACTCCGTTCTAAACCGCCCCCCCTTTATCTTGAGGCTGTGCCCCCTAGTCCTACTGTCCTTTCTGAGCGGGAAGAGTCTCTCCACCTCTATCCTATCCATCCCATTCATCATCTTATATGTCTCAATGAGATCTCCCCTCATTCTTCTAAACTCTAACGAGTACAAGCCTAGTTTATTCAGCCTCTCCTCATAGCTCAACCCCTTCAACTCCGGCATCAGCCTAGTAAACCTCCTCTGCACTCCCTCCAAGGCCAAAATATCCTTGCGTAAGTACAGCGCCCAAAACTGCACACAGTACTCCAGCTGCGGCCTCACCAATGCCCTATACAGCCGCAGCAAGACCTCCCTACTTTTATATTCAATCCCCCTCGCTATGAAGGCCAGCATCCCATTCGCCTTCCTGACCACCTACTGCACCTGCAGGCTGGGTTTTTGCAACTCATGCACAAGGACCCCGAGATCCCTCTGCACCGTCGCCTGCTGCAGTTTTTCGCCACGCAAGTAATAATCCTTCCTACCATTATTCCTACCAAAGTGGACCACCTCGCACTTGCCAACATTAAGTTCCATTTGCCAGTTGCTGGCCCATTCGCCCAGCCTATCTAGATCCTTCTGTAGACTCTCCACACCCTCCGCGCAATTTGCCGTTCCACCAATCTTGGTGTCATCAGCAAATTTCGACACCACACACTCGGTTCCCTCCTCCAGATCATCTATATAAATGGTAAATAGCTGAGGCCCCAGCACCGACCCCTGGGGCACTCCACTAGTCACCATCCGCCAATCCGAATAACACCCATTGACCCCCACTCTCTGCCTCCTATTTGACAACCAATCCTCGATCCATGCTAACACCCTACCCCCAACTCCATGTCCCCTGACCTTCTGCAATAACCTCTTGTGAGGTACCTTGTCGAACGCCTTCTGGAAATCAAGAAAGACCACATCCACCGGCTCTCCTCTATCCACCGCCCTAGACACATCCTCATAGAACTCCAGTAAATTTGTCAGACACGACTTCCCCTTAACAAAACCATGCTCAGTCTGCTCTATCAAGCAATTCCCCTCAAGATGCCTCGCTATTTCCTCCTTGATGACGGACTCTAACATTTTACCTACAACAGACGTTAAACTAACCGGCCTATAATTCCCTGCCTTTTGTCTGGCACCCTTCTTAAACAACGGCGTAACATTAGCCGTTTTCCAATCTTCCGGCACTTCCCCGGAATCCAGCGACATTTGGAAAATAACCACCAAGGCATCCACTATCA
Organism: Carcharhinus amblyrhynchos; assembly: GCF_965287045.1. Taxonomy (NCBI): domain Eukaryota; kingdom Metazoa; phylum Chordata; class Chondrichthyes; order Carcharhiniformes; family Carcharhinidae; genus Carcharhinus; species Carcharhinus amblyrhynchos. The sequence continues at coordinate 67,745,822 of NC_137339.1, read as the reverse complement.
CCTCCGCCATTTCTTTCAGAACGCTCGGATGCATTCCATCCGGTCCTGGGGACTTGTCCACAATCAGTCCCTCCAGTCTGTTGAGCACCGCCTCTCTAGTATCAATAATGTCATTGAGACCCTCCAGTCCGACCACCTTTCCATCTCTAACACCCGGCAAAGTATTCACATCCTCCTCCGTGAAGACCGAAACAAAAAAGTTATTCAAGACCTCAGCCATTTCCCCATCCCCTACCACTAAGTCCCCTTTCTCATCCTCTAAGGGTCCAACGTTCACCCTAGCCAGTCTCTTCCTTTTTATATATTTATAAAAACTCTTGCTATCCTTTTTTATATTAAGCGCTAGCCCAGCTTCATAGTTTATCCGACCCTTCTTTATCAACTTCTTTGTCAATCTTTGTTGACATTTAAACCTCTCCCAATCCTCTTCTCGCCCACTACTCTTAGCTACTCTAAACGCCTCCGCTTTTAATTTAACACTTCCCTTCACCTCCTTCGTTATCCACGGCTTATTACCACTCCTCCTACGGTCCTTTTTGACCATCGGAATAAATTTCTGCTGAGCACCAAGAAAGATCTCCTTAAAGATCCTCCACTGCTCCTCAGCAGACCTACCTTCCAAAGCGCTCCCCCAGTCCACATTCGCCAATTCTTCTCTCATCCTACCGTACTCCCCTCTGTTCAAACAAAGGACGCGTGTCCGGGAACCCACCTTCTCCTCCTCCATCTGCACCAGAAACTCCACCATACAATGATCACTCTCCCCAAGAGGATCCTTCACCGCAAGGTCCCTAATTCTACCCGCCTCATTACATAATACCAGATCCAAGATAGCTCGCTCCCTCGTCGGCTCCAACACACACTGTTCAAGGAAACTATCCCGGCAGCATTCCAAGAACTCCTCCTCGAGCCCACCACGTTCAACATGGGTTGACCAATCAATATGCAGATTGAAATCCTCCATAATTACGGCCGTCCCATTCCTGCACGCCGCATTTATTTGCGCGTTAACAGCCCGCCCCACCTCCAGATCATTATTCGGGGGCCTATAGACGACACCCACCAGCGTCTTCCTCCCTTTGCTGTTCCTAATCTCTACCCACAACGATTCCACTTTCTGCTCTTTGGCTCCAATATCATCCCTTGCTACCACCGTGATGCTATCCTTAATCAGCAGAGCTACGCACCCCCATTTTCCCTCCCGCCTATCCTTCCTAAACACTTGATACCCCTGGACATTCAGCTCCCAGTCCCTGTCACCTTGCAGCCACGTCTCTGTAATGGCCACCAGATCATAGCCATTTGTGCTGATCTGCTTGGATTGGTATCCTTCAAAAGCTACGTTAAAGTTTATTTATTAGTGTCTTGAGCAGGCTTACATTAACACTGCAATGAAGTCACTGTGAAAACCCCCTTGTCACCATACTCTGGCACCTGTTTAGGTCTACTGAGGGTGAGTTCAGCATGGCCAATGAACCTCACCAGCACATCTTTTGGACTGTGGGATGAAACTGGAGCATCCAGAGGAAACCCAGGCAGACATGGGGAAAGCATGCAGACTCCACACAGATAGTGACCCAAGCCAGGAATTGAACCCACATCCTCGACACTGTGAGGCAGCAGCGTTAACCACTGTGCCACCGGGTAGTTGGATGTTGACTTGGCAATGAAAGAAATGGCAAAGTGGTTGGGGATGAATGGGGGAGTGGGTCTAATTGGATAGTAATTTCTATGAGCCAGCACAGTCACTGTGGGCAGAACGGCCTCCTGCTCTCCTATAAAATTCTATGAATTGGTGAAGGCTCAATAATGAGGCAGTGGTTGGGATTTGCTTACTTTATTTGATCTGCATTTTCCTCTCATTCCTTCAATAGGGAGTTGCTATGGGAAGAGGCAGCAATTGATATCTTGGGGAGGTGATGGCCTTGTGGTATTGTCACTGGGTTAGTAACCCAGCAGAATTCTCTGAGGATCTGGGATAGCGAAATTTGACTTCAATTTTAAAATAAGTATCTGGACTTAATAATGTCAATTATGGCACAGACCCATCGGTTCAATTCCTGACTTGGGTCACTATCTGTGCGAAGTCTGCATGCGCTCTCCGTGTCTGTGTGGGTTTTCTACGGGTGCTCTGGTTTCCTTCCACAGTCTCAAAGACGTGCTGTTTAGGTGCATTGGTCATACTAAATTCCCCCTCAGTGTACCCGAACAGGCACTATCAAGTCAATTGTTTAATGGATTTTTTTAGTCGGGGGGGGTGCGTTTCATAGATCAAAGTTGCTGTGCCTTCTGAAGTCTTAGTTCTTCACATTTTGATATCCCTCTTCAAGCCCTCAAATGTGGTGGTTGTAATACATTGTGCACCTGGAGTGACTGGTTTAGGGGACTCATGGTTGGGGGACTCACTGCTGGATTCAATTTGTGTTCCTTTAAAACTGTTGGATGTGCTGCCTACAAAAAGTAATCAGTTTTCAAACAAGAATACAGCTCCTCTTCTATTTTTGTCCTTGGTTTCTTTAGAAAAATAAAGTGAGGAAAAAGTGTGTAAGAAACAATACATTTCATTGTATACTAATACATGTGACAATTATAAATCAAATCAAAGCATACCCATGATTTCCAGATTCCAAGTCCCACACTGGGAGTACTTTCATTCTTGCATTGTTAGCATTAATTCTTCAAATGGTAGAATCACGTTTTCTAAGAGATTAATTGAGAATATTGCACCTCTTATTATCTTTTGCAATATTTATAATTCTTTGCAGCAAGGATGGAGAAATCAGGATCAGAACGATTCAAACTACATGGTATGTTTCCACTTTACTTTGTTCATTTCAGGCATCTTTATTGGTGAAACTAATAGAAATAGACTTTTTTTGTCTCTCTTTCTGAAGGCCCTCCAGTTCAATAACGAGTCAGTTTATGATCAGCTTGACAGGTATGTTACTTTCATTGTTCCTGAATAATTAAACAAAGTACATTTAAATAGTCATTTGGTGGTACAGAGAATTGCTGAAAAAAGACACATGCTGTCGAAGCTTTTCATCCAGCACTCATCAGGTCAGATTATCAAGATCTCCGAATCTCAAAGGCAGAAGCAAACTACATGAACAGTTTAAGTTTAAGTTAATTTATTAGTGTCACAAGTAGGCTTGCATTAACACTGCAATGACATTACTGTGAAAATCCCTAATCGCCACACTACAGCACCTGTTCAGGTACACCGAGGGAGAATTCAGCATAACCAATGCATCTAACAATCATGTCTTTTGGACTGTGGGAGGAAACTGGGGCACCCAGAGGAAACCCACACAGGCACAGGAGAACTTGAAAACTCCACACAGTCACCCAATCCAGGAGTCAAATCCGGGTCCTTTTGCAGTGAGGCAGCAGTGCTAACTGTGCCACCATGTCGCTCCCATTTAACTATTCTTGCAAATCGGTCCTGCTACGTTGAACAGATCATGGCATAGTGGTAACATCACTGGATTAGTAATCCATTTGACTGATCATTTGACTCCAGAGCCACCATGCTTTGGATAGACTCTCAACTGCTCCTTGAGATGGTGTGACAATTCATTCATTCGGTTCAAGGACAATTGGAGATGGGCAAAAAAATGATTTCACTTGCCAGCAATCCCCCATCCCAAAAAAGAATAAGAACAAAGACAAAAAGCTTCAGCAGCCTGTCTCAGCAATTTAACTGTTATTATTAGTAGATTTTACGATCCACCCCCATCCCCACCAGGATCAGATAGAATGAAATTCGGGCGGTAGGTATAATGGGCACTCCATCTGGAATGCCCTTTGGCAAGTCTAACAGCTGATATCAAAGGCAGGAAGGAGTACTGGACAGCTGGGTAGGGGACTGCCCATTTGCTATTTCCCCCACCCTCAGCAGTCCACACCCCATTAAAACACTTGGGTCATCAAAGTCTCAAAGAGACCGGCTTAAGCAGCTCTCTCTGAAAGTGTCTGGAGACAAGGGGCGGGGCAGGCTCGAAAGGCTAGATGGCCTATTCCTGCTCCTATTTCTTATGTTCTTTCTTGTGAGGTATTTTCATAAACTGAAGATCCTTTCTTTGTGAAAGTTGTTATCCATCCCAGATTGCAACAGATGCAGGCTGTGGGAATGTAGGCAGCATTTAATTTTGCCTTAGTACAATCTGTTTCCCTCAAAAATCTACTTTATACATGACATTTGTGAAAATACATCACAAAATATTCAGACTTGAAAATTAAGGAAGTGTGACAAAATTCAATTTGTCTCCATATTCCACTGTGCCAAAATATATAGAACCATAGAAAATGGAGCAGGAGTAGGCCATTCAGCCCATCAAGCCTGCTGCACCATTCATTCTGCTCATGGCTGATCATCCAACGCAACAGCCTGGTCCCTCCTTCCCCATTTTGCCTCAAGTGTTATATCTAACTGTTTCTTGAAAACAAGTAGGGCGGGATTTTACAGCCACACTTGACCCAAAACCATAAAATCCCGCCCAAGGTCAACAGCCTTTTTCATGGTCTGCCCCTCGCCCGCTCCAATTCCCGTGGCAGGTGGGGGTAAAATTCCAGCCACAATGTTTTGGCCTCAACCACTTTCTGTGGTAGCGAATTCCAAAGGCTGTCCACTCTCTGGGTGAAGAAATTTCTCCTTATCTCTATTCTTCACGGCCTACACTGTATCCTCAGACTGTGACCCCTGTTTCTGGGCAGCCTCACCAGTCGGAACACCTTTGCTGCATTTACCCTGGCTTGTCCTGTTAGTATGTTATAAGTTTCTATGAGATCCCCACTCATTCTTCTGAACTCTTGTGAATACAGTCATAACAGACTCAATCTCTCCTCACATGTCAATCCTGTCATCCCAGGAATCAGTCCGGTTAAACATTCTTTGCACTCCTTTTACAGCAAGAACATCCTTCAGATAAGGAGACCAAAACTGCACACAATATTCCAGGTGTGGTCTCACCAATTCCCTGTATAATTGCAGCAAGACATCCATATTCCTGTATTTGAATCCTCTCGCTACAAAGGCCAACATACCACTTGCCTTCTTTACCATCTGCTGTACCTGCATGCTTACCTTCAGTGACTGGTGCACAAGGACACCCAAGTCTCGGTGCCCATTCCTCTCTCCTAGTTTATGGCCATTCAGATAGTAATCTGCCTTCCCATTTTTGCTACTGAAGTGGATGACCTCGCATTTGTCTACATTGCATCTACCATTCACTTCCCATTCACTCAGCCTGTCCAAATCACACTGAAGGATTTCTGCATCCTCCTCACAGCTCACCCTCCCACCCAGCTTTGTGCCATTGCGGGATTGTAGAGATTTACAACGTACATTCCCTAGCAGAGAAGGGCATCATGATTTCAAGTTGAAAATGACAAAGTGCAATAGAATTCAGCTTTTCCCCGTGAAACACATTCCATCCTGAGCTTCCTCAATGCCATTAAAATACTCGAGTTAAATTTCCCTTAGACCCATCCTTATTGAGCATCAGTGCAAATGGGCAAGGCCACTTTTTATGGTCTTGTTTGTGGTTGGTGTGCAGCATCTGGAGAGTGCTGCAGTATCAGGGGTGCTGTGCTTTGAGTGGAACATTTTACAACCGCCTCTCAGGATGTTCATTCAACATCCTGTAGGACCAATGACAAAGTGCTGGAAAATGGGAATAGAATGGATAGTTGCTTGATTTCTGACACAGACACAATGGGCCAAAGGCCAGTTTTTGTCCTGTGGGTTCCATGGCACTGTTCCCAAAGAGAACTAGGGGAGGAGACCCAGGCCAATGTGACTGGAAGATTCTACCACCAGTCAATGCCAGGCCACCTCCCGCTGCCAGGAAACATGCCATGGCCATGCTAAATTGCCCCTTAGTGTCAGGGCGACTAGCTAGGGTAAATGCATGAGATTATGGGGATAGGGCCTAGGTGGGATTGTGGCTGGTGCAGACTCGATGGGCCGAATGACCTCCTTCTGCACTGTAGGATTCTATGATCATTGAGTCATAATCATTTGGTCCATTGAGTCTGCACTGTCTCTCTGACATAGTGTTATATCCAGGCCCTTTCCCATATCCTAGCATGGCCAATCCACCTAATCCGCACATTTTTGGACTGCGGGAGGAAACGGAAACACCCAGAGAAAACCCACGCAGACACGGGAAGAATGTGCAAACTCACACAGACACTGACCCGAGGCTGGAATTGAACCTGGACCCCTGGCGCTGTGAGACAGCAGTGCTAACCACTGTGCCACCATGCCACCCTATAAATCACCATAAATGCACATCACCAAACATCTCTGATAATGCCCCGAGGGTGCTATGTCAATGCAAATCTTTCTCTTTTTGCATGGCAGCTGAACTCACTCTGAAGGGATGGCGGGAAGGCTGCTGGCCAAGCCAGTGAAATCAGCCGATGCGAAGGTGGTGTTGGAAATGCATTGAGAAGGTTGAAGAATGGGATGGTCCACATCAACCTGGAGTCTGCTGAAACTGACAACAGAAACTGATCAGTTCGGGGACGAGAGCGCATCAAACCATCCCGCTGTCCCGTCACCTCGTGGGTCGGGAACAGAGTTATACCGTCACTATACCACTATAATCTCTCTGAGGGCCAGCACTGCTTCTCACTGTTAGTCTCAGGTGTCAGCTTTTGCATAGAGCATTGGAAATTGAATTATAATGCTTGTTTCAGTAAGAATGTTCAGGGACGTGTAGTGATACAAGAAAAAGGGAACATACTGGATAAACTCTGCAGGTCTGGCAGCATCTGTATATCGTTTCCCCTGCCCTATCCCCATAACTCCGCACATTCACCAGAGGTACCCCATCTAACTGACACGTATTGGGATACCAAGGGGCAGTTTAGCCAATCCACCTAACCTGCACATCTTTGGACACTAAGGGGCATCTGTGGAGAGAGAAACAGAATTAACATGTGAGATTCTCTGGCTTCCCCAAGACATGTTTCTCAGCCGTGGGAGGTGGCCCATCACTGATCCCTTTGCGGTCAATGGGATTTCCCATTGAATCCACCTCGCTCACCGGGACTGGAGGATCCCGCCAGTGGGGACAGCCAATAGACCTTGCCCAACATTTCAAATCTGCATGACCCTTTTTCAAAACCACAAAGGGGCCAATATTTTACCCCCCCCCCCACCTCTCTTTCATTCTGTAGATGGCTGGTATACACTTGAAATGTGTGCTGGGAGTTTACAATCTCACTCAGGTGAAACTTGTAAAGTCCTTCCCAAGGCCAACAGAGGATTCCGTTCTGCAAGACTCACTCGCCCCGATTCCGGTAAAATTCCGGCAGTTAACTCCAGGAATCTCCAATCTCGCTCACAATCTCCAGTTCCGCTGCAGTGAGTGGAGATTTGACTGAGTGCCTAATTCTCTGTTTGCTGCTGGCAGTGGCAGTGGGGGGAATGGTGGGGGGGGGGCAAATTTTCCATTCAGCGTGGGGGTGGGGGGTTGAGGAGGGCAAGCAACACCGGGAAATTCGGGCCTCTGTTTTTCCATCTCCACAGATGCTGCCTGAACTGCTGAGTTTATTCAACATTTTCTGTTTTCATAGTAATACAATTATTTTTTAAAAATGATACTCCTGATATTGAAGTGCTGTTTGTATTGCTTAGTTTTCTAATTGTATATCGATTTCTAAAAGGTCATGTTTAATAGTTTGCTCAGATTCAACTTTCCAGGAAAAGTCTTCTGCTGAAGTTCTGGTGAACTGTTATATTTACATTCATGTAAATTCTGTATTAAAATATAATGACAATGTGGACCCACGATTATTAAACTCCACGTTACTGTATCTACTCTGTGTCCAATCTAGTCAAGGCTTTTCAGATCGCAAGGAGCTAGAAGAGTCCATCGGGTGAAGGGAATAGCATGTTTCCCATGACAGATTTAGGTTTTTAAAGAATTTTTTCTTGGAACGTGGATGTCACTGGCAAAGCCATCATTTGTCACCCATCTCCAACTGGCTGAGAACTGAGGGACAGTTAAGATTCAACCGCATTGCTGAGGGATCTGGAGTCACACAGGCCTGACCAGGTAAGATTTCCTTCCCTGAAGGATTGTATACTAATACGTGTAACAATAAAAAATCAAATCAAAGACATTACTGAATCAGATGGGTTTTTACAGCAATTAATTCATGGGGCCAGCTTTTCAACTCCTGATTACGCATTTAATTTTAAATACCACCAGCTGCCATGGTGGGATTTGAACCCATGTCCCCACAGCACTAGCCTAGGCCTGTGGATTACTGGTCTAGTGACATGAACACAGACCCCGCCCAAAGAAATAAAGGGACATGAAAGGATGTCCTATCACCAGGGACTGGTTGGGCCAACTGACCTGCTTCTGTGCTTTTTATCCTATGGAAGCTATGCTAATAAAATCTTTCCTCATATCCCAGTAAATCCCCCACATCCCACTCCAGGGTGGCACAGTGGTTAACACTGCTGTCAGGGACTGGGTTCGATTCCTGGTTTGGGTCACTGTCAGTGTGGGGTCTGCATGTTCTCCCCATGTCTGTGTGGGATTCCTCTGAGTGCTCCAGTTTTCTCCCACACTCTGAAAGGTGTGCTTGTTCAGCACATTGGCCATGCTAAATTCTCCCTCAGTGTACCCAAACAGGTGCCAGAGTGTGGCAATTAGGGGATTTTCACAGTAACTTCATTGCACTGTTAACGTAAGCCTACTTGTGACACTAATAAATGAACTTTAGATAAATCTTTCTGTTCCTTTACAATCACCACTCACTTTGGGCCACTGACTTCTTTTGTCAATGAGTTCCTCCTTTTTTCCAGCCTATCGCAGGCCTTTCTTTGATAGAACATAGAACATGACAGCACAGTACAGGCCCTTCGGCCCTCAATGTTGTGCCAAGCTATGTCCAATCCCAAGATCAAGTTATCCCCTCCCTATAATTCTGGAGTGCTCCATGTGTCTATCCAATAACTGCTTGAAAGTTCCTAAACTCCACTATCACAGCAGGCAGTCTATTCCACACCCCAACCACTCTCTGAGTGAAGAATCTATCTCGGACTCCCTCCTATATCTCCTGCCATGAACCTTATAGTAACAGCTACATCCACCCGAGGAAATAGTCTCTGCACGTCCACTCTATCAATCCCTCTCATCAACTTATAAACCTCTATTAAGTCACCTCTCATCCTCCTCCTCTCCAAAGAGAAAAGCCCCAAACCTTTCCTCATAAGACTACCCTCCAAACCAGGCAGCATCCTGGTAAATCTCCTCTGCACTCTCTCCACATCCTTCTTATAGTGAGGTGACCAGAACTGAACACAATATTCCAAATGTGGTCTCACCAACGTCCGGTATAGTTGCAGCATAACCCCACAGCTCTTAAACTCAAACCCCCTGTTAATAAACGCTAACACACTATAAGCCTTCTTCACAGCTCTATCCACTTGAGTGGCAACCTTCAGAGATCTGTGGATATGAACCCCAAGATCTCTCTGTTCCTCCACATTCCTCAGAACCCTGCCGTTGACCCTGTAATCTGCATTCAAGTTTGTCGTACCAAAATGAATCACCTCACACTTATCAGGGCTAAAGTCCATCTGCCACTTTACGGCCCAGTTCTGCATCCTATCAATGTCTCTTTGCAGCCTACAAGAGTCCTCCACCTCATCCACCACTCCACCAATCTTGGTGTCGTCGGCAAATTTACTAACCCACCCTTCAGCCCCCTCTTCCAAGTCATTGATAAAAATCACAAATAGCAGAGGACCCAGCACTGACCCCTGTGGTACACTGCTGGTAACTGGCCTCCAGTCTGAAAATCTTCCCTCCACCACCACCCTCTGTCTTCTATGAGACAGCCAGTTACTTATCCATTTGGCCAAATTTCCCTCTATCCCACACCTCCTTATCTTCTTCATGAGCCTACCATGGGGAACCTTATCAAACACTTTACTAAAATCCATGTATGTGACATCAGCTGCTCTACCTTTGTCCAACACGTAGTTACCTCCTCAAAGAATTCAATCAAATTTGTGAGGCAGGACGTACCCCTCACGAAAATGATGTTCTCCCTGAGCCATCCCCTCTTATGTGATGACAACCTACCACACATTTGTTATCACCTATCACATGTGATTGCATTGGAGGCAGTTCAGAAGATGTTCACTAGATTGATTCCAGAGATGAGGGGTTTGTCTTACAAAGAGATAAGAGCAAATTATTGCTGATGTTTATAAGACCCTTGTCAGGCCTCATTTGGAGTATTGTGCGCAGTTCTGGTCGCCTCACTATAGGAAAGATGTAGAAGCTATTGAGAGGGTACAGAGGAGATTTACAAGGATGTTGCCTGGACTGGGAGGCATGCCTTATGAAGTTAGGTTGAGGGAGCTGGGACTCTTTTCCCTGGAGAGACGAAGGTTGAGAGGCGACCTGATAGAAGTTTACAAAATGTTGAGAGGAATAGATAGGGTGGACTCTCAGAGGCTATTTCCCCGGGTTGAAATGGTTGCTACGAGAGGACACAGATTTAAGGTGCAGGGAGGGAAGTTCAGAAGTGATGTTAGGGGTAAGTTTTTCACTCAGAGGGTGGTGAGTGAATGGAATCGGCTGCCGTCAGTGGTGGTGGAGGCGATCTCGCTGGGGTCTTTTAAAAGACTTCTGGATGAGTATATGGGGTTTAATGAGATTGAGGGTTATAGATAGGTCTGTAGGTTGGTAGGTGTTGATGTGATCGGTGCAACTCGTGGGCCGAAGGGCCTGTTTGTGCAGTAGTGTTCTATGTTCTATGTTCTATGTTGGAATCTGAAACCAAAAGGGAAAATGCTGGAAAATCTCAGCAGGTCTGGCAGCATCTGTAAGGAGAAAAAAGAACTGACATTTCGAGTCCAGATGACACTTTGTCAAAGCTGGACTCGAAACGTCAGCTCTTTTCTCTCCTTACAGAGGCTGTCAGGCCTGCTGAGATTTTCCAGCATTTTCTCTTTTGGTCTCACAAAGAGGGATTGGGCAGTTTTGGTCTGTAGTCTCTGGAGTTCAGAAGAATGAGAGGAGGTTTAATCAAAGATGATAAAGGGGGATTGACAAAGTAGATGTGGAGAGAATGTTTGCTCTTGTGGGGCAATCCTGAACAAGAGGTCATAGTTTTAGGATAAGGGATGGCAGATTTACGACAGAGATAAGGAAGAATTACTTCTCTCAAAGGGTTGTGAGTCTGTGGAATTCACCACTCGGAGCATGGTGGAAGCCGGGGCTTTTGGGCCTGCTCTGCCAGTCAGTGAGATCATGGCTGACTTTCTAATGTAGCATTATTTTCCTGCACTTAGCCCCGTGCCCCCTGATGTTTTAAATATGTAGAAATCTCCCAATCTCAGCCTTGAAGATGGTCCATGACAGAATCTCCACAGCCCTCTGGAGGACAGAATTTCAAAGATTCACCTCCCTCTGAGTGAAGAAATTCCCCCTCCTCTCAGTCCAAAATGGCCGCCACCTTATTCTGAGACTCCCCCGGTTCTAGATCGCCTTCCCCTCTGTCCCAGCCAGGGAAATTTCCCTCTTGAGGCACTGTCGAGGCCTGTAAGAAATTTGTATATTCAAAAGATATTGCCTCTTATTCCTCTAAACATGATGTGGAGATATCGGTGTTGGACTGGGGAAGGCACAGTAATCAATCTCACAACTCCAGGTTAAAGTCCAACAGGTTTATTTGGTAGCAAAAGCCACTAGCTTTCGGAACGCTTGCTGCTCCTTTGTCAGGTGAGTGGGAGATCTTTTCACAAACAGGGCATATAAAGGCACAAACTCAATTTACAGAATAATGATTGGAATGTAATTCTTTACAGCTAATCAAGTCTTAAAGGTACAGACAATGTGAGTGCAGAGAGTGTTAGGCACAGGTTAAAGTGATGTGTATTGTCTCCAGCCAGGACAGTTAGTGAGATTTTGCAAGTCCAGGCAAGTCGTAGGGGTTACAGATAGTGTGACATGAACCCAAGATCCCGGTTGAGGCCGTCCTCATGTGTGCGGAACTTGGCTATCAGTCTCTGCTCAGCGATTCTGCGCTGTTGTGTGTCCTGAAGGCCACCCTGGAGAACGCTTACCCGAAGATTAGAGGCCGAATGCTCATGACCACTGAAATGTTCCCCAACAGGAAGGGAACAGTCTTGTCTGATGATTGTCAAGCGGTGTTCATTCATCCATTGTTGAAGCGCCTGCATGGTGCCCCCAGTGTACCATGCCACGGGATATCCTTTCCTGCAGTGTATCAGGTAGGAAACATTGGCCGAGTTGCAAGAGTATGTACCGTGTATGCATCGATCGACAGTTCCGATGCGCCACAGCAAAAAACCGCACCAACCTCCTCAGAAGACAAACACGGGACACGGTGGACAGAATACCCTTTGTCATCCCATACTTCCCCGCAGCAGAGAAACTACGACATCTCCTCCAGAGCCTTCAACATGTCATTGATGAAGATGAACATCTCTCCAAGGCCATCCCCACACCCCCACTTCTTGCCTTCAAACAACCACACAACCTCAAACAGACCATCGAACATAAGAACATAAGAAATAGGAGCAGGCGTAGGCCATCTAGCCCTTCGAGCCTGCCCCGCCATTCAATAAGATCATGGCTGATCTGTCGTGGCTCAGTTCCACATTCCTGCCCTCTCCCCATAATCCTTAATCCCCTTGCCTATCAAAAACCTATCAACCCGCGTCTTAAATATATTTAGCGAGGCAGCCTCCACCACTTCAATGGGCAGAGAATTCCAGAGATTCACCACCCTTTGAGTGAAGAAGTTCCTCCTCAACTCCGTTCTAAACCACCCCCCCTTTATCTTGAGGCTGTGCCCTCTAGTCCTACTGTCCTTTCTGAGCGGGAAGAGCTTCTCCACCTCTATCCTATCCCTCCCATTCATCATCTTATATGTCTCAATGAGATCTCCCCTCATTCTTCTAAACTCTAACGAGTACAAGCCTAGTTTATTCAGCCTCTCCTCATAGTTCAACGCCCTCAACTCCGGTATCAGCCTAGTAAACCTCCTCTGCACTCCCTCCAAGGCGTAAGTGCGGTGACCAAAACTGCACACAGTATTCCAGCTGCGGCCTCACCAGTGCCCTGTACAGTTGCAGCAAGACCTCCCTACTTTTATATTCAATCCCCCTCGCTATGAAGGCCAGCATCCCATTCGCCTTCCTGACCACCTGCTGCACCTGCAGGCTGGGTTTTTGCGACACATGCACAAGGACCCCAAGGTCCCTCTGCACCGTCACCTGCTGCAGTTTTTCGCCATGTAAGTAATAGTCCTTCCTACCATTCTTCCTACCAAAGTGGACAAATTCACACTTGCCAACATTAAATTCCATTTGCCAGTTCCTGGCCCATTCGCCCAGCCTATCTAGATCCTTCTGCAGACTTTCCACACCCTCCGCACAATTTGCCGTTCCACCAATCTTGGTGTCATCAGCAAATTTCGACACCCTACACTCGGTTCCCTCCTCCAGATCATCTATATAAATGGTAAATAGCTGAGGCCCCAGCACCGACCCCTGGGGCACTCCACTAGTCACCAACCACCAATCCAAATAGCACCCATTGACCCCCACTCTCTGCCTCCTATTTGACAACCAATCCCCTATCCACGCTAACACCCTACCCCCAACTCCATGCCCCCTTACCTTCTGTAATAACCTCTTGTGCGGACCTTATCAAACGCCTTCTGAAAATCAAGAAACACCACATCCACCGGCTCTCCTCTATCCACCGCCCTAGACACATCCTCATAGAACTCCAATAAATTCGTCAGACACGACTTCCCCTTGACGAAACCGTGCTGCGTCTGCTCTATCAAACAATTCTCCTCAAGATGCCTCGCTATTTTCTCCTTGATCACGGATTCTAACATTTTACCTACAACAGACGTTAGACTAACCAGCCTACAATTCCCTGCCTTTCGCCTGCCACCCTTCTTAAACAACGGCGTAACGTTAGCCGTTTTCCAATCTTCCGGCACTTCCCCAGAATCCAGCGATGTTTGGAAAATAATCACCAAGGCATCCACTATCACCTCCGCCATTCCTTTCAGAACCCTTGGATGCATTCCATCCGGTCCTGGGGACTTGTCCACAATCAGTCCCTCCAGTCTGTCGAGCACCGCTTCTCTAGTAACAATAGTGTCATTGAGACCCTCCAGTCCTACCATCTTTCCATCACTAACACCAGGCAAATTATTCACGTCCTCCTCCATGAAGACCGAAACAAAAAAGTTATTCAAGGCCTCAGCCATTTCCCCATCCCCTACCACTAAGTTCCCCCTCTCATCCTCTAAGGGTCCAACGTTCACCCTAGTCAGCCTCTTCCTTTTTATATATTTATAAAAACTCTTACTATCCTTTTTTATATTAAGCGCTTGCCCAGCTTCATAGTTTATCCTACCCTTCTTTATCAACTTTTTTGTCATTCTTTGTTGATATTTAAACCTCTCCCAATCCTCTTCTTGCCCACTACTCTTAGCTACTCTAACCGCATCCGCTTTTAATTTAACACTTTCCTTTACCTCCTTCGTTATCCACGGCTGATTATCTCTCCTCCTACGATCCTTTTTAGCCATCGGAATAAATTTCTGCTGAGCACCAAGAAAGATTTCCTTAAAGATCCTCCACTGTTCCTCAGCAGACATACCTTCCAACGCGCTCCCCCAGTCAACATTCGCCAATTCCTCTCTCATCCTACCATACTCCCCTCTGTTCAAACAAAGGACGCGTGTCCGGGAACCCACTTTCTCCTCCTCCATCTGCATCAGAAACTCCACCATACAATGATCACTCTTCCCAAGAGGATCCTTCACCACAAAGTCCCTAATTCTACCTGCCTCATTACATAACACCAGATCCAAGATAGCTCGCTCCCTCGTCAGCTCCAATTTGTCTGCAGCAAACCACTTAGCCTACAAGAGCAGTGGCCATGGCACCACACAATCCTGCCACAGCAACCTCTGCAAGATGTGCTGGATCATCAACACAGATGCCATCATCTCATGTGAGAACACCATTCACCGGGTACACAGTACATTTATTGTCTACCTGATACGCTGCAGGAAAGGATGTCCTGAGGCATGGTACACAGGGGAGACTATGCAGATGCTATGACAACAGATGAATGAACACTGCTTGAAAATTATCAGGCAGAACTGTTCTCTTCCTGTTGGGCACTATTTCAGTGGTCATGGGCATTCCAATGTGGCTTTCACGACACACGACAGTGCAGAGATGCTAAGCAAAGACCGATAGCCAAGTTCCACACACATGAGGACATCCTCAACCAGGATCTTGGGTTCATGTCACACTATCTGGAACCCCCACGACTTTCCTGGGCTTACAAAAGCTCACTAACTGTCCTGTCTGGAGACAATACACATCACTTTAACCTGAGCTTAACACTCTTTCTACTCACATGTTCTGTACCTTTACAGCTTGATTACTGTAAAGACTTGCATTCCAACCATTACCTTGCAAATTGAGTTTGTGTCTTTATATGCCATGTTTGTGAACACAAATCCTCACTCACCTGGAGAAGGAGCTTGAGGCTCTGAAAGCTCGTGCTACCAAATAAATCTATTGGACTTTAACCTGGTGTTGTGAGACTTCTTACTTGCTTCTCCCAGTCCAACGCCAGCATCTCCACATCATGGCTCCCTCTGAAATAGCCCAGAAAGCGGCTCCACTCAGTTCACGGGCAATTAGGGATGGGTAATAAAAGCTGGCCCAGCCACCAAGTTCCACCTCCTACCAATGAAAAAGTAATAGAATTCTGTCCTTACACAATTAAACATTGCCTATATAAGAGAGAGTGGCTGACTGGGATGTGTTTAGTGTCCAATGTGAAAGATGGCATCTCCAATATCACAGTATCCCTCCCAGCCCTGCAAGGAGGTGTCAGAGCTGCTTTTAGGCTCAAGGCATGCAGTGGCATCTGGGGAATAGAAAATGCTGTCAGAGGCTACTCTGGCCACTAGAGGGTACCAGTAACCTGCATCATTGAAATGGCCAAAGGTGGAACCAGTGCAAAACAAACTCAAGGTGACTCGTGTTGAGCTGGCCTGTTGATATTGCAGCAAGTTGAATAAAGATACCTCCTTAATATTCACTTTTTGTGAAAGTTCATGTCACTGTCTGAGTGGGAAACAAGCGTAAATCTTCTTTCTAACTGCACAGATTATTTCCTTTATTTTTTGATGGGATGTGGTCATTGTTAGCCAGACCAGCAATTATTGCTCAACCCTAATTGTACCTTGAGAACAGTAAGAAGTCTCACAACACCAGGTTGAAGTCCAACAGGTTTATCTGGAATCATGAGCTTTCTGAGCGCTGCTCCTTCCTCAGGTGACTCACTTGATGAAGGAGCAGTGCTCCAAAAGCTCGTGATTCCAAGCAAACCTGTTGGACTTTAACCTGTTGTTGTGAGATTTCTTGCTGTGCCCACCCCAGCCCAATGCCGACATCTCCACGTCATGGCCCCCTTGAGAAGGTGGTGTTGATCCAGCTTCTTGACACACCAGATAACATAACAAAATAGTTAATCAGTGCCCCATCTAACAGCAGCTGTAGGTAAACCCACCGCGCTGTTAGGGAGGGAGTTCTTGACCCAACAACAGTGAAGTCAACAGCCAATATATTTCCAAGTTAGGATGGCGAATGATTTGGAGGGGAACATCCAGTGGTGGTGTTACCAGTTATCTGCTAACACATGTCCCAGTGCAGAGGGATTAGGAATTTTCTTACATTTGTCTCAGTTTTATACTTCCCTGTGCTTTACAGCAGCCTGTGTAAAGTTTAAACTTAATTTATTAATGTCACAAGTAGGTTTACATTAACACTGCAGTTAAGTCACTGTGAAAATCCCCTAGTCACCACACTCTGACACCTGTTCGGGTACACTGAGGGAGAATTTAGCATGGCCAATGCATGTAGCCAGCACGTCTTTTGGACTGTGGGAGGAAACTGGAGAACGCAAAGGAAACCCACATAGATACGGGGAGAATGTGCGGACTCCACACACACAGTGACCGAAGCTGGGAATTGGACCTGGGTCCCTGGTGCTGTGAGGCAGCAGTGCTAAACACTGTGCCACCAGATTTTGAAGTCAGTGTTACCTCTGTTGACCAGACTCTGATATAGAGTAAGGCCAGGGTGCTGTTCAATCCGCCTACTGACTGCGGTCTCTCATGAGGGAACTGACTCCTCACCTTACCCCATGCTTGAAATGGGATGACACCCCTTAATCTCCATAACCTATTGCCCCTCTCGAATGGACTATGGCCAATTAACCTTACCTCTGGATTTTAGTTTGGCCAATGGGAACCTCTGTCTACTATGGATTGACATCCACTCACTGTGGGTTTTGCTCTCCCTCCGTCCCCAATCCATTGTATGATTTGAGTCAACACATAAAACTGTCCTGTCTATCTGTCTATCTTCTAGGCTGGCATAGCAATAACTCACCCAGCTTTCAACGTTTATAGACGCCTTCTTGAAGGATGCAGTTCCTGAGGTGTAGATACAGCCACAGTGCTGTTAGACAGCGAGTTTCAGGATTTTGACCCAGTGACAGTGAAGGAACGACCAATATATTTCCAGTTCAGAATGGTGAGTGATTTGGAAGGAAATTAGGGACAGGCAGTAAATGCTGGCCTCGTCAGTCAAGCCTGCATTCCATGAGAAATATTAAAAGAAAATTAGGCTGGAATTTTCCACCATCGCCACCACTGCAAGCGAGGCTGGAGAATCTGGCACCCAACCAAGTTTCCATTCACAGCAGTAGGAGCAGAAAATCCCACTGGCATGAACGGCTGAAAATTTCTCCCTTAATCTTTCTCACAGTTCACGCCTCTATCTTTCAAATTTAGGAATTTTAAAATGATAACCAGGCTGCGAATGTGCAAACCTTTCTGCTATTAGATGGGGCACTGAATAACTATTTTGTCATGTTATCTGATGTGATATTCCATTAAAACTGTAATCTGTACTAAGTATACATCTACGTAGATTGTTCTACCCTGTCTGTACAGCTGACACAAAGGTTTCAGTATCAGAATACATGTCCTGGCTGGTTACCCTCAATCAGACAGTGCAAAGGCCTCCTTTTGTACCTGAGCTGTCGGTGTCGCTGGCTAGGCCAGCATTTATTACCCATCTTAATTGCCCCTTATAAAGGTGGTGGTAAACTGCCTTCTTGAACTGCTGCAGTCCCTGTGGTGTAGGTACACCCACAGTGCAGTGAGGGAGGAAGTTCCAGGGTTGTCACCCAATGACAGTAAAGGAACGACCAATATCTTTCCAAGTCAGGATGGTGAGTGGTTTGGTTGGGAACCTCCAGGTGGTGGTGTTCCTAGGTAACTGCTGCTCTTGTCCTTCTAGATGGTAGTAGTCGTGGGGTTTGGAAGGTGCTGTCGAAACAGTCTTGGTGAGTTGGTGCAATGCATCTTGTAGTTGTTACACTCTGTTTCCACTGTGTGTGGAGGAAAGGTGGTGGATGGGGTGCCAATCAAGTGGTTTTCTTTGTCCTAGATGATGTTGAGCTTGTTATCATCCAGGCAAGTGGAGAGTATTCCATCACAACCCTGACTTTGGCTTGGGTAGGGTTTGGGGAGTTGGAAAATGAGTTACTTTCCCAACCTCTGACCTGCTCTGGTAGCCACAGTATTTACATGGTTAGTTCACTTCTGGTCGATGGTAACCCCCAGGATGCTAATAGTGGGGGATTCAATAATGCTATTGAATGCCAAGGGGACATGGTTAGATACTCTGTTGTTGGTGATGGTCGTTGCCTTGCACTTGTGTGGCATTGAATGTTATTTGTCACTTGTCAGCCAGGGCCTGGATATTGTCCAGAACTTGCTGCATACAGACTGCTTGATTATCTAAGGAGTTGTGAATGATGGTGAACATTATGCAGGGCGTGTTGGCACAGTGGTTAGCACTGCTGCCTCACAGTGCCAGGGACTTGGGTTCAATTCCTGGCTTGGGTCACTGTCTGTGCAGAGTCTGCACATTGTCTATGTGGGTTTCCTCCGACAGTTAGATGCATTGGCCATGCTAAATTCTCCCAGTATACCTGACAGGCACTGGAGTGCGGCAGCTAGGGGATTTTCACAGTAACTTCATTGCAGTGTTAATATAAGCCTATCTGTGACAAATAAATAAGCTTCACTTTGATAAACTTTACTAAAATCGCGGACTCAGTGAGTTACAAAGACAACAATTTATTTTAATGGCAGAGAGAAAATGGGTTAAGTGCACACACTGAAGCAAACGCGCCCATGGACCACAGACCAGTTAGAAGCCAGTCTCAACTTACAAATACCCGTAATCCTTTGTGATTCAGCAGTGTCCATTCCTTATTTCTGTGACTGGTATTGTTTGGTGAAGCGTTAAGGCAGAAGGTAAAAGTCGGTAACTGGTATAAATTAGAACAGCGCTATCACACAACTCTAATGTAAGCTTATCATTACAGTGACCTGCCCCTTTGAAAAGAACCCACCAGGACAAACACTCATTGGCCATGCTTTCAAAGTCAAGCTGGCCTCCATAATGTCCCAGCTCCAATGAGGTTTCAGCAACAACATTCATTGACCAAGACATTTGCCCAGTGGATTTCAGCAGTTGGTTGACATCCCAGAGAGAGACGCTTTCAGCATTTGCTTCTGAAAGTCCCGTCGTGGAACCTGCGACCTCAGCAAAGTGTCCTCCGCAGCTTAGCCGCCTGTCCAACAGAGAGGAAACAATATTAACTGAGAAACTGCAGGAGATGGAACATTCATCGCAATATCGAAACTGCGCACAAGGACATCTAGACACCGCAGGTTAATTCACTCATAACAATCACACACTAATAATGGTTGAAAGGATATTGAACTTAAAATCGAATATTTTTCCTCCAGTCACAGGTATGTGAACATACATAAACATTGGTGAGGGGGGGGGGGGTGGGGTGGGGTGATGGTGGGGGGGATGGGGTGGTGGTGGTGGGGAGAGCGGTCACCAGAACATTTTCATCCCAGGTTGGTGCACAAGACCACAAGACCAACTGACATAGGAGCAGAATTAGGCCACTCGGCCCATTGAGTTTTCCCTGCCATTCAATCATGGCTGATATTTTTCTCATCCCCAATCTTCCATCTATTTCCCATAACCCCTGATCCCCTTTTAATCAAGAACCTATCTATCTCTGTCTTAAAGACACTCAATGACCTGGACTCTACAGCCTTCTGCGGCAGAGCTCCACCACTCTCTGGCTGAAGAAATTCCTCCTCATCTCTGTTTTAAATGACCGTCCCTTTAGTCTGAGGTTGTGCCTTCTGCTTCTAGTTTTTCCTGCGTGTGGAAACATCCTCTCCATGTCCACTCTATCCAGGTCTCACAGTATCTTGTAAGTTTCAGTAAGATTCCCCCTCATCCTTCTAAACTGCAACAAGTACAGACACAGAATCCTCAACCATTCCTCATACGATAGGTGAACATCTAAGCCACAAAACTGTCCCAATCACATTAACCTCCACCACTTCTTTCAATACACAGTCCCATCTCTTACACCAGTGTTTTGTATGGTACTACAAGGGAGACATGGCAGCACAGTGTTTAGCACTGCTACCTCACAGTGCCAGGGACCCAGCTTCAATTCTACTCTCGAATGACTGTGTGGAGTTTGCATGTTCTCCCTGTGTTTGTGTGGGTTTCCTCTCACAGTCCAAAGATGTGCAGATTAGGTTGATTGTCCATTCTAAATTGCCCCATAATGTCAGGAGGACCAGCAGGGTACATATAAAGTTTCTTTTTTTTATTAATGCCACAAGGAGGCTTATATTAACACTGCAGTGAAGTTATTGTGAAAATTACCGAGTCACCACACTCCGGCACCTGTCTGGATACACTGAGGGAGAATTTAGCACGGCCAGTGCACCTAACCCAGCTGGTCTTTTGGATTATGGGAGGAAACTGGAGCACCCGGGGGAAACCCACGCAGACACGGGGAGAGCGTGCAGGCTCCATAGAGACAGTAACCCAAACTGAGAGTCAAACTCAGGTCCCTGGCACTTTGAGGCAGCAGTGCTAATCACTGTGCAACCGTGTCACCCAAGGAAGTCGGGCCTGAGTGGAATAGTTGTTGGTGCACGTTCAATGGGCCAAATGGCCTCCTTCTGCACTGTCGGTATTTTCTGATCCCGTATTTAACAAATCCACTTCCAGGCCCAGTGGGAGCCATGGGGGCAGGGGGACATCATCACCTCCCTGTCCTATCAGAAATGATATTTTGGTTAAGTTTCTTTTGACTTTTTTTGTTGAGCGAAGTGCCCCAGCTGGGGCTGTCACGCACCCCTCTCATGTTTGCTTAATTTACTGAATTTTGTTTTATCATTAGGATACACAACAAGTTATAGAGTCATAGAGGTTTACAGCATGGAAATAGGCCCTTCGGCCCAAGTTGTCCATGCTGCTCTTTTTTCAAAACCCCCAAGCTAACCTCAGTTGCCCGCATTTGGCCCATATCCCTCTATACCCATCTTACCTGTGTAACTATCTAAATGCTTTTTAAAAGATAATATTGTACCCACCTCTACTACTACCTCTTGCAGCTTGTTCCAGACACTCACCACCCTCTGTGTGAAAAAATTGCACCTCTGGACACTTTTGTATCTCTCCCCTCTCACCTTAAATCCATGCCCTCTAATTTTAGACTCCCCTACCTTTTGGAAAAGATGTTGACTATCTAGCTGATCTCATTATTTTATAGGCTTCTATAAGATCACCCCTCAGCCTTTAATGCTCCAGAGAAAAAAATCCCAGTACATCCTTATAACTCAAACCATCAAGTCCTGGTAGCATCCTAGTAAATCTCTTCTGCGCTCTTTCTAGTTTAATTACACCCTTTCTATTGTAGGGTGACCAGAAGTCCATTGATTGCACTCCTCCCCATGTTCACATCTCTAGGCCCAGGAACAGCCTGGAGACAAGGTGTTACCTTGAACTGTGTTCTCCTCTCCATCTGTTTACTGCTATCAGAAATATTTCACTTTCTGCTTGTTCTGCTCAAGTTGGGGGACTCAAATTCTGTTGAAACTAAGTGACTCATTCATTTCCTTGACAGATTCAGTCTTGTCTCTATTCTTCCAGTTATTTCTGAAGTTCAGCAATGTTTGTTTTCAACTTTCCTCATGGATTATCACGGGGATTAACCCTACTGTTCCTACAACTGGGGGCAATGGTCCTTTTCAATTCAAATTGATAGTTTGAGTTATAAGGATATACTGGGACTTTTTTCTCTGGCGTGTAATTCCCTCTCCCAGCTCTCCTCAGGAACCATCAACAAAACCATTCATCGCATGTAGTCATAATCGGTGAAATCCAGACTGAACAGGAAAGAGTTTCAAAGATGCAATATGTCATGATGTCTAATGTAGAACAAAATGTCCTCCTGTTCAATAACTTACCTGTGGTGTCACCACCATCATTTTGATAGTCAGTCCAAAGATGTGTGGGTTAGGTTGATTGGCCAGGCTATTTTGACCCTAGTGACATGAGGGTTAACAGGGTAAATGAGGGTTACGGAGATAGGACCTGGCTGGGATTGTGGTCGGTATGGACTCGGTGGGCCGAATGGCCTCCTTCTGTACTGTAGGGATTCTGTGACTCTGTGATAACGTTTCTGAATAAAATGGTGACAAAGGAGGCAATGGAGTAGTAGTGTTTTCACTGGACTAATAATCCGGAGACCCAGGCCAAAACATGGGGACCCTGGTTCAAAACCCACCACGGCAGATGGTGAAATTTGAGTTCAATAAAAATCTGGACTTAAAATTCTAGCAATTAACATGAAACAATCGTTTAAAAACCCATCACTAGTATCCTTTTGGGGAAGAAAATCTGCTGTCCTTGCCTGATCTGACCTACATGTGAGTTCAGATCCATAGCAATGTGATTGACACTCAAATGCCCTCTGAAATGGATGGCAGTTAGAGATGAGCAATAAATTTTGGCCCAGCCAGCGATAACCACTTCCCATAAATGAAAAAAAGAAGTGAGTCAGATGTTTGAGGAATTCATTCAGAAATGCCACCGAGGTGTAAGGGTCTAAGATTATGCATAGGTTTCTCCAAACGCTGCAAAATGACAAAAGCCTGACCGCAAGTCGGTTGCAGGCAGCAATATGAGTTCTTGTGGTAGATTATTTTAACAAGATTAAGATCTTTGAAAAAAAGAGGTTGGGCTTTGAACTCACTCACAATGTGGCAGTTACTGCAACAGTGTTAGAATTGAAATGTGTTTTTGTGTGACGTGTGAAATTATGACTCATTTCTTCTAACCACAGACAGCTGCGTATCCAATCCACAAGATACGCTGCAGGAACTCACCAAGGTTCTTTAGGCAACACCTTCCAAACCTATGACTGCTGATGGACAAGTGCAGCAGACACATGGGTACATCACCAGATAGAGTCATAGAATCCCTACAGTGTAGATGGAGGCCATTCAGCCTGTCGAGTCTACACCAACTGAGCATCTCACCAAGGCCCACACTCCTGCCTGAGCCCCATAACCCTATGTATTTACTCCGTTAATCCCCCTAGCCTACAGACCTTGGAATACTAAGGGGAAATTTCTCATGTCCAACCCTACATATCTTCGGAGTGTGGGAGGAAACCAGAGCACCCGGAGGAAATCCATGCACACACGGGGAGAACGCACAAACTCCCCACAGACAGTCATCCAAGGCTGGAACCGAATCTAGGGTCCCTGGCACTGTGAGGCTGTTCTGTGCCACCTTGCTGCCAAATGGAGTGCAGCGGCTTGAGAAGACAGCTCACCACTCCTTTCTGAAGGGCAATTAGGGATGGGCAATAAATGCTGGTCTAGCCAGCAAAACCCACTTCCTGTGAATGTACAAAAACCCAACTTGCCTTTTCATTAATGTGCACATCAAGTTGCTTGAGAAGATAACGCAAGTCTGTAAAATATATGGTGCAGAAGAAAGGACCAGTTGCTCACAGTGAGCAGTTTCTGCCCCACACCAGCCTCAGATTATGTTCCACTGGAGTCTCCTCCAAGCTCCTCTTGTCTAAACCCATCATGGTGACCCTATATTATTTTCTGCCTCACATGCTTCTGTATTTTTGCCTTAAGTGTGCGTGTACAATCCACTTCCAACACTCCTTGTGGAGGCCAGTTCCATATTCAGATCACTCTCTGGGTAAAAAAAAGTTTCTTCTGACTTCCCTATTGGGTTTATTGGTGACTATTTCATGTGTTGACGCTTCCCTGCCAGTGGGAACATTCTTTTCGTATCCACTCTATTGGAACCCTTCATACTTCTAAAGACCTAGGGTGGGTCTTCCCTCAGCCTTCTTTTCCCAAAAGAAAATGGCGCAGAAATCTCACCTTTTCCTGATAATGTTCCGGTTTCATCCCTGTGACTCTTCCCTGCACCCTCTTCAATGACTGTATATCCTTTTGATAAATTGGTGACCAAAGCTGTACGCAATGCTCCAAATGTGGTTGAGACAAGGTTTGATACTGGTTAACTTCCCTACTTTTCAATTCTATCACTCTAAAAGTCAAGCTAATTGCTTTGATTTGCTGTTTTTATGGTCCTTGCTAACCTATGGAGCAACATTTAATAATTGGATGTATTTCTACTCTGAGATCCCTCTGTTCCTCCACTCCATTCAGACTTGCAAGTAACCTTTCTATTCATAGGATCATAGAAGATTTATAAAATTCCTACAGTATAGGAGGAGGCCATTTGGCCCATCAAGTCTGCACCAATCCTCTGAAATAGTCTCATACCCAGTCCCACTCAGCCCTACCCCAGTAATGCCACATGTTTACAATGGCCAATCCACCTAACCTAGACATGTTTGGACAGTGAGAGGAAACCGGAGCACCCGGAGGAAACCCATGCAGACACAGTGTGAGTGCAAACTCCACGTGAACAGTGAGCCAAGGCCGGAATTGAACTTGGGTCCCTGTCACTGTGGGGCTAACCACTATGTCACCCTGCCACCAGTCAAATATTCCGGTAAGCTCTTTGCATCCTGTTAGCTCAGAAAATTACTTTGCTCAATGTGTCGGGTGAGAATGAGCAAATGAAAGTCACATACCTCGCTGCTTGAAGATTACACAAGCGCAGATGGCAATCAGGGCCAGGACACCAACAACGGCAGCGGCAATCCAGGACTTATTCTTATAATCTTCAAGATCATCTGTTCCTGAAAGGAAGGGTGGGAGGGGAGGCGGGTGAAGTAAATGACACAATCCTGCCACCAAAATAAGTACAAATAGCCTTTTGGTGTACAGAGTCTGAGTATTGCTGGAGAAAGAGACACACCATCAAATTTTTTCACCTGGTACTCATCAAGACAATTCACAAGAATGTCAAATTGTACAGAGGGCTTGAATAGAGGGCTGATTGTTTGGCAAGTGGACTCTGATTGGGTGGCATAAATTGTTGTTCCCTTTATAATTTGCCAACCAATCAGCACTCTCTCCATGTGCAGTACAAATTATTGCTCCCTTCATAATTTGGTGTTCTTGCAAATTGGCCTGTTGAGTGCAGGGTGAAAGGCTTCAATGGCATGTTTCTTTTTAGCCAAACTCAGAAACAAGTACACTTCATACATCAGGAAGAATCGGTCAAGTTTCATTTTTAAACTGATAATCATTAACACGATTGATAAATTACAAATCAAGTTGTCAATTTTGGCAAACATACGTATCAGTTGTTTTCTTGTGTACTTTGTCCCATCACCTATCCTTCTCTCTGAGCAAAATATTGGATCAATTTGAAACCAGATTATAAACCCAAAATAAATTCCTTTCACAGAAATTTGTGCTTTTGAATTGGATTAATTTTGCATTTTGACCAGGAAAGCTGCCCGTGTTTGGTAAAAATAGTACCACCTTACTAAAATCCTTAAGGAGCACAAAGTTATCCTATCCACCCCACATCATGCACTTGCAAAGGACAAGGTTATATTTAGGCAGTGGTTCTCCAGCCACCATTACAGACACACACACACACACACACACACACACACACACTATCTGATATTCCTTCTTGTTCAGTCAGAACGGCTCATTGCAACAGAGAAAAAGATGCCATTGCGCATTGTTGTGGGGAAAAGGGGCTAGTAAGCTGGTCCATTCTGTGCTCCCCTCAAAAGACCAGATTAAGTTTTGGAGTTCAAATCGGCTTTTATTTCAAGCAGGGAAACCACATGTGGCTTACAGACTCCCTGAACAAAGACATACAATGGCAATTATGCTCTCTGGATCATCAGCAAATAATTAACATACAATCATGGAAATTGAACACTCATTCGAAAGCAATCAATATCCAACCCCAACTAATAGCTCCAATTACTTGGTTTGTTTTCTACGCTAATGATTAACTAATTACAACTCTGGGCTTGCCTAATTACTATATCCAATCATTAACATTGCACATACACAAGCTACATTATCAATAAATGCATGTCTATAGATCTTGACTTTCTAACACCCAGGGTAGTGATTTATGATTTTTATCATAGAAACCAGAACCAGGAGTAGACCATTCGGCCCTTCAAGCCTGCTCCATCATTCATTATGATCATGGCTGACCACTGAATTCAAAATCCTGATCCCCCCATCCCCCTCATATCCCTTGATCCCTTTAGCCCCTAGGGCTTTGACATCCTCCCCACCCCTGCTCCCCCTCCATCATTAGTCAAAATTCTATCTAATCCTGCCTAAAAATATTCCACTCTTTGTCCATTGCTTCCTGGAACTGGGAATTCCAAGATGTTTCTTATCTCCATCGTAAATAGGAGATCCCTTGTGGACTACAGATCCCTAGTCTCTCCCACAAGGGGAAATGTCCTTTCAACATCCAAGGTGCCAAGCCCCCTCATGTATTTCAATAGGTCATCTCTGAATCTTGCAATGTCAATGGGTACAGGCCCAACTTGACCAATATTTCCTCCTCAGATGACACCAATGCCAGCCCCCTCAACAATCCCCGGCACCCATCCCTTCCCTGAACTGCTTCTAAAATTTATACGTTCCTAATTATTTAAGCAGGCTGATGCTCTACTCTGTCGGTGTGGTCTCACCAATGCCCTGTACGGTTGTAACAAAACTTCCCTCTTTTTGTACTCCATTCCTCTCGCAATAAAGGCCACCATTCCATTTGTCTTCCTATTCACTTAGTGTGCCTGCAGACTACCTCTTTTATCATTCATACATCGGGCCTTGATGAGGCCACAATTAGAATATTGTGTGCAGTTTGGTCTCCTTTTCTGAGGAAGTATGTTCTTGCTCTCAAGGGAGTGTAGCAAAGGTTTACCAGGCTGGTTCCAGGGATGGTGGGACTGATACGTGAGTTACATACATTTAAAAGGTTAGGATTGTTTTTGCTGGAATTCAAATGATTGAGGGGGGATCTCATAGAGACTTGTAAAATTCTAACAGGACGAGACAGGGTAGATAAGAACATAAGAACATAAGAAATAGGAGCAGGAGTCGGCCATCTAGCCCTTCGAGCCTGCCCCGCCATTCAATAAGATCATGGCTGATCTGAAGTGAATCAGTTCCACTTTCCCACTCTCTCCCCATAATCCTTAATTCCCTTGTCTATCAAAAACCTATCTACCCGTGATTTAACTATATTTAGCGAGGTAGCCTCCACCACTTCAACGGGCAGAGAATTCCAGAGATTCACCACCCTTTGAGTGAAGAAGTTCCTCCTCAACTCTGATCTAAACTGCACCCCCCTTATCTTGAGACTGTGCCCTCTAGCCCTGCTGTCCTTTCTGAGCGGGAAGAATCTCTCTACCTCTACCCTATCCATCCCCTTCATTATCTTATATGTTTCTATAAGATCCCCCCTCATCCTTCTAAACTCCAACGAGTACAGACCCAATCTATTTAGTCTCTCTTCATAGTCCAACCCCCTCATCTCCGGTATCAGCCTAGTGAACCTCCTCTGCACTCCCTCCAAAGCTAATATATCCTTGCGCAAGTGCGGCGACCAAAACTGCACACAGTACTCCAGTTGCGGCCTCACCAGTACCCTGTCCAGTTGCAACAAGACCTCCCTACTTTCATATTCTATCCCCCTCGCTATAAAGGCCAGCATCCCATTCGCCTTCTTGATCACCTGCTGCACCTGCAGACTAGGTTTTTGTGGCTCATGCACAAGGACCCCCAGGTCCCTCTGCACTGTAGCATGCTGCAGCTTTTCGCCTTTTAAATAAGAATCTCTCCGACTATTATTTCTACCAAAGTGGATAACCTCACACTTGCTAACATTATACTCCATCTGCCAGGTCCTCGCCCACTCGCTCAGCCTATCAGATGCAGGATGGATATTCCTAATGGTGGGGGTGTCCAGGACCAGGAGTCACAGTCTGAGGATTCAGGATGGACCATTTAGGACGGACATGAGGAGACATTTCTTCACCTAAAGAGTGGTGAGCCTGTGGAATTCATTGACACAGGAAGTAGTTGATGTCAAAACATTCAAAAGGCTGTTGGATATAGCACTTGGGGCAAATGGGATCAAAGATAATGGGGAGAAAGCAAGATTAGGCTATTGAGTTGGATGATCAGCTATGGTCATGATGAATGCAGAGCAGGCTCGAAGGGCCATATGGCCTCCTCCTGCTCCTACCTTCCATGTTTTTAGGACATCCAGATCCCTCTGTACATCAGGGTTCTAACACATGCTTGACAGCAAGAATTTCCTGGTAATTAATGGCAACATTTTTGTGACTTTATTTTATAATAGCCCTGTAAAATCAGCAAACACCTTTGCAGGGAAGGGTAATCGATATGGATTACATAAAAGGTCCCAACATTCTTGGGGCTGGAAGGATAGGAAGAAGACTTAGGTCAGGCTGATAGGCCAGTAGCTGGGGAGGTAACATAAGGATGCACCAGTGGGTGTCACCCAGATTTTCACTGTGGTGGAGGTAAGAGGACTGATCAGGGAGGTGGGCAGAGGGCTGGTGAGATAGGAGCACAGGTGAGGGAGTTGCAGGAGGCAGGTTCACTATATTAATTCTAGGGATGAAGGGCTTGTATTATGAAGAGAGATTGAGCAGTTTCGGTCTCTACTTGTTGGAGTTTAGAAGAATGAGAGGAGATCTAACTGAGGTAAAGCATATTTATTAGTCACAAGTAGGCTTACATTCACATTGCAATGAAGTTACTGCGAAAATCCCCTAGTAGCCACACTCCGGCACCTGTTCGGGTACACTGAGGGAGAATTTAGCATGGCCAATCCACCTAACCTGCACATCTTTGGACTGTGGGAGAAAACCGGAGCACACAGAGGAAACCCAACCGGACATGGGGAGATCACACAAACTCCACACAGAAAGTCACTCAAGGCCAGAATTGAACCTAGGTCCCTGGCACTGTGAGGCAGCAGTGTTAACCTCTGCGCCACTGCTAACTGATTGTCATTTATTACAACTGAAGGTTGTGCAACCTCCCACTGCTGACTGGAGCCATTACTCAGGCCTGTGATGACATGTAAGCCAGCATACACCAGACAGGCTCATTTCACAGACCTGAAGTATTAACTCTGTCACTTTATTGCTTCACAGATGCTGTGACAATGTGATTGGCACAGTGGCACAGTGGTTAGCACTGCTGGCTTATGACACCAAGGATACGTGTTCGATTACCAGCTAAAGTCACTGTCTGTATGAAGTTTGTATGTTCTCCCCGTGTCTGCATGGGTTTCCTCCAGAAACTCTAGTTTCCTCCCACAAGTTTACAGGACATGCTGGCTAGATACATTGGCCATCCTAAACTCTCCCTCAATGTACTTGAACAGGTGTTGGAGTGTGGCAACTAGGGGATTTTCACAGTAACTTCATTGCAGTGTGAATGTAAGCCTGCTTGTGACTAATAAATATACTTTAACTCAGTTAGATCTCTCTTATTCTTCTAAACTTCAATGAGTAGAGGCTTAAATTGATCAATCTCTCCTTATAAGACCTGTCGAGTATTTCCCACACTGTCTGTTTTCATGTCTTGTCTCTGGCGGCCCAACTTAAAGTCTCCGACAATCAAACTCAGAGCAACTAAGGACCTGTGGTGTGGGGGGGGAGTTTTTAAATGAGTCTTCAGGTCTGACAGTCACTGATCCTCTGGCGGAGCGAGAAATGTGACATTTTTGCTTCCGGCTGAAGGAGGACATGTCAAAAAAATAGTCACGAAGAGTGATCGAAAACTACATCACGTTATTGGCACGATTAGGAAGCGGGATAGAGTGGGTCTTATCCTGATTCTGGCAACTGTGAGCTGTTCTAACTCAAGTGATTCTTTTTCTCTTCTCACATTTTGCAAGAAAGATTCATGCAAACCATATACAAGGTGGTTACTTACCCGATGGAAAGATTTGCATTGTTTTTTGTTGCCTGCGCTTTGTCTTCTCATTGTAGGTTTCACACGTGTAATTGCCCGAGTTGCCCTGGGTGACGTTACTGATGATCAACTGCCCTTCATCATGGTGCAGGTTGGCCCCATTTCGATACCACCGAAATTCAGAAGGTGGAAAGGACTCCACTTCACATGTGAGGGTAACGTTGGATCCGTAGAGAATTGTATGTTCCTTTGATGCCATCAGCAATTGGGTTTGGTCAGGTCCATCTGCAGACATATTAACAAATAAAAATGTAACATCAGGACAATAGGAGACTCTGTATGTCCATGGGACAACTGCTAGAGAATGACATTTATTGACTTTACTCTGCTTTACCATTATGTGGGCGTACATGGTTTTTTTGTATTCTAACCAGAAACTTCAATCAACCAATAATTCTGTCAACTGATCTGATTGTCAACCTACTAATCTCGCTATTTACCAGACAACTAGTCAAAGAATAAACCAGTTAATAATCAGGTTTAAGCTTATTTATTTATTGTAATAACTATGCTCACATTAGGGCAGCATGGTGGCACAATGGTTAGGACAGCTGCCTCACAGTGTCAGAGACCGAGTTCGATTCCCGGCTTGGGTTACTGTCTGTGTGGAGTCTGCATGTTCTCCCTGTCTCGGTATGGGTTCCCTCCGGATGCTCTCACAGTCTGAAAGACATTCTAGTCACGTGCCTTGGCCATGCTAAATTCTCCCTCGATGTACCTGAACAGATGCCGGAGTGTGGCAACTAGGGGATTTTCACAGTAACTTCATTGCAGTGATAATGTAAGCTTACTTGTGACTAATAAATAAACTTTACATTAAAGTAAATCAGAGGAACTGACACTCCCAGTTAAATACAAGGAAAAGACTCCCTGATGGGTCCATCAATTGACTCCTTAGTCAAGGTGTTCATATTCCAATAGGCCAACCTCAATGGCCTAATTGAAATCATCACATAAACTACCTGAATTACTGCAAAAACACAATGCCTATGGCTCCCAGAACTTAAAATCTTACACACTGGAATGCCTTAGACAGGGAAGACACAGAGAGGCTTTTTTCATTGGGCACACGTTCAGGATGGGGTGTCCTCCATTTTGATCTCGAGATGAAGAGTTTATTCTTCACTTGGATGGTTGCGAATTTTAAAGAGTGTCTACCCACCCACATGAAAGATCCTATCCTATCCTCACTTTTATGCCAAAATAGAAAAAGTATTGGGATCTAGTCTGGCTTCAGAGTATATTTGGGGGTTTCTGGTCTGAAAGATTCATGGTCATGGTGATTGTTAAACTTTTAATTCCAGATTGTTTTTATTTAAATCCAATTTTTCATCTGTTGTGGTGGGACTCGAACCCTGGATCTACTGGCCCAGTGACAATGTTGCTATGCCATCACCACCACCACCTCACACTTAGGTGTAAGGCAGGCAAGCATGACATATCATGACAGCAAGTCTCCTGGTGGGGGTAGCTACAAGCAACATCCACTAGGTTTATGCAACCCAGGCAGGCGAATCTCTATCCAATTGAGTTTACAAGTGGATGGGTTATTGAAAGCGCTTATTTTAGATTTCTCTGACTTTAGACAGAACACACACACTGACAGAGCTAACAGTAGGAAAAGGAATGATAACTTACCCACATGTGAGTGCGGTAAGAGATTTAAAACAAGCAATCATAATTTTAAGACGTATAGATTGATATTTTAAATGCATTTCAAAGAAATTTACTGTGATTAATATTTCTGTCAATGCAAGGCGCTGAAAGGCATCAACAGTTTCAAGCCAATGGTATGGGAAGCCTTAGTTAGCAGAGTCATATCAGGGAGATAATTATAATGGAACAGTAAAGAAAGTTATCTCCAATTGCAATGGGATCTTGATCAATTGGGCCAGTGGGCTGACGAATGGCAGATGGAGTTCAATTTAGACAAATGCAAGGTGATGTATTTTGGTAGATTGAACCAGGGCAGGACTTACTCAGTTAATGGTAGGGTGTTGGGGAGAGTTACAGAACAAAGAGATCTAGGGGTACATGTTCATAGCTCCTTGAAAGTGGAGTCACAGGTGGACAGAGTGGTGAAGAAGGCATTCAGCATCCTTGGTTTCATCGGTCAGAACACTGAATACAGGAGTTGGGACATCCTGTTAAAGTTGTACAAGACATTGGTAAGGCCACACTTGGAATACCATGTGCAAATCTTGTCACCCTATTATAGAGGGTATATTATTAAACTAGAAAGAGTGCAGAAAAGATTTACTACGATGCTACCGGGACTTGATGGATTGAGTTACAAAGAGAGGCTGAACAGGCTAGGACTTTTTTCTCTGGAGTGTAAGAGGCTGAGGGATGACCTGATAGAGGCCTATAAAATAATGAGGGGCATAGATCAACGAGATAGTCAGTACCTTTTCCCAAAAGTAGAGGAGTCTAAAACTCAAGGGCACAGGTTTAAGGTGAGGGGAAGAGATACAGAAGTGTCCAGAGGGGCAATTTTTTCACACAGAGGGTGGTGAGTGTCTGGAACAAGCTGCCAGAGTTGGTAGTAGAGGCAGGTACAATTTTATCTTTTAAAAAGCATTTAGATAGTTACATGTATGATGAGTATAGAGGGATATGGGCCAGAAGCGGGCAATTGGGATTAGCTTAGGGGTTTTAAAAAAAAGAGCGGCATGGACAAGTTAGGCTGAAGGGCCTGTCTCCATGCTGTAAACCTCTATGACTCTATAACACATTTTGCAATTTTCTGAATAGTTGGTTCATAGCCCAGCCATAGATTGGGCGTGACTCTGGACACAGGAAAATATGTCTACTCAACTTGGCAGTGAGCCGGTGGGAACCTCAACTTTAACCTTTGCAGTGGTGTTTACCGTATCCAGGCAACGGGGAAATAACTTTAGCCGAGAGAGATGTAACATGGTCAAATGAAATGGATAAATGAAAAACCATTATGCTGGAAAGTATTGAGCAATTGGCTGAAATAAGTGACAAAGATTTACATTGATGTATGGACATTAAACTAAATCACTTTTCAACTAATGAAAGGCAGAGAATTAGATTAAGAAAATGTAGAACTGATTTTTTTTACTGATAACATGTATTCTGTATTCTGTTGCTGAGACCATCAATATAATATCTTTTTGATTTGATTTATTATTGTCGCATGTATTAACATACAGTGAAAAGTATTGTTTCTTGCGCACTATACAGACAAAACATACCATGCATTGAGAAGGACACGAGAGAGTGCAGAATGTAGTGTTAAGGTATAGAGAAAGATCAACTTAACGCAAGGTAAGTCCATTCAAAAGTCTGACAGCAGCAGGGAAGAAGCTGTCATGAGCCGGTTGGTACGTGACCTCAGAGCTTTATATCTTTTTCCTGAAGGAAGAAGGTGGAAGAGAGAATGTCCGAAGTGGGTGGGGTCCTTAACTATGCTGGTTGCTTTGCTGAGGCAGCGGGAAGCATGGACAGAGTCAATGGATGGGAGGCTGGTTTGCGTGATGGATTGGGCTGCGTTCATGACCTTTTGTAGTTCCTTGTGGTTTTGGACAGAGCTGGAGCTGTACCAAGTGTGATACAACCAGAAAGAATGCTTTCTATAGTGCATCTGTAAACATTGGTGACAGTCATAGCTGACATGCCAAATTTCCTTAGTCTTCTGAGAAAGTAGAGGTGTTGGTGGCTTTCCTTAACTATAGTGTCAGCATGGGGGGGGGGAGGAGGGTGGGACCAGGACAGATCTCCCATTGATCACTGGTTTTTTAATAGTTTTACCTTTATGCTGTGACATTGGTTTCCTCAGTATATTTGTCACCTCATCAGAAAACCCTGCTAACAGGCATGGCTGAAATATTCCAACTCCAATTCTCTTCTTGCACCCAGTAGTGCACTAAGGCAGACTTTTCTGTTTCTGTAGTTGTTAATTCCAAGAATAGTTTGCTAGTCTGTCACTAGGGTCATTTAGCTTAAGGGGCACCACTCCACATTAAGCATGGCTGACCAGGAGCCTCTTCCACTCTTATCATCAGCCATTGGTAACATTACGAATGCACTCACGAACATGCGCGTCTGTTAATATATCCCAAGGTGAGCTACTCCAATTCCCATTTGATATTGTGTTTTTATTTCCTCACTCTACCCCCCAGACCATAAGAAATAGGAACAGGAGTAGGCTATTTGGCCCCTCAAGCCTACTCCACCATTCAATAGGAGCATAGTTCATCCTATCCTTAATCACTTCTTCAGTATAAAAGTAGAAAAGCGTTGTTACAATTGATTAGGGTAAGACCCACATCTGGAGTATGGTGTCCAGTTCTGGTCTCTTTATTTGAGGAAGGATGTGATGGGATTGGAGGCAGTTCAGAGGAGGTTCTCCAGATTGATTCTGGGATGAAAGTGTTGATGTACGAGGAGTGATTCAACAGTTTGGGCTTATACTCACTGGAGAATGAGAGGGGATCTGATCGAGGTATATAAAATACTAAAAGGGATTGATTGATAAAGTAAACCTACATCAAATGTTTTCCCTTGTGAAGCAATCTAGAACAACAGGTCTAGGTTGAGAAGTGGTAGATTGAAAACTGAGATGAGGAGAAACTATTTCTCACAGAGGATGGCGAATTTGTGGAACTCGGTGCCCCATAGCGTGGTGGAGTCTGAATCATTGAATGATTGAATGAAGGAGATAGACATATTTCTGATTAAAAAAAAGGTTAAAGAGATGGATAGGTGTGGATTTGAGACCAGAGAGAGATCAGCCATGATCTGATTGAAATGGTGGAGCAGACTCAAAGGGCTGAATAAGCCTATTTCTGCTCCTAATTCCCATGTTCCTATATTCCTACACCATCCTATCTCATTCATAGAGAAAATATATAGTCCAATAAAATGCTTCACAATGGGTGAGATTGACTGGCTGTTCACTCAGGCTGGATCTTCTGGTCCTGCTGGTTCCTGTACCCCTGTCATGGGCTTCATGGCACCACAGGGTGGATTCAACAGGAAATCCCATTGACAATGGCTGGACCAGAAGACCCCGCCATGGGGGAGACCTGAAAATCTCATCCAATATCTTTAAAACAAGAATTAAACATTCTCATCTGATTCCAGGTATTTTGCTTTTTTTTTAAAACCTCTTGAAGAATAATTTATTCCTTCAAACATAACCCACGAGATTGTGCCTGACACTTAAATTTTAAAATAATCCTACATTCAAAATGTAGTTCAATTTGGCTGACAGGTTTTGTTAGTGATCATTTTTTCCCTTCCCATTCTTAAAGCCAGCCATTGGAAGGATTTGCAGGTTGCAGGGGCTTTTACGTAGCGTAAGGACGGATAAAGCTCCGGGGCCTGATGGTATTTATCCCAGGCTGCTTAGGGAGGTGAAAGATGAAATTGCTGGGCCTCTGGCGCAAATCTTTGTCCCTTCTTTGGACTCAGGTGAGGTCCCAGAGGACTGGAGGGTAGCAAATGTGGTCCTGCTGTTCAAAAAAGGTAGTAGGGATAACCCTGGAAATTATAGACCGGTGAGTTTGACATCGGTGGTAGGGAAATTAATGGAAAAAATACTTAGGGGTAGGATGTATGAGCATTTGGAGCGTTGCGATCTGATTAGGGATACGCAACATGGCTTTGTTAGAGGGAGGTCTTGCCTTACGAATCTGGTGGAATTCTTTGAGGAGGTGACAAAAACGGTTGACGATGGGAGAGCCGTTGATGTCATCTATATGGATTTCAGTAAGGCGTTTGACAAAGTCCCTCATGGTAGGCTGGTAGAAAAAGTTAAGGCGCATGGGATACGAGGCCAGGTAGCTAGGTGGATTGAGAACTGGCTGGGTAATAGGAGACAGAGGGTGGTTGTGGAGGGGACCTTGTCGGGCTAGAGGCCAGTGACCAGTGGTGTGCCGCAGGGCTCAGTACTGGGACCTCTCCTCTTTGTAGTATACATAAATGACTTGGAAGAGAGTGTAGGTGGTGTGATCAGCAAGTTTGCTGATGACACCAAGATGGTAGGGTTGGCGGGTACTGAACTGGATTGTCAGGTGATACAACAGGATATAGATAGGTTGGTGCATTGGGCAGATAGGTGGCAGATGGAATTTAATCCTGACAAATGCGAGGTGATGCATTTTGGAAGGAATAATGCAGAGAGGAGCTATGTGATAAAAGGTAGACAGATTAGGAGTATAAACATACAGAGGAACCTGGGAGTGCAGGTTCACAAATCCATGAAGGTTGCGTCACAAGTGGAGAAGGTTGTTAGGAAGGCATATGGAATGTTAGCCTTTATAGGAAGGGGTATAGAGTATAAAAGCTGCCATCTAATGCTTCAGTTGTACAGAACGTTGGTTAGACCGCATTTGGAGTACTGCGTCCAGTTCTGGTCACCTTACTAACGGAAGGACGTGGAGTCTCTGGAAAGGGTGCAGAGGAGGTTTACCAGGATGTTGCCTGGCATGGAGGGGCTGGGTTACGAGGAAAGGTTGGAGAAACTGGGACTTTTCTCCTTGGAAAGACGGAGATTGAGGGGGGACATGATAGAAGTATATAAGATACTGAAGGGAATAGATAGAGTCAATAGTGATAGGCTGCTCCCTAGACTGGGTACAAACACGAGAGGTCATGATTTAAGGGTGAGCAGGGAGAGGTATAATTTGGAAGTGAGAGGAAGGTTCTTTACGCAGAGAGTTGTGGGGGTGTGGAACGCGCTACCGAGTAGGGTGGTGGAGGCAGGAACGTTGGACTCGTTTAAGGTTCAGTTAGATAGACACATGAGTGAAACGAGGATGGAGGGTTATGGTAGGGGCTATTAAATAAGGTTAGAACCTCGGGAGACACCAGAAAAGCAGGCTTGTAAGATTAACGTTTTTGTCTTTTTATTCCGCAGGTGGAGGTCCACCTCGTGTCAAACGAGGGGCATGCACACGGTGGGTCGTGCATGGGCTGCTCTTGGAAGTTCCGCGAGTGGCCTAGTACTTCGTGTCGGTGTGTGTGCTTGATCCTGGACCGGTAGACGGGCGCCGCAACAGCTCGGTGACTAGCACTGCTAGCTGTGCAGATACATGGATTTGGGCCTGTGTCTGTGGGAGTTTGTGCATTCTCCCTGTGGTTGCGTGGGTTTCCTCCGGGCGCTCCGGTTTCCTCCCACACCCCAAAGATGTGCTCTTAGGCTGATTGGTTTTACCAAATTGACACTATTCTCCCCTGAATCTGGCTAAGTTAGGGGTTCCATTTGTAGACATGCAGGGTAGAATAGGTGTAGGGTGATGCGGCGGCGCGGGCTCGTTGGGCCGAAGGGCCTGTTTCCCGTGCTGGGTTGTTCTTTGTTCTTTGTTCTATCACTCAACCTGTTTAAATACACCTTCCTTGGCTGTCAAGTCCTGGGGTGGGAGTTGAACTCAAGGAAGCTAACTTACTGCACCACACTCTTTACCGCAAGTTGTAAGATACAATTCTGCCTGGATTAAAAGGTATGAGTTATAAGGAGAGGCTGGACAAACTGAGGTTTTCTCTGGAGCGGCGGAGGCTGAGGGGAGACCCGATAGAAGTCTATAAAACGATAACAGCATAGACAGGGTTGACAATCAGAATCTTTTTCCCAAAGTTGAAATGTTTAATGCTAAGGGGCATGCATTAAAGGTGTTAGGGGGAAAGTTCAAAGGAGATGTGAGAGGCAAGTTTTTTTCATAGTGGGCATTGAGTGTCTGGAACATAGAAATATAGAAGATAGGAGGAGAAAGAGGCTATTTGGCCTTTGAGCCTGCTCCACCATTCATCACGACCATGGCTTGGCCAACTCAATTGTCTAATCCTGCTTTCTCCCCATGTGCTATTTCCAGCCGCCTCTTGAATACATTAAATGTTTTGGCATCAACTACTTCCTATGCTAATGAATTCCACAGGCTCACCACTCTTTGGGTGAAGAAGTGGCTCCTCACCTCCATCCTAAATGGTCTACCCCGAATCCTCAGACTATGAACGTGCTGCCAGGGGTGGTGGAGGAGGCAGGTACAATCGGGGTGTTTAAGGGGCTTTTAAATAAGCACATGAATGTGAAAGGAGTAGAGGAATATGGACAAAGGGCAGGCAGAAGGGTTTAGTTTAATTTAGTATCATGTTCGGCACAACATTGTGGGCTGAAGGGCCTGTGCCAGTGTTGTATTGTTCTATGTAACTCAGTGAAAGACAGTTCAATACTCACAGTAAATGATTAGTTCGAACTGGTCGCTCTCTTTGCTGCTGATCGTGCTCAGGGCTTTACACGTGTAGTTCCCCGTCTCAGATCTGTTCACTGCACTGAGTGTTAACGTTTTATTCCCTTCCGAAAGTTTCATGTTTCCTTCACTTGCGAGTATCAGCTGATTCTTGGCCCAAATAATGGAACGAAAATGACCAGACACATCACAGGTCAGAGTCACGGTGTCAGTGCCTTCCACCGGATGTGTAGCATTGGCAATGATTTTTGGTTTGGTAATACCTTCTGAGACAAAAAGAGAATCACAGTTTTATTCTGAGAAAACAATCCTGTTTATTCTGTGCTGTGTTTGGAAATGCATTGACTGAGTGGCACGGTGACACAGTGGTTAGCACTGCTGCCTCATTGTGCCAGGGACCCGGGTTCAATCCTGGTCTTGGGTCACCGTGAGGAGCTCTCACATTCTGCCTGTGTCTGTGTGGTTTTCCGCTGGGTGCTTTCCTCCCACAGCACAAAGATGTGCAGGTTAGGTGGATTGGCCATGCTAAATTGCCCCTTAGTGTCCCACAATGTGCAGGTTAGGTGGATTGGCCATGCTAAATTGCCCCTTAGTGTCCCACAATGTGCAGGTTAGGTGGATTGGCCATGCTAAATTGCCCCTTAGTGTCCCACAATGTGCAGGTTAGGTGGATTGGCCATGCTAAATTGCCCCTTAGTGTCCCACAATGTGCAAGTTAGGTGGATTGGCCATGCTAAATTGCCCCTTAGTGTCCCACAATGTGCAGGCTAGGTGGATTGGCCATGCTAAATTGCCCTTTAGTGTCCCACAATGTGCAGGTTAGGTGGATTGGCCATGCTAAATTGCCTTTTAGTGTTGCAAGATGGGGTTAGATGAATTAGCCTTGGCAAATATGTGGGGTTATGGGATAGGGTGAGGAGAGAATCCTGGGTAGGATATTCTGTCAGAAAGATGGTGCAGGCTCAATGGGCCAAATGGCCTCTTTTGCACTGGAGGGATTCTGTAATTCTGTGACCTAAGGGCTGGGAGCAACTTTGGGTAACTCTTGTTGCCTGCCTTTGTGCTTGCTGCGAAATGAAATTGCAAGTTGGAGCAACAATGGTGTACACATAATGAAGCACATCACTTCAGGAACAAATCACTGCATAGTGTTACAAAGCAGCTGTACAACAATCACGTTTAACTTAATTTACCCAATAAACCAACAATGATCGTTGCATCTTGTATGGGTAAATCTGCAAGGTTAGGGAAATGAAATTGGCCACGCAAAGTAATTTCTTTTATAAGTGATCCCTCTGTAAGATGAGAGCATCACAGGCTATACCAGTACTGATTGCCCATCCCTAATTGCCCCTTGAGAAGGTGATGGCGAGTTGCCTTCTTAAACACTGCAGTCCCTGTAAAGGAGGGAGTACCAGGATTTTGACCCAGCGATTTTGGAAGTCTGTGCCTCAGAAGGTGGTGGAGGTGGGGCCATTGAAAATGTTGAAGGTGGAGGTAAAGAGATTCTTGTTGGCCATTTGTGGGTAGATATGAATGTGGGGTTAGAAACATAAACAGATTGGCCATGGCCCTATTGAATAGCAGAGTTGGCTGGAGGGGCTGAATGGCCTACATGCTCACAGCAATGAACAAGCAAGCCACTCAGTTTAAGGGTAATTAGGGAATGGGCAACAACTGCAAGCCTAGCCAACATCCCGTGAAAGAATGTTTTTAAATAGACTTCACCAGCTGATAACACAGAT
Organism: Carcharhinus amblyrhynchos; assembly: GCF_965287045.1. Classification (NCBI taxonomy): domain Eukaryota; kingdom Metazoa; phylum Chordata; class Chondrichthyes; order Carcharhiniformes; family Carcharhinidae; genus Carcharhinus; species Carcharhinus amblyrhynchos. Next base: position 67,705,384 of record NC_137339.1, on the reverse strand, counting down.
TTAAATTCACTTAGAGCAGAAATACCAGCCAATCTGCTAGAAATACTGGGAGGTACAACAGACAGAATACACCTTCTAGGCCTTGTACTGGGGCTAATTCACATGTGGCTACTCTCTGACCCACACTGTCTCCTGTTGCATGACAAAGAGCTGGAATGTGAAAATGTGGTTCTGCAAATATGTATTGAAAGGACGCATAAAAACGGCTGGATTTACACAACATAACCACAAACATCTGGCAGAAAAATTTATGCCGGGGGGAGTGGGGGGGGTGGCAGGGTGGGGGAATGTTTGCAGTTCTTTTTATGGCTTTCAGCAAACCTCTCCACACAGATCCCTTCAGCGATTCCAGAAAGAATTTGACACTTCAACCTGTCTCCACAAGAAGAAAATGGTTAAGAGGCCAATTTCCCCATCACTTGGTTCTGGGAGGTAACGTTTTGGAATGCAGCAACATGAAACAAAACCAAGAGGGATAACTTGCCAAGTGTATGATTTATGTCGATGATTTAAATATCCAATTAACTTTTTACAATGGCCATGCTCTCTCCCTTGTATTAAAGCAGCCTGGAGTGTAATATGATCTGTGTAGAAAGATTGAGTATTACTGCTCATTCTGTGGTGGCCATTTTAGAATGTTTTGTGATGTTCTTTAAGTTGTTTTATGAATAATATATTATTTAATATTTTGTGGGGCAACATGGGTGGCACAGTAGTTAGTCATGCCAGGGACCTGAGTTCAATTCCGGCCTTGGGTGACTGCATATGTGGAGTTTGCACTTCCTTCCCGTGTCTGTATGGGTTTCCTCCGGGTCCTCTGGTTTCCTCCCACACTCCAAAGATGCACAGGTTAGGTGGATTGGCCACGCTAAATTGCTTCTCAAGATGTCTAGGTTGGATGGATTAGCCATGGCAAATATGTGGGGTTACAGAGATATGGTGGGCAAATGGGCCTGGATAAGACACTGGGTGAGACTGTCCGGCTTCCCAGCCGTGTGTTTCCCGCCAGTAGGAGGTGGCACATTGTTTGCTCATGGCGGGAATCTCTGGTCCCGCCTCTGTCAATGGGAAACCCATGGGTGGGTGTGTGCTTCCGATGGGACCAGAGAATCCCACCAGCGTGACTGGCTGGAGAATTCTAGCCACTCTGTCAGAGAGTAGGTTTAGACTTGCTGGGCCAACTGGCCTCCTTCTGCACTGTAGGTATTCTATGCATATGTCCATGCACGAACTGGTACTCAAAGTATAAAATAAAAAGTGTACAGATGAGACTAGAACAACCCAGAACCCAACGTGACCTACGTCAAAAATTTGAAAATAATTGCACTTTCTGCATTGACCATTTTGGATTGTTTTGGAATATTGTGTATAATTCCGGTCACCACACTACCAGAAAGATGTGGATGGTTTGGGGAGGGTACAGAAGAGGTTTACCAGGATGTTGCTTGGTCTGGAGGGTATTAGCTATGAGGAGAGGTTGGATAAACTTAGTTTGTTCCCACTGGAATGACAGAGGTTGAGGGGTGGCCTGATAGAGGTTTATAAAATTATGAGTGGCGTGGACCGAGTGGATAGTCAGATGCTCTTTCCCAGAGTAGAAAAGTCAAGTACGAGCGGACATGGGTTTAAGGTGTGTGGGGAAAGGTTTAGAGGAGATGTGCGAGGCAGCTTTTTTGACACAGAGGGTGCTGCCTGGGGTGATGGTGGGAACAGGTACGATAGTGGCATTTAAGGGGCAACTAGACAAATACAGGAATAGGACGGGAATGGAAGGATATGGATTTCGTGAGTGCGTACAGTGTTAGATTAGGCAGGCATCATGATTGGTGCAGCTTGGAGGGCTGAAGGGCATGTTCCTGTGCTGTACTTTTTTTCATTCTTTGTTGTTCTTGGAAGTCTTTTATGAATAGAGTATATTTTTGCAAAGAGAAGAAACTGGGCTAAGCTTCAAAGTTACGCCCCAGGTTATTAAACATGCAGAAATTTTTCAGTAGATTTGGAAACCTCTCTGCTTAAAAGCTGAGAACATTTAATCTGGGAACATGCTAATTGATGGGATTAGGGAAGGAGTGGCGGTGCTACTGGGACACTGTAGCAGGTAGATGAAAGATTAATGCAGAGGTCACTGAAACCACCAGCAGTCAGAAGTGAGAATCAGATTTTGGGACAATATAGTTGGTGGAATAGGACACCACTGAAGGAAGTATTTCTGGGGGGAGAGGGTAAGATTGGTCTCGGGAGAAGGAGCAGGTAGGGTAGATTGCAAAGTGGGCAGCTTTTCCGCCATTCCGTGTTATTTCCCAACATAAATTTCACCCACTTTGGGCTCGTATTGGGGCACAGTGGTTAGGGTCTGGGTAAGATGCTCATTCGGAGAGTTGGTGCAGAACTGATGGGCTGAATTGTAGAAATTCTATGGATTCATCCAAATTCATTACTCATTGACATCAGTGAGAAAGATGAGTGGGCCATGTGATTTTGTTCACCTCCAGCCTTGTGAGTGAGCTTACCCTTGCTCCATCCTGGGGTTTGATGTGAATAAGGCATTCAACTGAATAACAACTCCCTTTTATGTAGACCAGGGGTCATTTTATGAAAATATATCTCTTCCTTAACCAATTGAGACCCTGTGATTTCTAGGTGGGGTTACACTCCCATGAGTACAGCTCTCAGACCCAGCTAACAAATAGATCTCACCATCACATCCTGATGTATAGGTGGTAAGTGAGGAGGAGAGGATTACAGTACTTTAAATATCATACAATCTACAATGTAAAGAGAGACCATTTAGCCCATCGAACCTGCACCGACAGCAATCCTACCCAGACCCTATCCCCATAACTCCATTTATAGTCCCTCTAATACTAAGGGGCAACGGAGCATGGCCAATCAACCTAACCCGCACATCTTTGGACAGTGGGGGGGAAACCAGAGCACCCGGAGGAAACCCACGCAGACACAGGGAGAATGTGCAAACTCCACTCTTTAAGAGGGGAGAGATACAAAAATATCCAGAGGGGCAGTTTTTTCTCACAGTGGGTGGTGAGTGTCTGGAACAAGCTATCAGAGGTAGTAGTAGAGGTGGATACAATTTTGTCTTATAAAAAGCATTTAGACAGTTACAAGGCTAAGATAGATATGGGGAATATGGGCCAAATGTGGGCAATCGGGGCTAGCTTAGTGGTTAAAAAAAGGGGCAAACAAGATGGGCCGAAGGGCCTGTTTTCATGCTATAAACCACTGTGACTGTACACAGACAGTCACCCGAGGCCGGAATTGAACCCAGTTCACTGTGCCACCATGCCACACCTATCTGCATTGGAGAAGAGAACCCTCCAATGATCTCACTGGTGGACTGGTGGACAGCCTGCACATGATGGAGGTTAATGCAGTCATAAACTCTATAGGAAAATGTAGCATTATTCGAGAGGGTAAAACCTGCAAACTTTTTTTTTTACTTTAACAGGTCAGACAAGGGGGTAATTCAACATTTGAAAATGACATGAAATAGCTTGCTGGCCAGTTCTTATTCCTTTACATTCACTCCAGCAGATAGGACACAGGGCTTGGGATATAGGGCAGTTCTGTATCATCCCATTTAACCTCATGCACTGACTTGAAATGACCTTCAGAGGCTGGGGAATGGACTGAACTTTTAAGGGGAATATTAGGAGGCCAATTATAAGAGCAAGTTGAAGAGTTTGTTAAATACATGGAAAGAAAATAAATAATAGCGTCTGCAGATCTCGAGGCAAGTCGGAACATAACCTTCTCATTCAGAAGGCTTCATAATTCAGACAGTATTAGATTGAAGACTGGTTATACTCCCTGACTGATTCTCCATCTGCTTTCCATACATGGGGGTGAGGTGGGGATGTTAGGAAGGTGGTGAGGATGGGAGAGGGGAAGTGGGTGGTTTGGTGCGATTCACTGTTGCCAGTTTGGAATCGCAAGTCAAGGTCAAAAGTCTGTCTGATAATTTTTAGGCTTTGACACTGTTCAGATGTCACCCCTCTGTGAGTGTTTTTGTGTGTGATTCTCTGTGAGTATATGTGTGTTTCTGTGTGTGTATTTCTGTGCATGTGTGTGTATTTCTGTGTGTGTTTCTGTGCATGTGTGTGCGTGTTTCTGTGTTTTGATGTACATGTTTGTGTCTGTGATTCAGTGCATGTATGTGTGTGCATGTGTGTTTCTGTGTTTTGGTGTACATGTCTGTGTGTCTGTGTGTCTGTGTGTGTGTGTCTGTGTGTCTGTGTGATAGAGTCATAGAGATTTACAGCATGGAAGCAGGCCCTTTGGCCCAACTTGACCATGCTGCCCTTTTCTTTAAATCCCTAAGCTAGTCCCAATTGTCCCCATTTGGCCCATCTTACCGATGTAACTGTCTAAATGCTTTTTAAAAGACAAAATTGTACCCACCACTACTATTACATCTGGCAATTTGTTCCAGAACTCACCATCCTCTGTGTGAAAAAATTACCACTCTGGATACTTTTGTATCTCTCCCCGCTCCCCTTAAACCTATGCCCTCTAGTTTTAGACTCTCCTACTTTTGGAAAAAGATATTGTCTATCTAGTCGATTTATGCCCCTCATTATTTTATAGACCTCTATAAGATCACCCCTCAGCTTCCTACGCTCCACGGAAAAAAGTCCCAGTCTATCCAGCCTCTCCTTATAACTCAATCCATCAAGTTCCAGTAGCATCCTAGCAAACTTTTTCTGAACTCTTTCTAGTTTAAATAATATCCTTTTTATAATAGGGTTACCAGAATTGTAGATAGTGTGGCCTTACCAATGCCTTGTACAACTTCAACAAGATATCCCAACTCCTGTATTCAATGTCCTGATCAATGAAACCAAGCATGCCTTCTTCACCACTCTGTCCACCCGTGATTCCACTTTCAAGGAGCTATGAACTTTTACTCCTAGATCTCTTTGTCCTGTAACTCTCCCCAGTGCTCTACCATTAACTGATTAAGTCCTGCCCTGGTTCAATCTACCAAAATGCATCACCTGGCATTTATCTGAATTAAACTCCATCAGCCATTCGTCAGCCCACTGGCCCAATTGATCAAGATTCCATTGCAATCCGAGATATCCTTCTTCATTGTCCACTATGCCATCAATCCTGGTGTCATCTGCAAACTTACTAACCATGCCTGTGTGCATGTGTATGTTTCTGTGTGTGTATGTGTATGTGTGTGTGTATATATGGTGTGCGTGTGTGTGTGTTTTTCTGTGTGTGTTCCTATGTGTGTGCGTGTGTGTGTGTGTTGTTTCTGTTGTGTTTCTCTGTGTGTCTGTGTGTACGTGTGGGGCAGGGGGGGAGTGGTGGGGTACATTTCTACGTGCATTTCATCCTCTATGTTATAATCTGGATTACAAGCTACGCCCCCTCTCTTTCAGGCTCTGACCATTTAATTCTGCAATATTTTATTTTGATGATAGTGATTGCAATGCCAGTGATTAGCATTTCGCTGATTGGCTACTTTGGTCCCCTTCATCTCTCCCTCTTTTAATTTCTTCAGGAGGCTAACCTAATTAATTAAAAAGCCCGTTTACATCTGAGAATTGAACTGTTGACATATCATTAGTCACATACTGATGACAAAGTGAGTCGGTAACATTGACAGTGATACTAATGCACAGGATGCATTCTATTGCAAACTTCCAAATGTACTTTAAACAAGGTGGGTTGTTATTAATGGTGAGTCTTTGGGTCCATCCTGAACTCTGTGGCTTGGCAAATGACATGCTTCCCCATCCCTGTGTTTGGAAAGACAATTGCTTACCGATTAGGGTGATTTGCTTTGTAGCCTCCGCGTATAAATTAGTCCGGTTATTATGAGCCTTGCAGGTGTAATTCCCAAAGTCGTCTGTAGTGATGTTGATGAGTTCCAGTTTTGGGCCTGTCTGCTGAAGGAGTTCGCCATTTAGCAGCCACTCGAATGTTGCCGGTGGATTGGAATCCGCAGAACACGTGAAGGTGACATTAGATTCTGGAACGTAGGCTTCCTTCCCATCCTCAGTGTTAAGCTGGGGCAGGTCCGGCCCATCTGGAATGAGGTAACATGTGCTGCTCTCGGTAATGATCTTTTGATTTGATTTGACTTATTATTGTCACATGTCACAAGTTTTGTCTGTACAAGCTCTGTACAGACAAAGTAAAACCAGACAACACTGGAAAATCTCAGCAGGTCTGACAGTGTCTGAGAGGAGAAAATAGAGCCAATGTTTTGAGTCTGGATGAGCTTTCTTCAGAGCGCTCTGACAAATGGTAATCTAGACTTGAAACTGTAGCTCCATTCTCTTTCCACAGATGCTGTCAGACCTGCTGAGATTTTCCAGTGTTTTCTGTTTTTTGTTTCAGATTCCAGCATCTTCAGTATTTGTACAAAGCATACCATTCATAGAGTACATAGGAGAGAAGGACAGTATGCAGAATATAGTGTTGCAGCTACCCATACAGTATTGAGAAAGATCAGCTTACTCGGGCAGCATTTATATCTCCAGGGACTCCTCATAGCTCCAGGGACCCATGTTTAATTCCAGTCTTGGGTGTCTGTGTGTAGTTTGCATGTTCTCCCCATGTGTGCGAGGGATTCCTCCAGATACTCTGGTTTCCTCCCACAGTCCAAAGATGTGTACTTCAGATTAAATTAGCCATGTGAAATGTGTGGGATTATAGGGATAGGGCGGGGGAGAGGACCTGGGAAGATACTCTGTCAGGAGTCAATGCAGACTCGATGGGCTGAATGGCCTCTTCTGCACTATAGGGATTCCATGATATGCTGGGTCCATTCAAAGGTCTGGTGGCAACAGGGAAGAAGCTGTTTTTGCTTCGGTTGTATTTTGTTCCCAGCGGAAGAAGGTGGAAGAGAGTACGTCTGGAGTGCGTGGGTCTTTGTTGGGGAGTGCATCACTAAAACGCAGGCTTACTGAGTTCCTAAACATAACAATAATAAGATGGAGCACTGCTTACTGCAAACCAACTTGCTAAAAGCAAGCACAAGACTTCAGAGGAAAATGAGACTGGTCATGAAAGTTATCAGTGTTATATGTACTTAGCAAATGGGGTGGAAAATACTTGGACAAGATTGGAATGATTCATATCCAGGTTCCTCAGTGTCTAAATCTTCCAGCGTTCGAGAGGTGGATAAACTGTGGGTGGCCAACATTACATGGAAAGTATGTTGGACAGCCTGCCTGTCTGATTAGATGCTCAGGGGTAAATTTTCCAGTCCCGTCTGTGGCTGGAATCGCCGCAGGTGGAACAGGAAAATTTGATGAACCATCTAAAGCATCTGTTGACTTTGGATGGGAATTTTCTGGTTTGGAGTGGACAGGTCTGGAAAATCCTACCCCTTGTATATAATGCGGATGTGGAGATAAGCATATCTCAGCATCTGTATTGTAAGTGCATGTGTATTGTACCACACGGTTTTACCTACCCTTTTTTTGGGTAGTCAGAAGCTTTTTCCCAGGGTGGAAGAGTCAATTACTAGGGGAAATAGGTTTAAGGTGTGAAGGGCAAGGTTTAAAGAAGATTCACATGGCAAATTTTGTGCACAAAGGAACTGTGTAAAACTCTGCTTGGAACTCGATGCTGGGGGAAATAGTGGAAGCAGATACGATAGTGACTTTTTAGGGGCATCTTGACAAACACGTGAATAGATGGGAATGGAGTGATATGGTCCCTGGAAGGATAGGGGGTTTTAGTTCAGTCAGGCAGCATGGTCAGTGTGCAGGCTTGAAGGGCCAAAGGGCCTGTTTCTGTGCTATAATTTTCTTTGTTCTTTTTATTCTCTTGTGAACGTGGGGTTGCCAGCTAGGCCAGCATTTATTGCCCATCCCTAATTGCCCTTGAACTGAGTTCCCCGCTAGACTCCTTCAGAGGGCATTTAAGGACGGCACGGTAGCACAGTGGAGCTGCCTCACAGCTCCAGGGACCTGGGTTCGATTCCCAGCTCGGGTCACTGTCTGTGTGGAGTTTGCACATTCTCCTTGTGTCTGCGTGGGTTTCTTCCGGGTGCTCCAGTTTCCTCCCACATGTGTGGGTCAGGTTGATTGGCCATGCTAAAATTGCCTCATAGTGTCCTAAAAATGCTTAGGTTGGAGGGATTAGCAGGTAAAATATGTAGGGATATGGGGGTAGGGCCTGGGTGGGATTGTGGTTGGTGCAGACTCGATGGGCCGAAGGGCCTCTTTCTGCACTGTAAGGTTCTATGATTCAACTACATTGTTGTGGATCTGGAGCATTTGGATGAGCATTTGAAACTCAATAGCATACAGATCAAGTGTGGAAAATGGAATAAGAATTGATAGGTTCTTGATGGCTGATGAAGACACAATAGGCCAAAGGGCAATTTTGTGTTGTAAAACTCTGTGGAGTCACATGCAGGCCAGATCAGGTAAGGATGGCAAATTTCCTTCCCTAAAGGACATTACTGAACCAGATGTGTTTTTACCACAATCGATGCTTTCATAGCCATCATTGGACTTCTAATTCCAGATTTTTTTATTGAATTCAAATTTCACCATCTGCTGTGGTGGGATTCGAACCCAGATTCCCAGAGCATGACCTTGGCTGTCTGGATTACTCGTCTATCATTAAAAGGTTGGTTCAGGTACAAAATTCACTTGTTATAAATATATTCTAACAGTTGAGGTGAAACCACTTGAGGTCAAAGTGAGTAAGGTGAATTATACAGTCAAACTGTTCCTGGTTTCTGGAATCATAGAACCCCTACAGTGCAGAATAGGCCATTCAGCCCATGGTATCTAACCCAGAGCTTCTCACCCACCCTATCCTTGTAACCTCACACATTTCCTACGCTAATCCATCTAACCTAAACATCTTTGGACTGTGGGACGAAACCAGATCAGCTAAAGAAAAGGCACATACACACAGGGAGAACATTCAAACTCCGCACAGATAGTGACCCAAGGCTGGAATTGAACTCAGGACTCTGATACTGTGAAGCAGCAGCACACTGTACTACCATGCCATCCTGGAATCTGGTAAGAAGTCTCACAACACCAGGTTAAAGTTCAACAGGTTTATTTGGTAGCAAAAACACACTAGCTTTCGGAGCACTGCCCCTTTGTCAGGTGAGTGGGGAGTTCTGATGACAAACGGGGCATATAAAGGCACACACTCAGTTTACAGAATACTGATTAGAATGCGAGTCTTTACAGCTAATCAAGTCTTAAAGGTGCACACAACATGAGTGGAGATGGCATTAAGCATAGGTTAAAGAGGTGTGTATTGTCTCCAGACAGGACATTAAGTGAGATGTTGCAAGCCCAGGCAAGTCATGGGGGTTCCAGATAGTGTGACATGAACCCAAGATCCTGGTTGAGGACGTCCTCATGTGTGTGGAACTTGGCTACCAGTTTTTGCTCAGCGTCTCTGCACTGTCATGTGTGTTGTGGGCTTGCGACATCTCACTTACTGTCCTGTCTGGAGGCAATACACACCTCTTTAACCTATGCTAAATGCTATCTCCACTCACATTGTCTGCACTTTTAAGACTTGATTAGCTGTAAAGACTCGCATTCTAATCAGTATTCTGTAAACCGAGTGTGTGCCTTTATATGCCCTGTTTGTCATCAGAACTCCCCAATCGCCTGACGAAGGGGCAGTGCTCCAAAAGCTAGTGGTGTTTGCTACCAAATAAACCTGTTGGACTTTAACCTGGTGTTGTGAGACTTCTTACAGTGTTTCCCCCAGTCCAATGCCGGCATCTCTACATCCTGGAATCCAGCAGGCAAGCTCAGCAATGTTAAGCAATTGTGGCTTTGCTTTTGAAATAACCCATTCTAGTTAAGCATTAGATCATCAGGATATGTTTTTTGAATGCGCTCTTGTCTTGTACAGGAGCAAGAATGTCTTACTGCAGCTGTTCAGGGCCATGGTGAGACCAAACCTGGAATATTGTGAGCAATTTTGGTCTCCTTCTTAAGAAACGATGTCCTTGCCTTGGAGGGAGCACAGGGAAGGTTTACCAGACTGATTCCTGGGATGGCAGGATTGCTGATAGAGGAGAGATTGGGCTGAATGAGCCTATATTCACCGGAGTTTGGAAGAATGAGAGGGGATCTCATTGAAATGTCAAAAATACTGATAAGGCAGGCCAGAGTGTATTCACAGATGTTCTTACTTCTCTGTGTGTGTGTGTGGGAGGTGGGGGGGCAGTCTAGGACAAGAGGTCACAACCTCAGGATATGGTTTAAGTTTTTCTTAAGTTAAAGTTTATTACTGTCACAAATAGGCATATATTAACACCTCAATGAAGTTACTGTGAAAATCCCTGAGTCGCCATACTCCTGCGCCTGTTCAGGGTACATTTAGTGTGGCCAATGCGCCTAACCAATTGTGCATGTAACCTATTGTTATATGGGGAAGGCTATTTAGGACTAAGACAAGGAGAAACCTCTTTACTCAGAGGGTGGCAAACTGTGGAATTCTCTGCCACAGAAGGCTGTGGAGTCCAAGTTACTGAACTTACTTAAGAAGGAAAAGACAGCTTTCTAGACACTAAAGGTGTAAAGGCATCATGGGGAGAATGTGGGAGTTTGGTGTTGAGATCAGCTATAATCATATTGAATGGTGGAGCAGGCTCGAAGGACCAAATGGCCTACTCCCACTCCTCTTTTCTCCATCTCTATGCTTATTCAATGCTGTCCATTAATGGGTTAACGTTTAACCAGCCAGTCTGTCCACTGACCACCCATTAGAAAACCCACCAACCTCCGTATCATGAAGTTCAATTTGTACAATTTCCAAACACGTTCTCCTGAATGATATTTTAACCATTGATTGACCCAATTAATGCCACTTTCTTAATTCAAGCATGCTCCCAATAAATGAACCCCAGTATAAGGAGAGGTCATCGGGAAAACACATCTGCCCTCCACTGGGTCTGTACTTACAGGAAATCGTCAGTGAAAATGGATCGCTGGTTTCATTGTTACTGTGGCCCCATGCCTGGCACATATAATCGCCGCTATCAGACCGATTAACTGGCTTTATCGTCAGTGTCTCATTGTCTGCTGAATACAACAACCTCTCTTCATTTGGAAGCAACTGGTTGGTCTTAATCCAGTAAATGAGTCTCACATCACCAGTCACATGGCAAGTCAGGGTCACGATGTCGTTGTTCTCAACGGGGTCCGAAATATTTGCAGAAATGTTTGGCTTGGAAACTGGAACTGTAAGAAAGCGAAATAAAACTCCAGATTATTCATTCTGTAACGGTATATTCATGGATTCCATTACACACAGTGCACCGATAGTTAAGTCATATGTAGAACCAGGGAAAGGTTATGATGCAGAAAAAGGCTATTCAGCTTATCATGTCTGTGCCAGTCGAACAAGAGGCTGGCCCTTCATTTTAAACCCACTTTCCATTGCTTTTCTGGCTCTTCACATACAGGTCCAAGAACCTTTTAAATGATTTGAGTGCTTTAGTCTCAATCAGCAGTGCAGACAGTGAATTGCAAAAACATGCAAGCTCTGGGTGAAAAAGCATTTCATAGAAACCCTGCAGTGCAGAAGGAGGCCATTCAGCCCATCAAGCCTGCAATGACAACCATCCCACGCAGGCCCTATCACCTTAATCCCACATAGTCCGAAAGATGTGCTGGTTAGGTGCGCTGGCCATGCTAAGTTTTCTCTCAGTGTACCCAAACAGGCACCAGAGTGTGGCGATGAGGGGATTTTCACAGTAACTTCATTGCAGTGTTAATGTCAGCCTACTTGTGACACTAATAAAACTAAACTTGAAACTTTATTTACCCTGCTAGTCCCCCGTGACATTAAGGAGTAATTTAGCATGGCTAATAAACCTAACCCGCACATCTTTGGACTGTGGGGGAAACCGAAGCACCCGGAGGAAACCCATGCAGACACGGGGAGAACATGCAATCTCCATGCAGACAGTTACCCGAGACCGTAATAGAAACTGGTTCCCTGGTGCTGTGAGGCAGCAGTGCTAACCACTGTGCCACCATGCTGCCCATGTCCACATGTTCCGCCTCTATGTGTGGAAATAAACATTGTGCTTCTAAAAACCTCCTTCTAGCACAATTCTCCTCCAGCATATCGAAGGTGGAGCATGTTAGAATGACATCCTGACTATTAATATCCAAATGTCAAACCTGCGATGGCAGGAGCATAACAGCAGGAGTAGGCCACTCAGCCCTTCCAGCTTACTCCACCATTCAGTGAGATCACAGCCAATCTGTTTGTGGTCTCAACTCTACTCTCCTAGCTACCCCCACATTCTCCTTCTCCCCAACTGTCCCGCAACACGACCCTTGACTCCCACCAAATTAGGGCAGAGTTTTCTTAGGAGGCTTACTTAGTCTGGGTATATTCCAGATACAAATGGAGATGTTGCTAATTTCAGCTTTTTGTGTTTTAAATTCATCCATTGTTTAGATTCACTGAGAGGAGCGGGGAGACTCACCAAAACACTTTCTCTCCAATTGCACTGTGATGCTGGATGACGATCTACCCATCGCAAAGGTTACTGAGGCAGATCTTGAGAAGGGAAGCAGAACAGACCTTGTGGCATCTGACAACTGAACTGAATGGGCAAGATGTATAATGGGTATTAGATTCTTACTCCCTTTTAGTTTTTGGAAGGGAGTTTTTCTTAATTTTAGGTTGCACTTCAGGCTCATGCTCCTGATCTCTGGGCACCCATAGTCTGAGCAGCAGACCGGGTCACACAGTCTAATCATCTGCCTATCTTCTGTGACACTGTTCATGGCTGGCTGTCCCTGGGATGGGAGCACGCAGCATCCACCGGCACCACAGAGGTGTTCCATGGCACTGCTGGGGTTGGGATGCATCAATGATCTCCAGAACCTGACTTTGATTTAAAGTTTAGTAAGTTTGTCTTTGGGAGATTTTGGTTTCAGGGACTATCCCCCACTCTCTCATTCACTTAATTGCTTCATTTGTTAATTTGACCCATTTTGCTTTGTAGGAAAAAAATCATGTAATGAACGTCAGCTGAAATTCCTCTTCATTCTTTGCTCCTTTCCAATTCAAATTTCATTGACATTTTGATTTGTTTGCTGAATTTGCATAACTTCAGAGGCTTAACAATAAGTTACTTACTCCCACGTTCACACATGTGAGGGGGGGCTTTGCAAGTGGTAAGGAACCATATCACTGCCATTCCTTCACTGTCGCTGGGTCAAAATCCTGGCACTCCCTCCCTCACAGCACTGCAGGTGTACCTACACAATATGGACTGCAGCTCACTATCAAATTCTCAAGGGACAATGAGGAATGGGCAATAAATACTGCCTAACCAGCAAAGCCCACAGCTCTTGACTGACTAAAACAAATAACTGTAACTGAGTGCAAAACAGGAGATTGAATGGCCATGTTGCCCACCCAAATTTGACTCTCCAATGATGGACACTGGGATTAAAGTCTGAGAGGTGTGACTTATTTTCTGCCAGGCAGAATTAACATAAGCTGCAACGTATGATTCACATATGACTATTTCACCAGACAGTGAACTGACCTGGTTAACTGACCAGCCAATACAGGATTTTCCACTGCCGACATTCACAAACCTGTATAGTTATTGTACCTAATGAAATGTTGAATGGAAATGGTGGCCTTTACCTACAGAAGATTGCAAGTGTGGATGCCTTGCTTCAGTTATGCAGGCTCGATCAGAACCCACGTGGAATAACCCACGTGCAATCCGTCTAGCCTGCACATCTTTGGATACTAAGGGGTAATTTAGCATGACTAATCCACCTAAACTACACATCTTGGGACATTAAGGAGCAACTTTGCATGGCCAATCCATCTAGCCTGCACATTTTTGGGATGTGGGAGGAAACCGGAGCACCCAGAGGAAACCCATGCAGACACGGGGTGAATGTGCAGACTCCACACAGGCAGTCACCCAAGGCTGGAACTGAACCCGAGTCCCTGGCACTGTGAGGCAGCAGTGCTAATCACTGTGCCAACCAAATATACTATTTAAGCTGGTCTAGCCTATATGTGACTGCAGACCCACAGCAATGTGGTTGATTCTTAACAGTCCTCTGAAAGGGTGGGCATGGGGGCACAGTGGTGAGCACTGCTTCCCCACAGTACCAGGGACCTGGGTTCAATTCCTAATTGGGTCACTGTGTGAACCTTGCACATTCTCCCCATCTCTGTGTGGGTTTCCTCAGGTGCTCTGGTTTCCTCCCACATTTGAAAGTTGTGCTGGTTAGGGTGCATTGGCCATGCTAAATTCTCCCTCAGTGTACCCGAACGAGTGCCTGAGTGTGGTGACTGGGAGATTTTCATCGTAACTTCATTGCAGTGTTAATGTAAGTCCACTTGTGACTAATAAATAAACTTTAAACGGCCAAGCCAGCCACTCAGTTCAGGAGTAAAAAACATTGGCCTTGCCAGCGATGCCCACATCCCATGAAAGAATAAATAATACAAAAAGATACCAGGGCTTAAAAGGTTAAGTTATGATGATAGGGAAGTATGAACCTATTTGTGTTTAAGACTGAATATTCCCATATTTTAAACTTTAAATTTTTCCTCTGTGCAAAGAATCTGGTTCCAGTGATTTTAGTCTTGAACCAAAATAGATTTTGCAGTTACATATCGTCCCCAGCCAACACAAAGTGAGGCCAGCATCCAACTATTTCTTCACACGACAGTGAATGCCAACAGTTAAAATCATCCAGCTTTCAGACAGTATGTTTGGTTTTATTTTTGCCATTTGATTTGCGAGTATGCCCTTCAGCTGAGGCATCGGGTGGTGATCCATTCGAGGGTTTAAAATAATTAAGAGATCTGATTGAGTCAACAGAGGGAAACTACAGGATCACAGAGATATTACAGCACAGAAGGAGTCCATTGGGTCCATTATATCTGTGCCAGCTTTCCAAACGAGCATTATGACTTTGTGCCATTCCCCTGCCTTTCCCCCCATACGCCTGCACATTGTTTCCATTCGAATAATCATCTAATGCCCTCCCAAATGCTTCGACTGGTCCTGCCTCCACCATCTCCTTTTGAAATGCATCCAGCTGGATGTACGTTGCAGGTTTTGAATGTCCACTGTTGCTGAAGGGCACTTTTCCAGGCAGCACATTCCAGACCCCAACCACTCGCTGTGCAAAATAACTTACTCTCACATCGCTCTTGCTTCTTTTGCAAATCACTTTAAATCTGTGCCCTCTCACTCTCGATCCTTTTACGAGTGGGGGCAGTTTCTCAAAATCTACTCTGCCCCTTATCATGAAGCAATCATGATAATGATCTTCTGTATCAAAACCCACAATTGGCAATCTAAGGGCTGGAGTGGCATACAGATTGAAATTTCCACTAGTCAGTGGGTTCTACTAAACCCGTCCAATTGGAAATATATTACAGATTTCGAATATCTACTGTGGCTGAATCATAGAATAGAATCCCTACAGTGCAGAAGGAGGCCTATTGAGTCTGCATTGACTGTCCAACAGAGCATCATACCCAGGCACTATCTCCGTAACACTACACATTCACCCTGCTTATCCCCATACCCAACACATCCTGGGACACTACGGGAGAATTTAGCAGGGCCAGTCAACCCAACCTGCACATCTTTGGAAAGCGGGAGGAAACTGGAGCACCCGGAGGAAACCCACGCAAGCATAGGGAATACATGTAAAGTCCACATAGATAGTCAACCAAGGGTAGAATTGGACTTGGATCCCTGGCACTGTGAGGCAGTAATGCTAACTACTGCGCACGGTAGGCTTTACAACTAGCCAACATAAAAAGTGGATGGGAGCATCTGTAGAGAGAGAAATGTTTCCAGTCTGTATGAGTCTTCCTTGGGACTGGAGGAGGGTCATAATGTTGATGGGTTTTATAGAGAGAGGGTGGAGTGGGTGCAGCAAAATAGATCAAAGATAGGTGGGAGCTCAGGAGGGATTAAGTGACATAGATGGTCCTGGGCATAAGACAAAGGGAGTGGTAATGACAATGTTAAAGACTAAAGCAGGTGTCAATAGCAGCATAAAGATCAGAGCTAACTCGAGTTTGTTGTCTCACCTACGACGTGCATTGGTTCTGATACATTGACGTAGTTTCTGGTCATGTTGTTATAGGCCTGACATGTGTAATTGCCACTATGACCTGGGACGATGCCAACGAGGGTCATCTCTTGTCCTGTTTTATTCATGGGGTCACCATTGAAAAACCACTCAAATTCGGCAGGTGGGACTGACTGCACAGAACACGTGAAAGTGACATTGGATCCCAAAGTAATGTCCCCTTTGTCTGGATCAATGGATATTCGAGGTTCTTCTGGTCCATCTGTACGGGTAAAAAGGATACAAATATTACTATAGGTTTCACAGAAGCGAAATGACGTGAAACAAATGATATGCAGATAAAGTGCACGTCATCTTGCAAGGAAGAATAATACTGAATGGGGCAGTGTAATTGATGAAACTGTGAACTGGGAATATGAGGAACTTATTTTAGTTTTGCCACTTGCAATGTAGAAAATGAACCAGGTAGATGCATTGGAATTACTGATGTATTTCAATTTCGTTGTGACTATATACAACAGTTTAGTCTTGAGAATTTCCTGTAGGGACAACGCCTTTGCATTCCGTCCCTACCCACCTCTGTGCTCAGCAGCAGCTGTGCTGCTGAGATAAGCCCCAGCTCCTTTTGAAAATCTGGGAGTGCTGGAAGTTCAAGCCTGGGAACAGAATCTCCAGGGGGATATAACACAGAGGCCAAAGTGCTCCTCTCCGCCAGGGTACTGCCACCACATTACCCAGTGTCAGGAATGTTGACAAGATCGGCTTGTGAAGAATGAAGGGGGGGAGAATGCCTTTGAAATCATTTAGTCTGGTGGAGAACATTTTTCAGTTTGTAAGTGGCTATTCAAAAGAGTTGAATTTGATCAATGTACATTGATTTTATATATATATATAAATAAATATATATGCTGCAGCTCACTTCAAATACAATACACGGTTAGACAGATAGACAGATAGGTAGGCAAACAGACTGACAGACCGACATGGAGAGAGACAGATAGATAGACAGGCAGATAGATAGACAGGCAAATAGATAGACAGGCAGATAGAGATAAATGGGCAAGCAGACAGGCAGGTAGAGATAGATAGACAGGCAGACAGGCAGCTAGAGATAGATAGACAGGCAGACAGGCAGCTAGAGATAGATAGAGGCAGACAGGCAGGTAGAGATAGATAGACAGGCAGACAGGCATGTAGAGACAGACAGGTAGAGACAGACAAACAGACAGGCAGAGACAGACAAACAGGTAGATAGATAGATAGAGAGGTAGATAGATAGATGGGTAGATATTTAAATATTCATACTTACAGTAAACTATCAGAGAGAATGGGTCACTTGTTTTGTTGCTGACAGTGTTGTGAGCCTCACACTGATAGTCCCCTGAATCAGAGCGATTCACTGCAGTTATTGTCAGTGTCTGATTGTCCAGGGATACATTGATCCTGTCGTTATATTGGAGGTAAAGACCGTCCTTTATCCAACGGATGGATGGGGAGTCACCCGACAGGCTGCAGTTCAGGGTGACGGTGCCATTGGACTCGAAGGTTTGAGAGACGCTGGGGACCACCTTGGGCTTGGAAACGGGTTCTGCAAAATAGAAAACTGACATCTACCTGTGTAGGGCACAAGGTTAAATCCAAACAGCGATCGGGGCGAGCATCAGATACAGGTCAGCATTCAACCTCCCTCCCTGTGTAAGGGAAACACACTGATTGGTGGTGAGGAGATCTATAATAAGCTCTTTGCCACATTGTTTAGGAATCTCTAACAATGCACTGGGAGATTTTGGACAGAGATTTTAAACATCCGTACTAAGCAAACATCAAGAAGTGCACCTGAAATTGTATATATATTGAAACAAAAACCCTGGATAAGTTAGACAACATGAGAAACAGTGTTTAGAAATATAATTAGTTCCTGTGAGAGGGGAAAAACATGCTATTGTGATATGTTTATTGCCACAGGTTATATATTATGCAAACACATGGTTCTTAATAAAAGGAAATAACAAATTGTCTCATTGTTCAGCTTTTGACTGAGAACAATTGATTGTCCTGCCCTGTACTTTGTCAGAAATCACTGGGGAGTGAGTAATAAGCAAGTTTCTGCATCCGTTGGCTCTGAGGTGAAGCTGGAGTGGTGAAGTACACTCAGTACCGCAGGATAAGGCAAAGAGACGCCCAGGCTGAATCCTGCAACACTCCCCACTTTCAATGGTACTTGGGTGACAGTGCAGGCAGCAACAAACAGTGGCCCTAGGTTAAGCCCCCACTCCAAAGTTTCATTATAAAAGCGAGGCCGCCATTTACTGGGTTAGAGGTGGAAGAAGATGCTGGAAAATCTCAGCAGGTCTGACAGTGAGGGGTGGGGTTGTAATGGGAAACGGGGAGTGGAGGAAAAAGAGGATGGTAGGTGGTGGTATCATTGGGATGAAATGCGCAGGAATGCGGAGCTTACAATCATGACCAGCCATTATTTGGGGTGGCACAGTGGTTAGCGCTGCTGCCTCACATGCCAGGGACCCGGGTTCAATACTGGCCCTGGGTCACCAGGTCACCGTGTAGAGTTTGCACTTTCTCCCCGTTCCTGCGTTGGTTTCCTCCTAATGCTTCGGTTTTCTCCCAAAGATGTGCTAGTCCGATGGATTGGCCACGCAGAAGTGTCAGGGGGATTAAGAGGGTAAATATGTGGGGTTAGAGGGGTGGGATCTGGATGGGATTGTTGTCAGTGCAGGCTCGATGAGCCGAATGGCCTCCTTCTGCACTGTAGATTCGATGATTTTATTGAATGGTAGAGCAGGCAGAATCAAGTGGTGCTCTTGTGGTGTAGTGGGGTTCTTATCTCTGCTTCTGAGCCAGAATGGTCCAGGCTCGAGTCCCACCCCAGGACCTGATGGCCGAGGAAAGTGCATTTGTTATGCAGTCAAACAGGTTGAGCGTGTTATCTCTTTCATATAGATGTAGATATATAGAAAGAGGGTCATAGCTTTTCATTAGTTGTTTATTAACCCACAGCCCCGATCATTGAAATTTATGATACCCCTCAACTACTTTTACTCACTTTGCCGCCGCACCCCCCCCCCCCCCCCACCCCACCCCACCCTCCCCCAGCCCCCCCCCACCCACCTTCCTTCCCATGGCTTGACTGTATTACCTGTCAACAATCTATCAATCCCAACCTTGAACAACCCCTGAGTTCCTACAGTGTTCTTCTTACAGAATCATAGAATCCCTACAGTGTGGAAGGAGGCCACTCAGCCCATTGAATCTGCATGCACTCTCTGACACAGCATCCTACCCAAGCCCTTAACTCCACAAATTTACCATGCTAATCCTCCAAACCTACACATCTCTGGACACTAAGGGGCAATTTAACATGGCCAATCAATCTAATCTACACATCTTTGGACTATGGGAGGAAACCGGAGCACCCGGAGGAAACCCACACAGACACAAGGAGAAAGTGCAAACTTCAGACAGACAGTGACCCAAGCCGGGAATCGAACCCATGTTCCTGGCATTGTGAGGCAGCTGTGCGAACCATTGTGCCACTGTGCTGCCCCTTCTGAATATGTCTATCTAAACAACATCATGAATAACAGCCAAATTCTTCATCGATCTGAAATTAAAAGAGAAAATCTCCACCGGTCTGGCAGAATCTGTGGAGAGAGAAGCAGAGTTAACATTTTGAGTTTGTATGACAGGACTGTTGAGGGTCATATTGGGCTCAAAACGTTAACTCTGTTCCTCTGCCAGTTGTGTTGAGTGAGTTTATTCTGCATATTCTGATGATATTTCAGATTTCCAGCATCCACAGTATTTTGCTTTTAAGTATGCGTTCATTGGTCTCATGTTCAGCTCATGGGACTTTACAGATACATAACAGTTGCTTTGTCTTCTTACACAGGGTGACCGCACTTCAAACTTATGCAATTGGTTATTAAACATCTTGGAATTCCAAAAGGCGTTCATAAAATCCACAGAATTCCTACATTGCAGGAGGAGGCTATTCAGCTTATCAAGTTTGTACAGAGTATCTTCCAGGCCCAGCCTCCCCCCACCCCATCCTCAAAACCTTGTGAGTTTAGTATGGCCAATCCACCTAACCCGCACATCTCTGGACTGTGGCAGGTAATCCGAGCACCCGGAGAAAACCCAGGTAGACATGTACAAATTCATCACAAACAGTCAGCCGAGGCTGGAATCAAACCGGGATCCCAGTGCTGTGAGACAGCAGCGCTATCAACTGTGCCACCCAAACTGATGTGTTGCCACATAAAAGGTTACTGCACAAGGTAATAGTTTATTGTGTGATATATTAGCGTGGATTGAGGAATGGCTGACTAATTGAAAACAGAGATTTGGGACACAGATTCCCTTTAGGTCGGTGGGGGGATTAGAGAGGTAAGCATGTGGAGTTATGTGTAAAGCACGGGTAAGAGTCAGCACAAACTTGATGGGCTGAATGGCCTCCTTCTGCACACAGGGATTCTACGATTCTGTCTTTGGACACTAAGGGACAATTCTGCATGGCAAATCCACCTAACCAGCACATCTTTGGACTGTGGGAGGAAACCGGAGCACCCAGAGGAAACCCATGCACACACACAGCAAATGTGGAAACTCCAAGTCATCCAAAGCGGAATTAAATCTGGGTCCCTGGTGCTGCGAGGTAGCAATGCTAACCGCTGTACCACCGTGCCATTCATAGAAACATAGAACTTCTACAGAGCAGGAGGAGGCTGTTCGGCCCATTAAGTCTGCACTGACAACAATCCCACTCAGGCCCTATCCCCGTAACCCTCGGCATTTACTCTACTGATCCCCGATACTAATGGGCAATTTAGCATGGCCAATCAACCTAACCTGCACATCTTTGGACTGTGGGAGGAAACCGGAGGACCCGGAGGAAACCCACGCAGGCACAGGGAGTCACCTGAGGCTGGAATTGAACCCAGGCCCCTGGTGTTGTGAGGCAGCAGTGCTAACCACTGTGCCACCGTGACACCCCAGAAATACATTAGGCCTCAGTGAAGTTTGAATTCATGACCCCTGGTTTACAACACCAGTGCTCTAACCCCTGAGCTATTATACAAGTCCAAGCCCAAGTCATGAATGATAAAAAGTTAAGATGCAGGTTCGTCAAGTGATTGGGAAGGCGAATGGAATGTTAGCTTTTATTGCAGTGGGACAGAATGTAAAAGCAAGGATGTCTTGCTACAACTGTACAGGGCATTGTTGAGTCTGTACCAAGAGTACTTTGTGCAGTTTTGGTCTCCTTACTGAAAGAAGCACGTTAATTGAAGCTTCATCAGACAGAGTTCTGGTATGAAGGATTCAATGTTTGAGGAAAGGTCAAGTAAGTTGGGCCTGAAGATAATTATCTTTTTCTCATCATTCTTTCATGAGATGTAGTCATCAGCTGGCAAAGCCAGTGTTTGTCACCCATCTACTGATAACCTTTGAACTGAATGGTTTGCTCAGAGGTTAAGTGTCAACCTTGCCTGGTGTCACATGTAGGCCAGACCAGGTAGGGGTGGCAGATTTCCATCCATGAACCAGATGGCTTTGTATAAAAATGGCCAACAGTTTCATGGACACACTTAATTTAAACCCACGATTTGGATAAATTGAATGTAAATTCCTCCAGCTGCCATAACGGGATTTGAACCTGTGTCCCCATAGCATTACGTTAAAGTTTTAGTGTCACAAGTAGGCTTACATTAATAGTGCAATGAAGTTACTGTGAAAAGCCCCTAGCCGGCTCCTGTTCAGGTACGCTGAGGGTGAATTTAACATGGACAATCAGCCTAACCAGCACATCTTTCAGACTGGGAGGAAACTGGAGCACCCGGAGGAAACCCAAGCAGATACAGGGAGAATGTGCAGATTCTGCACAGACAGTGACCCAAACGAGGAATCAGACCCAGGTCCCTAGCGCTGTGAGGCAGCAGTGCTAACCACTATGCTATTGTGCCACCTGTTACTTGTTATGAGCATATGTTACAATGTTCAGGGTGTGGTTATCATATCAAAAGTTCAGGTCTTCTTAACTCAGTTGATGACTCTGAAGATGAACTTGCATCTTCTTGAGTTGACTTTGCCTAAAACAGGCCATAATTTATATTCAGTCCCATTGATCACCAGAGCAGTACATGTGCCCACCACTGGGTTTCTGGTCCTCCATGGCATTGCCACAATGTCATGGTCTCTCCTCATTGAACCAGGCAAGATTCTGAGGCAACTGGGACAGGGTAAATGCCAGGAGGATATTTAATCTTGAGGGGGATGCTCTAAATAGGAGCCACAGTTTGGAAAGAAAGGATGTAAAATGGATGAAGAAGGATTTCTTATTCTGGAGGGCCTTTTGAATTCTCTTCCACAGCAATCGAGGCCTTGCCATTTCAAGATTGTGTTGTAAAGACAAAGTAGTCGATTGTTATTGGAATACAGGCAGAAAAGTGGAGCCAAGGCCACAATCAGATCAGTCATCATCTTATGAAATGATGGGACAGTGAGCTGAGTGGCCTACTCCTGTTCATCTTTCTTTTAATCTTATTATGATCACATATCAAACCCCATCAACGTATTTCTCTTCTACTTTCTATATACTTGTGCCATCCTTAAATACCTCTCTCAATTAATCTCTATTAATATAAAGGCATCCATGCTCTGAAAGCAATGAGAAATATTTGATGACGTTACACTTTCTATATTAATTTTCATCCTGATTCCCCCCTTGCGCCCCCCCTCCCTCCAGAATTCACCAGTTTGTTTAATTTGTATGTCAGGTACACTGGGTTAGAGAACCTGCCTAGGTTTGTGTTCAGTGTGCCGTGTGTGGGTACCAGATTCATGGGGCTGTCAAACTGGATTCCTGCAACAGAATCCTCATGTTTAGTTCCTTAGTTGGTGCCAAAAGGTAAGTGGCGCAGTATGCCATCTCATCACACATGGAATGACTTTGGTGGGGGGAGGCGGGTGGAGTGGGGGGGTCTCGCAATATCTATTTTGATTCCAATTGTCCCCAATTTGCATTTCCTCCCTAGCTTTATTTTTCTTCCAGAACTTCAAATTCTTGGACCTCTGAGGAGATACACCTGTAACCCAGGGCAGCCAGGTTAGCGCACAGGTCAGAGTTCAAAAAGGGCCACTTTATGACATGAATACATTTGCAAGACCATTTCCACCCTGTGGGGCAGCATAGTAGCACAGTGGTTAGCATTGCTGCTTCACAGCTCCAGGGTCCTGGGTTCGATTCTCGGCTTGGGTCACTGTCTGTGTGGAGTTTGCACATTCTCCTCGTGTCTGTGTGGGTTTCCTCCGGGTGCTCTGGTTTCTTCCCACAGTCCAAAGATGTGTGGGTTTGGTTGATTGGCCGTGCTAAGAAATTGCCCTTTAGTGTCCAGGGATGCACAGGTTAGAGGGATTAGTGGGTATGATATGTAGGGATAGGGGGGTAGGGCCTGGGTGGGATTGTGTTTGATGCAGACTCGATGGGCCGAAGGGCCTCTTTCTGCACTGTAGGGTTCTATGATGGTCCTCCTAAATTTTCCCGAGGGCCACGTGTGGCCCATTTGGGTTCTGAATGTGGTCCATGGGACATTTTGTTGACCATTACCCACGTGCAGTTTTGCCACTTCCGCTGATTTCCATCCACATTGTTTATTTTCCGACTGGTGTGACTGAAGTGATTCGCACATAAAGCAATGATACAAGTGAAATGTGTGCTGATTTCTCACAACATTGACTGTGAGAGCCGTGTGCTCTCCAAAGCGTCAATATTTCATTTTACCATTTGAAATTGATGACAGCCCTACGAATCTTAAGCATTTTCTATAGATCGTTCTGAAATATTCAGCATGTTTTAAAATATATTGAATCTTATCCAAGGACCATGGTTAGTGAGTAAACCCGATTTCAATTTTGCAGCCCACTGAGATGAAGGCAGGCCACTCATGCTCACTCATTGGACTAGATTGCCCACCCCTGTATATCAGCACATCAAACCACAGTCAGCATTAGTCTTACAGAGAGTAGACAACATTCTTTCTGCCAGAGCTATTTGTACCATTAGCAATTTTAAAGAAGAATATTGCTAGAATTCTCTTTGCCTGTCAATCACATATATCACAGACAGCAGGCATCAGAAACTAATTCTTCCAAATTTCCATCTCTTAACACCTTCCGAAGCAAAGCGTTTTCCATGTATTTTTTGGCAAGTGAATTATGGGCCTCATTCTTTCTGAGTGAGAATTGCTGAAACAAAAAATGCGTTTGACTATACTTGATTTATCTGACCACTTTTATTTAATTTCCATGCTGAGGAACTTGCTCGTTCTGGGACTCGCTTGCTGCTATCAACAGAGAGAGCTGTGAAAATGTTTCTGATTCTCCCGTTCCTTCCCTCAGGAGTTCACAGGGCCACTGTATTTTCCGAATATTTTCTTAACAAGTCTCAGCTGCCTCTTTTAGAAATTCCAATGCTTCCTGTACTTTGTTTCCTCTCATTGTGCAAACGTTTTTTTAAAAAAGATTAATTGAATCGTATTGTGCGGAAGAAGGCTGCTCGGCCCATTGCATCTGTGCCAGCCAAAGGAAAGTCATCCTGGTGATCCATTTTTGGCCCACACCTTGTAGTTTATGATATTTTCAAGTCCTTTCTTGCACACTTGCTGAATGTGCCTCTACCACTCTTTCAAGCAATGATTTCCCACCGTTAACTCCAACTAAAGCTCATTATAGATTTGAAGAATGAATCCAGTGCTGATCTTGACTTTACTCAGGTTTATTTTACACACAAACAAATTTACAAACATACGAGCAGGAGTAAGCCCTCGGTCCTGCTCCACCATTCTGTACGATCATGGCTGATCTGATTGTAACCTCAACCCACATTCCTGCCTAACCTCCAATAACCTTTCACCCTGGTTGTTAATCAAGAATCTCTCTAGCTCTGCCTTAGAAATATTCAGAGATTCTGTTTCCCCTGCCTTTTGAGGACGAGAGTTCCAGAGACTCAGCACCTCTGAGAGAAAAGAATTCTCCTAACCACAACAGGAAACATCCTCTCCACATCCACCCTGTCAATATCCCTCAGCATCTTAAATGTTTCAATTAAGTGGCCTCTTACTCTTCTAAACCCCAGCAGGGATTACCGTCTCCAACTATATCTTGTAAGACAACCCATCTAGCCTGGTATTGGTATGGTAAACCTTCTCTGAACTGCTTCTAACACCTTTTCTTCAATAAGGAGAACAACACTGTATACAATATTCCAGATGTGGTCTCACCCATGCCCTGTACAACTGAATCATAACCTTCTTATTTCTGTATTCAATGATTTTTTTTTAAATTACAACACAGGAACAGGCCCTTCGGCCCTCCAACTCTGCACCGACCATGATGCGAGACTGAACTAAAACCGCCTCCTTCCAGGGATCATATCCCTCTATTCCCATCCTATTCATGTATTTGTCCAGACGCCCCTTAAAAGTCACTATCATATCAGCTTCCACCACCTACCCCGGCAACGAGTTCCAGGCACCCACCACCCTCTGTGTAAAATACTTGCCTCATACTTCCCCTTTAAACCTTGCTCCTCACATCTTAAACCTATGCCCCCTAGTAATTGACTCTTCCACCCTGGGACAAGGAACATAGAACCCTACAGTGCAGAAACAGGCCCTTCGAGCCTGCACCGACCACAATCCCACCCAGGCCCTATCTCCATAACCCTGTACATTTACCCACTAATCCCTCTAACCTACACATCCCTGGACACTAAGGGGCAATTTTAGCATGGCCAATCAACCTAACCCGCACATCTTTGGACTGTGGGGGGAAACTGGAGCACCCGGAGGAAACCCACGCAGACACGAGGATAATGTGCAAACTCCACACAGAGAGTGACCCGAGCCAGGAATCGAACCCAGATCTCTGGAGCTGTGAAGCAGCAGTGCTAACCACTGTGCTACTGTGCCACCCAAGCTTTTGACTATCCACTCTATCCATGCCTCTCATAATCTTGTACTCCTCTATCAGGTCGCCCCTCAACCTCCATTGTTCCAGTGAAAACAAACTAAGTTTCTCCAACCTCTCCTCATTGCTAATGCCCTCCATACCAGGCAGCATCCTCGTAAATCTTTTCTGCACCCCCTCCAAAGTCTCCACATCCTTTTGGAAGTGTGAATAACATTCAATTGGCTTTCAAAGATTGACGAGCAGAGAGACAAATTCCTCCAGCTTATTTCTGCCCTCCAACACACCAGGTAGCCAGTGCTCGCTCAATCTTCCTTATTTACAACTGAATATAATGAATAAATCAATATCTAGCACCTGGGCATCTTCAAGTACTGCATGTTTGACATTCATTAAGCAGAATCTGTTCGATTCTAACACATTTCCTCTTCTCTTTTAAAGTAAATTGATGAGCAAAATACATCTTTATACAAACAAATGTAAATGCATGTCACCTTATAGTACAATCAGCCTTTCATATAATCCAAATTCCCCTATTGCACAAACCAACACAAAAACATTTTAAGAAGGTGAGGACATGAAAATGTTCCTGTTGTCACAATCTATGACAATGCCAGGCATTCCACTTCACCGACATTCACTCCTTTCTGCAGACAGGCACTTCCCTTCGTAATCAGCTAACTGGAGACTTGTGGCAACCTGTTTAATTTTGGAGAATTCCTTTCTTTCCTACTCCTACTTGTGAGATCAATCCTCAACCTTTTCACTGTGACACTCATAGTTGAAAGGACCCAGAGTGAATGATTATCAATGTAGCACAAGGCATGGGCAATAAATGCTGGCCAGCCAGTGACACCCATGTCCCACAAAGGAATTTAAAAAAAAACACATTTTCACTCTGTTGTGCCTTATATAGGAAATCTTTTAAAATACTCGATAAATATATAGGCATATATGTTGCCTCTATCAGCGCAAGGGTCTGCAGTAAAAGCGATTTGAACTATTCCCTTTATCTTTGATTTCCATGCAAATGGGCAACTTGTATCATTTCTTCCCACTCCTGCTACACCTGAATAACCAGCAGACAGGTTAGCACAAGGCATCACTAAAAATAAGCAATTTTATCCCTTGCCAATCATCCAGCTCTGTAAATCTGATAGGATTTAATCTCGTCAATGTCTTAATTTAAGCATAGAACCCCCACAGTACAGAAGGTGGCCATTCAGCCCATCAAGTCTGCATCAACTCTCTGACAGAGCAATTTACCCAGACCCTCTCCCCGTAACCCCACATATTTACCCCACTAATGATGACCATGAAACCAATGTCGATTGTCAGAAAAACCCATCTGGTTCACTAATGTCCTTTCTCGAAGGAAATCTGCTGTTCTGACCCGATCTGGCCTACATTTGCTGTGGGTCCAGAACCACAGCAACATGGTTGACTTTTGACTACTCTCAGGCAACTAGGGATGGGCAATAAATGTTGGCCAGCCAGGGGCGCCAATATCTCATCAATGAATAAGAATAATTCCCCTAACCTATACATCTTGGGACATTAAGGGGCAATTTAGCATGGCCAATCCACCCAACCTGCACGTCTTTGGAATGTAGGAGGAAACCAGGGCACCTGGAGAAGCCCACACAGACACAGGGAGAAAGTGCAAACTCTATGTAGACAGTCAACCCGAGACCAGAATCGAACCCAGGTCCCTGGTGCGGTGAGGGAGGAGTGCTAATCACTCTGCATCATACCGGTTAATTGCTTTGATCACTTCTCCAATGGGAACATATTTGAGCATGGTGCTTCAATTTTAATACATCATAGCACACACCCGGTCTGGTATGTGTGAATAACTAATTTCAACGCTTGGTTAAGCTCCTTAGCTGATCTGTTTCTTCCTTAGATGCAGAGTTTTCCTTTTGTGAGGACCTCGCTTGATTCAACAGGATCCCATTAACAATCTCTAAATAAGGCTGTTAAACCCAGTTTATTCCTATTTTAGTCTGGCTGTTATCCAGCTCTACGGAATTAAAAGCTCCAAAAGTCTGACTTCCAATCTTGAATTCCTGCGTTATTTTATCCATTAGAAATTTCTCAGATGCCCCACACCACTGCCCCCACACTCCTCAGGAAATCACCTATGTGCATTGAGAAAATGTCCACTAGTTTCCCTTCAACAGTGCTAATAAAACATTGTTGGGTCTACTTTCAGCTGAACTAAATCAGCTTCCAATCAGACGGATTAATTAGAGACTATCAAACACTTGTTGCACCATTAGCCCATAAATACACATATTTAGTCCTTCATAGTTTATTCTTGACACAGTGGCACAGTGGTTAGCAGGGACTTGGGTTCAATTCCGGTCTTGTACACAAATGAGTGCAGACTACGCCCACAACCCCCCAGTTATTTGCAAAGAGTTTGTCACATGCATTGCCCATGCCAGTGCTGCTTGCAATTTATAATGTGGTTGATCAGACTTAATGTAACATTTCATCTATCACGTGCATGGTTTCTCTCGCACAGACCGCTACTGAATAGGAGTGGACGTAACGAGGATATTCAAATCTTCCCACATCTCAAAATTCTTCATCCGCTAATTTCCCCACCATTATCCATCAGAAATTTTGCTGGTATTCTTAATCCTGTTCCCATTCATTTCTCCATAACCTTCTCGACAATTGCTTGTTGCTCCTTGCCAAGTGTTACATGCTAAGTCTGATCGCCATTTCTATAAAGTGTAGCATAAAAAAATTCTCAAGGCCTTGCCCCATACTTTTAAGTCCATGATCACCACACTGTTAAATTCTTGCCTTGCGATGATCTCACTACAGGATGTGGTGGTATATTTTGATACCTTATACAAATTTCACACTTGCTCAATAAAGCTAAAGTATTCTTTATTGACTGCTCCAGATCTCGCAGTAGAGCTTTCAGTTTTTGTGACCCTGGATGTGCAAACTGTCAGTGCAACTTCTGAATAATCTTCCTTCTGTCCACCAAAATTTAATCCCGAATGGTTAGCAAAACTTCATAAACTAATTGACCGGAGATTTCTGACTTCCTTACATACAGGCAGTAATGGCCTGATCGAGTGAAATGTAGACCCAAGTGCAATCGCTCTACCATTCTTCATGTCCAACTTCATCTGAACCTTCTTCATCACACATCAACTAAACAGTTGGGGGAAGGGCATCAGTACTGATGGACAGACTAATTCCTGCTATCCTGCAAGGGAAGGCTATCTGTTGTCATCTCCAATCCTGAAGTGGGTAGAATTTTCATATTCCTTGACCTTCCACTGGTCTGCCTCTTCCAGTGACTCCGGGTAGTAGTTAGCAGTTAAGGTAATCTATTCCACACACTGTTGAAGTACGACAGTGGCCCAGAACTGCTCAGTTAAGCGAACCAACACACTTCCATTGTGATGGTCACTATCATGACTTTCAGCCTCAGAAGAACTTGTTTAGTGAGTTTGTTCAAAAATATGATTCTTTTGCTGTGGGCAAGTTATTATGTAATGACACTGAGAAACAATTGCATTTTTCAGGTTCAGATGCTCACAGTCTCCGTTCCAGACTTGCTTTTTGTCTCGACTCTCAAACTGACCAAAGGTACAACCAGTGTCAGGCCATCTGCCTGTAGCCCTGCCTTTGTAAAAATTTACATCTAAAATTCAGCCACTGGGAAATCCTATATCCTTTGTTTCATGGCACAGTTGTTTTCATTTGCTAAGAAAGTGGTTGGGAAAATTTTATTTCCAGAATTCTTTTTATAGCAGAGGCCATTTTGTCTGGGAGAGAATCTTTCCCTCAAAACTGAACTCCCATCAATACTAAAAGTCTATCGACATGGAATATGGGTGCACAATCGAGTAACTTAAATGCCAATAGTGGGTTTGGGATTTCAAGCTCAAAGCTCTTCAATCTGTTACATTATCTGTCCAAAACCATGATATATTGCTCCATGGCCTACTCATCAGTTTTCCTAAATCTATCAAACGGTGGCACAATGGTTAGCACTGCAGACTCATGGCACCAGGGTCGTGAGTTCGATTCTGGCCTCGGGTCACTGTCTGTGTGGAGTTTGCATGTTCTTCCTGTGTTTGCGTGGGTTTCACCCTGGTGCTCTGATTTCCTCCCATAGTCCAAAGATGTGCGGGTTAGGTTGATTGGCTGTGCTAAATTGACCCCACTGTCAGGGGATTAGCTGGGTAAATGTGTGGGGTTACAGGAATAGGACCTGGGTGGGATTGTGATCAGTGCAGAATTGGTGGCCGAATAGCCTCCTTCTGTAGTTTTGGGAATCTGTGATTCTATGATTAATTAGGCTTCCAACACATCCAGAGGCTCATACTTTTTGTAAAGCTTATCCAAAAGTTGTAATAGATAAATTGTAATCCCTCCTCATTGGCCAAGTTCCATTTCCAAAAATATTTCACTAATCTGACTTTTGTTCTATGGTAATGCCCCTGGGACAAGAAGGTAACCTGTATCCACATTTTCCCCTTTGTTTTTCCATTGTCAATATGGTTCAGACTCAGGGAAACAAAATTGGTGGATAGTCAAAGCTCAAGATTTTGCTTCATACTTGCACCAGTCTGTAAGTTAAGTTGTTAGCAGGAGTATATTACCTCTCCCTCAGCGGTTAGAGACATTAAACTCCATATACAACAACCAAAAAGAAAAGGTTAAAATTCATCCTCTGCTGCCATGTTAACTCCAGTAAGTGCTTATTGTGGAAGCGTGAATCCAATCATGGTCTTTCCCTTATTCAGGTCTATTCTCAAGCCTGGTGAGCAAACTGACAAACGCTCCCAGCTCATTTCCCCTCTTCAAGGCACCAGACAGCCCCTGCCTGTTCACTGTATAATCTATACTGAAAAGTCAACATGTGGAACATCCTCACCTCCTTACCCTCAAGTACAGCGTGTTCAACATGCATTAAATTGAACTGATTCAACTCTGACACCCTCGCCACCAGAGGATATGCAGACTAGGTGGATTGGCCATGCCAAATTGCCCCTTAGTGTTCAAAGATGTGCAAGATAGGGGGATTGGCCATGGTAAGTTCATGGGGTTATGGGGATAGGGTGGAGGGGTGGACCTGGGTAAGATGGTTTGTTGGAGAGTTGGTGAAGACTCAGTGGGCTGAATGGCTTCCTTCTGCACTTAGGGATTCTCTAATTCTACGGGTGGCATGATGGCACAGTGCTTAGCACTGCTGCCTTACAGATCTGGGGACCTGGGTTTTGCTTCCCGGCCTGGGTTACCGTTTGCATGGAGTTTGTCTGTTCTTTCCATGTCAGTTGAGGAGAACAGGCAGACATAGGGAGACATGGTTTCCTCCCACAGTTCAAAGATGTGCTGGTTAAGTGCATTGGTTATGTTAAATTGCCCCTTAGTATCTGAGGATGCGTAGATTAGAAGGATTAGCAAGATAAATATGTGGGGTTACAGGGATAAGGCCGAGGTGGGATTGTTGTCAGTGCAGACCCGATGGGCCAAATGGCCTCTCCTGCACTGTAGGGATTCTCTGATTCTATGAAGAATTCTCTTAACCTTTCAAATGCTTAAAATTTCTCCCCCCGGTTGCTGACTTCTCTGATAATGATAACAGGTCCTGCAAATCCACTCTTTCTGGCACCTTCGTAATGTCATACACTTCAATGTACTCTTCCCTCAGCTGCTTTAGTCAACGCAAAATATCCTCAGCCGATGTGATCCTTACATTGAGCCAGAAGTTTCCACTCTGCATTGTGTATCTCCTCTGGTGCCCTATCTCTAGTGCTACTTCCTTCCTGTAATGTGGTGACCAGAACTGTATGCAGTACGCTGTTTGTGGTTTAAGTGGTTTATGTAGCTCTCCCTGCCCTTATATCCTATGTCTCATCTAATAAAGAATGGTTATCCTGTACCAACCACCTCATCGTCCTGTCCTGCTACCTTCTGGGGGGTGTCACCAGTTCCCAGAAGGTCATTGTGTAATCCCTTTGCCTTGTCTCACCTCCCTTAATGCATTACCTTGCCTTTCTCTGCATTGTATTTCATTTTTGCTGCTTCCTGCCCACTGAAGCAGCAGGTTAATATTGTTTGCTCAGTAGTAACCACACTGTTGACACTTGTATCATCTGCATTGTTAGTCTTAATGTCTCCTACAATATAGGACGAGTTGATTTGTTCAGGGGATGTGAGCTTCGCTGGCTGGGCCAGTATTTATTGCCCATCCCTAATTGCCCTTGATCTGACTGGCCTGCTTGGGAACTTCAGAGAGTATTTAAGAGTCAACCACATTCTGGAGTCAGATGTAAGCCAAACCAGACAGCAAATTTCTTTCCCTAAAGGGCATTAGTGAACCAGATGGGTTTTTTACGACAATTGACTCATGGTCACAATTAAACTTTTAGTGGCAATGTAAACCTACTTGCGATACTAATAAATAAACTTAAAATAGTTCTCCAGTATCGCGAGGGGAGACCTCTGTTAATAGTTCCCTTGTTTCTTGTGACTTCCTGAAATATGTTTCACCTTGACCTTGTTATTTATCTAACAATATATTTGCAATTACATCCTCAATGTTGTCTCTCTCAATGGACTCGAGTGGAGGCTGGTGCACTGCAGTATTATCACTGGAAAGTAATCCAGGGACCCAGGATAGCTTTCTGGGGAACAAAAGCAGAAAACGTGGGAAAATCTCAGTGGGTCGGACAGCGTCTGTGGGGAAAGAATGGAGCCAATGTTTCAAATCTAGATGGTCCTTCGCCAGAGCTTACTGGGGAACCTGGGCTCAAATCCCAAATTTGGATTCAATATAATTAAAAATTAAAAATCTAATGGTGACCAAGAAACAAGTGTTGTAAAAAACCCATCCTGGTTCACTAATGTTCTTTAGGGAAGGAAATCTGCCATCTGGACCCGGTCTGGCCGACATGTGACTCCAGACCCATAGCAATGTGGTTAACTCTTAAATGCCCTCTGAAATGGCCCAGCATGCCACTCAGTTCGAGATGGGTAACAAATGTGGGCCCAGCCAGTGACTGATTCCCACATCCCATGAATGAATAAAATAAATTTATTCCATCCAATATTTCATACCTTGCAAAGCATTCATGAACAATCTTGCTCCATTTGAGGCCTCAATTAGGCCCAGCTCTTTCCTACCATTAGGTTAGGGTGACACAGTAGCACAGTGGTTAGCATTGCTGCTTCACAGCCCCAGGGACCTGGGTTCGATTCCTGGCTTGGGTCACTGTCTGTGAAGTTTGCACATTTTCTTCATGTCTGCGTGGGTTTCCTCCGGGTGCTCTGGCTTCCTCCCACAGTCCAAAGATGTGCAGGCTAAGTTGATTGGCCATGTTAAATTGCCCCTTAGTATCCTGAGATGTGTAGGTTAGAGGGATTAGCGGGTAAATGTGTAGGGATATGGGGGTAGGGCCTGGGTGGGATTGTGGTCGGTGCAGACTCGATGGGCCAAATGGCCTCTTTCTCCACTGTAGTGTTTTTATGATTCTATGATACCATTATCCCCCTTCTCTTTATTAATTGAGTGAACATTTATGGATTTTCTTTTATTTTAGTTACCAGTATTTCTCCTGCCAACTCCATGCTTTTGGAATTTTATTTAAAATTTGTGCTCCTGACTTTTCTGCATTGTGCAGTGAGATACAGCACGGTGGCACAGTGGTTAATGCTGCTGACTCACAGTGCCAGGGCCCCAGGTTCGATTCCCGGTTTGGAGTGTGGAGTCTGCATAGTCCCATTGTGTCTGTGGGGTTAGATTGATTGGCCATGCCAAATTGCCACTTTGCGTCAGCGGGATTAGCTAGGTAAACACATGGGGCTATAGGGATAAGGACTGGGTGGAATTATGGTTGGTACAGACTCGATGGGCCAAATGGCCACCTTCTGCACTGTAGGAATTCTACAATTCAATGTTCTCAGTATCTCAAATGACCCTCACCTACCCATGGTGTGTGCTCCTTCACATTCGAGTGGCAGGGTTAGAAAAATATTGGGATAGGTGGGAAAGGCAGACTTGATGGGCCAAATACACTGTAGGATTTTGTATGATTCTGTTAAAGGAAGGGAAAGGAAAGGGACTCTCTACCTAAGTGGTTCTACTTGAGAACTGACCCTGAAACTCTTCTCAATGTATCTCAAGCTGCTTCCTCAGAATTGGACATCACCCAACTTGTTTTGACTTTAGGTCAATCCTGTCATGCCCAATTTCAGTCTGCCCACATGTTGGATATGAAGGCTTTGGAAAGGATGCGAAGGAGGGGGATATATTTGGTTCCAAGTTCATAATATCAAAGTGGTCCACAGTGATGTGTGAACCTTCAACATTGTTGGGAAGTAAAGACTTAGAGGGTTTGATAACCTTTTTATAAGATGAAGACACGGTTAAGTTTCCTATTCTGGAAAATTGTTCCAACTACGTATATTAGGGATGATCAAGTTACTTAAGGGAGGAACTAGTTCAGTTGTCAGGAGGTTCAGGAACAGCTTGCCAGTGCATGTAGTGAATAGAATCCCTTCAACTGAAACACGACCTGTTTTTTCCCATTGATGGGAGATCAGATCTTGCCAGAGGCAGGTTCTGTCATGCTAATCTGTGCCAGAATTGCTGTTGGACTCCTTTAGGTCTCGTGTGAGATTGCTGAAAGATTTCCCAGATTTCCTCTCCTGGCCTCCCTTTGTCTATACTTGGACACTCCCAAGGCTTCAGGGTGGGATAAGGAGAAGGCTTAGAACGTCACAATTGTGTGGGATAAAAGAGTGGACTGGTGGGTGTTTTCCTGTCTTGTCATCTCCTGGATACTCATGTGTATACACTGTCCACTGGTAAACCATCGGTCCCAAGTTCTGGCATTGTCAGACCCCAGTGCTGATATTTACCCTTAGTGACATGCCTCCCATACTATGTGTTCATATCACTTTTCCAACTAGCCTCCTCGGGCCTAGTCTATTCAAACTGTGGAGCATTAAAATCTCCTATGATCTTAAGACAATGATATTCCCCAACCTTGATTAAATCTGCTAATAGTGCACAGGCTGGGTAAGCAGTGTGGGAATCCATCACAATTGTGAGTTAGTATTTCTTCAATATTATATTTGCCTAGCTTGAATCATATTGATGTATTGTTATCTCTTCCTGCTGTTCCATCCATGTGGAGATTATACATGAGTCATCATCATCATCAAAAATAACTCCCCCACCCCTCATCCAGTACAATCATCGGATCCACCAGTTCAGGAGAACATTGTTTATTCGTTCATGCGGTGTAGGCGCAATTGGCTAGGTCAACATTTATTTTCCATCCCAAATTACCCCTTGAGAAGGTAGTGGGGAGCTACCTTCTTGAATGATTGCAGTTCCTGAAGTGAAGGTACACGCACAGTGTGATTTGAAGTGGAGTTCAATGATTTTAACCCAGCAACAGTAAGGAACGGCTGATATATTTCCAAGTCAGGATGGTGAGTGACTTGGAGGGGAACTTGCCAGTGGTGGCGTTCCCAGGTACCTGTTGGCCTTGTCCTTCTAGATGGAAGTGGTCATGGGTCATGCTGCATAAGGTGAGTTCCTGCAGTGCATCTTGTAGACAGTACACACTGCTACCACTGTGCGTCGCTGGTGGAGGGAATGAATGTTATAAATGGGATGCTAATCAAATGGGGCTGCTTTGTCTTGGATAGTGTTGAGCTTCTTGAGTGTTGTTGGAGCTGCACCTATCCAGACAAGCAGAGAACATTCTGTTACACTCCTGACTTATGCACTGTAGATGGTGACAGGCTTTGGGGAGTCAGGGGGTGAGTTATTCACCATAGCGTCTGATCAGTTCTATTCGTTTACATGGCTAGTCCAGTTCAATTTTTGGTTAAGAATAATTACCAGTTCAGTCCATCACATCTGTTCCTGCTATTACATTCACCTATCTAATGAGTCATAAAATCCTACACTTCATCAATGCAATGTTCTCCTTTTTCTGTGTATATCCAATGCCTTTTTCAAATTTGTTATAGAATCTACCTCAACCACAGGAAACAAGAGCAGGCCATTCAGCTCCTCAAGTCTGCTCAGGCATTCAACTGGATGATGGCTGAACTTCCACTCAATACCATTTTCCTCCAATCTCCTAATATCCCTCGATGTCTTTTATATCTGGCAACCTATTAGTCCTTTGTCTTGGACATACTCAGTGACGGAGCCTCCACAGCCCTCTGGTATCAGAAATTTCAAAGATTCACTACCCT
This sequence comes from Carcharhinus amblyrhynchos, assembly GCF_965287045.1. Lineage (NCBI taxonomy): Eukaryota > Metazoa > Chordata > Chondrichthyes > Carcharhiniformes > Carcharhinidae > Carcharhinus > Carcharhinus amblyrhynchos. The sequence goes on along the minus strand of NC_137339.1, from coordinate 67,669,061 downwards.
CTGAGTGAAGAAATTCCTCCTCAGCTCAGTCCAAAGTGGCCAACCCCTTCTCTTGATCCCCCACCCCCCACCCACCACCCCCAATTGGCTCCGGAGGAAAAAAAATCAATTTCAAATATCTGAAAATCCAGGGGAGATGAAAAAGAGAAACATCTTCTTCATCACCCCTCTGGCAATTATGGAAATTATCGTTAATCTATTACCATTAGTGCTGACAATCCTGTCAGTGAAACACTTGCCTCACTTTCCTCCACTGAAACTCTCAACATTTTGAACTTAATATCTTGACCTTCTCTGCCCAATAGAGAAACAGCAACAGTTCTGTAGGCTTTCCACATGCTAAGCTTCCCCTTGGTGTCCAAAGATGTGCAGGTTAGGTGGATAGGCCTTGCTAAGTTGCCCCTTAGAAACCAGAACTAGAGGGCACAGCCTCAAAATAAGTTGGGGGGGGGGGACGGTGTGCTGTTTAGAACAGAGTTGAGGAGGAACTTCTTCTCTCAGAGGGTGGTGAATCTCTGGAATTCTCTGCCCATTGAAGTGGTGGAGGCTACCTCGCTGAATATAATTAAGTCACGGGTAGATAGGTTTCTGATTGATAAGGGAATTAAGGGTTATGGGGAGCAAGTGGATAAGTGGAACTGAACCACTATCAGATCAGCCATGATCTTATTGAATGGTGGGGCAGGCTTGAAGGGCTAGATGGCCTACTCCTGCTCCTATTTCTTATGTTTTTATGTTCTTATGGCATTAAACATAGAATGCCTAAAGTTAAAGTTTATTTATTAGTCACCAGTAGGCTTACATTGACACTTCGATGAAGTTACTGTGAAAACCCCCTGGTAGCCACACTCCGCTCCTGTTCAATTACACTGAGGGAGAATTTAGCACGGCCAATGCGCCTAACCTGTACATCTTTCGGACTGTGAGAGGAAACCAGAGCACCCGGAGGAAACCCACGCAGACATGGGGAAAATATGCAAACTCCACACAGACAGCGACCCACGCCGGGAATCAAACTTCGGTCCCTGGTGCTGTGAGGCAGCAGTGCTAACCATTGTGCCACCATGCCACCCCTACAGTGCAGAAGGAGGCTATTCAGCCCATCGAGTCTGCATCAACGATAATCCCATGCAGGCCCTATTCCCATAACCCCAAATATTTACCCTGCTAATTCCCTGACAGTAAGATCAACTTAGCATGGCCAATCAATCTGACCCACATATCTTTGTACTGTGGGAGGAAACGGGTGCATCCAGAGGAAATCCATGCAGTTACGAGGAGAATGTGCAAACTCCACATAAACAATGGCCTGAGGCCAGAATTGAACCCAGGTCCCTAGCTGTGAGACACCTGACGAAGGGACACCTGAGGAAGGGACACTGTTTCCAAAAGTTTGTGGGATTACTATCAAATAAACTGGTTGGACTACGACCTGGTGTTGTGAGACTTCTCACTGTATTAAGTTTAGCAGGGCTGGACAATGGTTGGATGCAGGGACAATGTTTCCTCAGGGGTGGGGAGGGGGGCGCATCTCAGGATACGGGGAAGGCCATTTATAGAAACCCATAGAAACCCTACAGTGCAAAAGGAGGCCATTCAGCCCATCGAGTCTACACTGGCACAATCCTACCCCAGGCCCTATCCCCACAACCCCACCTGTTTACCCCGCTAATCCCTCTAACCTACACACCCCGGGACATTATGGGCAATTTAGTATGGCCAATCAACTTAACCCACACATCTTTGGACTGTGGGAGGAAACAAAAGCACTTGGAGGAAACCCACGCAGACAGGGGGCGAATGTGAAAACTCTGCACAAACAGTGACCCAGCCGGGAATCAAACCCTGGTCCCTGGAGCTGTGAGGCAGCGGTGCTAACCACTGTGCTGCCGTGCCGCCCTTAGGACTGAGATAAGGAGAAATTTTTTCACCCAGAGGGTGGTGAACCTATGGAATTTTCTATCACAGAAAGCTGTGGATGCCAATTTATTGAATTAGGAAGCTTTCTAGGCTTTAGGGTCAAGAGGTATTAAGGCTGCACAGGAGTACGATGTTAAGTTAAGGATGAATGGTGGAGCAGGTTCGAAAGACCGTATGGACTACAACTGCTCCTTTTTTCTATATTTCTAAGCTTATCTCATGCGATTGTGGTGATCAATTTGTTACCCATCCCTAACTGCCTTTGAACTGAGTGAATAGCTCGGCCACTTCACAGGAGCAATTAGGTGTCAACCTGTGGGTCTGGACTCACATGTAGGCCAGGTAAGGACAGCATGTTCCCTTCCCTAAAGGATATGAGGCACAGAGGGGCTGGAGTAGGCCATTTGGCCCATCGAGCTGGCTCTGCCATTCAGTACGAACATGGCTGATCACACACTGCAATGCCTTTTTGACACGATGGTCAGGATCTTCTGGCTGTTCACGTCCCACCACCGCTGCTGCAAGTGAGGGTGAAGGATTTGGCGCTCAGCCAAATCCCATTGATTGCAGCCGGATTAGAGAATCCTGTCAGTGTGAATGGCAGGGAAATTTCAGCCAAGATCCCCAGGATTCTTTACATTATTGTTAATCAGAAATCTACCAGTCTCTACATTTAACACGCTCGATGACGGAGCTTCCACAGCCCTCTGGGGTAAAGATTCACCATCCTCTGTGTCAAGACATTTCTCCTCATCTCGGCTCTAAGTGCCTTCCCCCTTATTTTGAAACTGTGCCCCCTGGTTCCAATGCTCCAGACAAGGGAAACATCTACATTATCCATTCCTTTATGTATTTTGGGGGTTTCAATGAGAACCTCTCATTCTTCGAAACTCCAGAGAAAACAGGCCCAATTTGTTCAATCTCACGACACAAGACTGTCCCACCAAATCAAGAGCAAATCTGGTGAACCTTCACTGTACTTCCTCTATGCTAGTAATATCTTTTCTGAGGTTGGGGGATCAAAACTGCATTCAGTACTCCAGGTATGGTCTAACCCTGTTTCTATGCAATTGAAGCAACACACAACTCCCATACTCAAATGCTTTTGCGATAAAGACTAACATTCCATTCACATTCCTAATACCTTGTTGCCCCGGCACGTTAGCCTTCTGTGACTTATGGACAAGGACACCCAGGTCTCTTTGTGCATCTGCACTTTTTAATTCCTTACCAGTTAGGAAATACTCTGTTCCTTCCACCCAAGCAGATTACCTCACATCTCTCCACATTATATTTTGTCTGCCACGTTCTTTCCCACTCTCTAAATCTTCCCATAGCTTTACTGTGGCTGTAAAGGCAGACAGGTTGGTAGGACAGTTGGTGACTGTTGCTGTAGTCACCATCACTGAGACTACCATTGTGTTTCAAATTTATTTACTGAATTGAAGTCCCACCAAAGGGGTGGGTGGGGGTAAGGTGGGGATTGGTTGTGGGGGGGGGGTGCGCGGGGTGAAACTTGAACCTGTGTCCTGCCAGAACATGACTCCAACCAATTGTGTGCATTGTTGCTGCTTACCAATCACTGTTAGGTTGACGAACCATGTTTTTGAAAACTTGAAGAAGAGCGGGTTCATGGTGATCAGGTATTCCCCGCTGTCGTTCGCCGTCAGAGACCTCAGAGTGAGGACCCCCTCCGGGGATAGCGCTGCTTGGTCCACGTAGGCATTATTGACGTCTGTGACGTTGCCAATCCAGATGGCCACATCCTGCCTGTTAAACCTCCAGCTTCCACTCCTCACCTCCCAGGGGGTCTTGAGGTTGAGGAAGATATCTGCCCCCACTGCCACATCGAACTGCTGTCGTTTGTCTGCGATGGTAAAGGTCAGCGGTCTGACTGAAACACATCAATAGCCCCAGACAATGAGAAATGGCGGGGAGGGAGGGGGTGGGCAACGTCAACTTCCCAAACCACAACATTCTTTCGTCACAAAAATACACCTGATTCGTAAAATATCTGAAAGAACTTCACAAACATTTCAAAATGACCATCACGCAAAGTGAAATAAGATTCAGGTTCTATATATTATGTTACACTCTGAGCTGTATCAACATTGTCACAGAAAAATTACAGACATTTCAGAATGGTCATTCTAAATGGTGCAAATGTAGTTGGTTTTCTACGTCAATCAAGTTGCACTCTGAGGTGCTTCCATACAATTGTTATCCATGTAATATATTCACTGTATACGTTCAATGTGAGGGCAGCATGGTGGCACAATGGTTGGCATTGCTGCCTCGCAGCGCCAGGGCCCCAGGTTCAATTCCAGCCTCGGGTCACCGTCTGTGCAGAGACTGCATGTTCTCCCCGTGTCTGCGTGGTTTTACTCCGGTTTCCTCCCACACTCCAAAGGATGTGCAGTTTAGGTTCGTTGGCCAATGCTAAGTTGCCCCTTAGTGTCAGAGAGATTAGCAGGATAAATGCGTGGAATTAAGGGAGTAGAGCCTGGGTGGGTACAGGCTCAGTACAGGTACCCTTCTGTACTCTCGGGATTCAATGATTCTCAGACCCATACAACTCAAGGGGGTTGTGTACAATTCCCCTGCCCTCAGTTCACTGCAGCTGAAAGGTCTTAGACAGCAACCTTCTCCCATTGAGTCTCTGCAGCAGCTGGTCAGAACTTTAGTGTGTCCCTCAGCACGTAATTTTAACTTTATGCTTATTTATTAGTGTCACAAGCGGGCATACATTAACACTGCAATGAAGTTACTGTCTTTTAGTGGCCGCACCCTGGTACGCTGAGGGAGAATTTAACCAGCATCTAACCAGCACGCCTTCTGAAGTGCGGGAGGAAACCGGAGCACCCAGAGGAAACTCATGAAGACACAGGCAGACTCCACAGAGAAAGTGACCTAAGGAGGGAACTGAACCTGGGTCTCTGGCGCTGTGAGGCAGCAATTAACCACTGTGCCGCCGTGTAGGTCTGGGCTTTGGAATGTGCCAGTATGTAACACTCGGTCAGGGACTGCTCTTTGCACAGGAAGACCAACAAGTTTCGGGCAGACCAAAGAGCGTCTTTCACTGAGTTGATGACCCTCCAGCAGTAGGCTGATGTTGGTCTCAGTGAGCCTCCTTGGGAACAGCCTGTAGAGCACAGAATCCTGCTTCAAGGAGCTGCTGGGGTGAACCTCAACAACAAAAAAAAACTCTCTCTCCAGACTTTCCTTGTACAGGCACATTCCACAAAGAGGTGGACAATGGACTCTTCCTCACTACAATCACCTCGATGGCAAAACAAAACTGGCAGGTATAAAACAGCGCATGGAGCATTCTGCCTTAATGTAGATTGTTCATGCTAAGAGTATTGGGAATGTGTTAGAACATAGAAAAACTACAGCACAAACAGGCCCTTCGGCCCACAAGTTGCACCGATGATATCCATACCTACTAGGCTTACCTATAACCCTCAATTCTATTAAGTCCCATGTACTCATCCAGAAGTCTCTTGAAAGACCCTATCAAATTTACCTCCACCACCACCAGCAGCAGCCAATTCCACTCACCCACCACCCTCTGAGTGAAAAACTTACCCCTGACATCTCCTCTGTACCTACTCCCCAGCACCTTAAACCAGCCCTGGGAAAAAGCCTCTGAGAATCCACCCGATCAATACCTCTCATCATCTTACACACGGTTAAGGTGTTAGAGGCAGCTCAACATGCTGGAGGATGAACGTGGTAAGACCTGAATTCCGTTGCAGCTTCTGGAACTCAAGAGTTTGAAACGCTTTTCTCTGGGATGTTCTGCCTGACATGGAATGTGCGCCGTTAATGTCGAGAGTACTATTCACAGAGAAAGATACTGTCTGCTAAACGTGAAGCAGAGTTCCATTGCACGTTCAGTCTGAACTGTACTTTCTTTTGAAACAAATTTTAAGGCTAAGTTTTCTTTTGGAAAAGTCTGGCAACGTAATGACATGAATCCGCCCTTCACAAGAAGAGTGAGATATTAAACACTTACCTGCAGAAATGAATACAGTGCAGAGGAGCAGGGACAAGCCCTGGATTCGCATCTTGAAGGACTAAAGGGTTCTTTCTTGTTTAGTTCAGGCTTCGCTCTCTCTCCCTCTTTCTTTCACTCCAGGATCTCCCTTCTACTGCAGCTCAATGATGTTAAAAAATAAAACAAAAAACGGAGGACATACATGTACACACACATAAACACATACACGGCAGTGTGAGCGCTGGTCTACGTCCAGAGATTTTGTTCTTAATCTTCACTGCTGCACACTGCAGGCAGCCAAAACAACTCCCCTCCAGCGACCACCCCCCTCCCCACAAAAAAGGCAGGAAATCTAGGGGCTAGTACAATAATTTGTCACTTCCTTTCACAAGCCCTGCTTGTTTACATTGGCTTTATATTTCTGCATGGGATTTGAGTGTAGGGAGATAGTCTACCCCACCCACAAATCAGCTGCATTCGAACTGCAGATAAAAATATTAATCAGCTCGAAACAGGCTATATTAATAAACCATCTAAATGCAGAAAAATCCTTGGCTGCTGGCCTCATCTGAGTCATTCCCTTTTTTTCCTCTCCTTATTTTTTTTCCAACTTGCAGGGAACATTTTAAACGGTGCCCAGAAACTTTAACTCAGTCCCTGCCAAGTTGACTCTACATATGGTGTTAAAGTTAACTCAGGGAACCAACGGGGTGGGGTGGGGGTAGAAATAAAGATCTGGCTATTGTCGTCGACTGAGAGGTTTTTTTTTCACAAGCAGCTTGAGTTATCTTTGGCAGCCGCTTGATGAACTTGAGCCGTGTGCATTCCTTCCCTGGTGAGTAACACAAGAGGGAAGGATATCAAAGCCGGGTCACTCCCTTATGTGTGTGTGGGTGTTTTTAAAAAGAAACTCTTTGATGGGATATAGGTGGCGCAGGCAAGGCCAGCAGTTGCTGCCCATCCCTTAATTGCCCCCTTTGAAGAGAATGGCTTATGAGGGCCATTTTGGTGGGTATGTTGAGAGCCGTCTGCATTGCTGTGGGTCTGGAGTCTTAGGTAGGCCAGAATGGGTTAGGCTGGCAGATTTCCATTCACTAAAGGGACATTCGTGAACCAGATTTTTTTTACTATTGCTTTAATTCCAGACTTTGTTCTTAAACGCCCTCCAGCTGCCGCAGTGGGATTCAAACTCCTTGTGCACTCACCCCTCTCCCCAAGGCAAGCAAGAGCATCAGGAGGGCAGCACGGTGGCACAATGGTTAGCACCACTGCCTCACAGGCTTAGGGACCCAGGTTCAATTCTGGCCTTGGGTGACTGTCTGTGTGGAGCCTGCATGTTCTCCCTGTGTCTGAGTGGGTTTCCTCTGGGTGCTCCGGTTACCTCCCATAGTCCAAAGATGTGCAGTTAAGTTGATTCCAGAGGGTTGTGGGGGCCTGGAATGCACTGCCAAGTAGGGTGGTGGAAGCAGGCACGCTAGAGTTGTTTAAGGCTTACTTAGATAGGCACATGAGCGGACTAGAGAAGGAGGGATACAAAAGATTGTTCTAAATAAAATCAAGAGCCTTAGGACATTCCTGGGAATTAGACCGAGGGCCCGGGAACTGCAGAACACCCTCAACCTGCGCAACTGTGTGCCAGTCTGAGAAATAGTGGCACACAGTAATTTTTGAGGCATGTATGTAGTTTTAAGGTCTGAAATGTTATGACTGTAATTTGTATAGAACTGTAAAAAGGTTTAATTCTGCACTGTTTGCAATTCAAAGACATGTAGATTTGCAATGGTTTATTTGAGATTTTTATGAATAAAGTATATTTTTGGAAAAAAAAATCAACAGATTCCTATGGACCGTCCAACATATTTCACGGCTCACCTGTCTTACATTTGAGCTTCTGGGGATTCCGTGAATGTCTGTATAAGTTGTGCATGTTGATTGACGTCTTTTTTTTAATCCACAGGTGATTCAGTCCGCCTTGTTGTCCAACAAGGTGCATACACGCGGTGGGTCGTGCGAAGGCTGCTCTTGGATGTTGCTTCGAGAGTTACCTAGTGCTTCACGTCGTTAGCGTACGCTTAAACTGGACCAGCTGATGGGCAACACGACAGCTCAGTGACTATCACTGTTTGCTGTGCAGATACATGGATTTGGGTCGGTGTCTGTGGGAGTTTGCATATTCTTCCCATGCTTGCGTGGGTTTTCTCCGGGTGCTCCGGTTTCCTCCCACACCCCAAAAACGTGCTCTTAGGTTGATTGGTGTTAACAAATTGCCCCTAAATTAGGCGTCCCGCAATCTGGTTATGATTCCTTTATTGTGGAGTCCAATAGGCGTAGACAAAGGTCATAGGTAGAAGAGGGCACTCACAATGTTAAAATGGCGGTGCGGGCTCATTGGGCCGAAGGGCCTGTTTCCTGTGCTGTGTTGTTCTTTGTTATTTGTTCTTTGATTGGCCATCTAAATTGCCCCTTAATGTTAGGAAGATTAGAAGGCTAAATATGTAGGGTTACAGGGATAGGGCCCGAGTGGGATTGTTGTCTGCGCAGGCTCAATGGGCTGAATGACCTCCTTCTGCCCTGCACAGATTCTATTATTCAATGAAGTCCTCGTACCATTACACCACCCAACCCCTCAATGTGGATGCTGAATGTTGAACCTGCTGTGAAAGTCAGCCAGGTTAAAAATTACTGCTGCTGGGGAGGCCATTCAGTCCATCATTTCAAATAAAGGACCCTCCAGCCCAATTTCACTACTGGTGGATTCATTAGATCAGTGCTTTGCCCAGCACTGGCTCTTGGGGTGAGGAATAGTGGGATCCTGACAACCCACAGTAAAGGGGTGCTACAACTAAGTCTACAGTACTCAGGTAGAAGTAATTGTGTTGGATATTATTCACCCTCTATCAAGAAGAAATTGATATATTTATGTGAGAATTGATTGCTCTTTGGTTCCTTCCTCCCCAAAGCACTATTTGTTCCTGAAATTTGTAAAAGTGCATCGCAACACATGTCAACTTGAATAAGTTAGGAAGTCCAATAGAATTCAACTTTTCTCCCAACAGCAGGTTCCACTCAGAGATGCCTTGGTACAGTAGCACGCACTTGGAACCCGCATTTTACATTCCATGTGAGATGCACAGCTCGAGGGCAAAGCATTTTGAAATGAATATTACAGAAAGTTCAATAGAATTCAACTTATCTCCATTTGGTGTGTTCCATTCCGAGGTGCCTTAAAGCAATTTCAACACACTTGTGATGTCACTGTGTCTTCAAGAGATGTATTTAAGTTATGTTCTTGTGCAGGATCTGTTGTAACAGTGTGATGCACTTGGAACCATTCTGTTTGTAACAGGCACCTGTACTGTTGCTGCAGCAGCATAATTGCTGAATCTGAACTAATGCTGTCCTGCTGTTCTTGGTGTTGCCCTGGGATTTTTCAGGGTGGTGTTTGATTGGGTGATTGACAGGTATGGTCATGTGATGGGGTGAAGCTAGGCTTACATGGAGAAATTCCAACTTAGTTGGTTGTTCGATGTTTGTTTTGAGTTCAGCAAGAGTAGTGCCTCTCTTTTGCCCTCTCTGAAGTTGGAGACTGGAATCTGCTACAAGGTAAATTTCTTTCTCAGAGATTCTGCTGCTTAAGAGTGGATTTTTCTCAAGAGTTGCCATTTTGGAGAGAGAGAGGTATCCCTTTCTGTTTCTGAAGCCTGGAGGCTGTGAGCTGCAAGAGACTAGCTTTACGTCTCTGAAGGTTTGTTGATTTGAGGACATATCCTTCTCTGGAAACTGCGGTCTGGATCTCTGTCCACAAGTCAAAAGTCTGAAAATCCAGCATCATGCTAACATCTTTGGTTTCTGTGCTAAAGAATTCTGAAGAAGGGTGTATGTCTATGGCTACTGCTTTAAATTGGAACAATAGAGATAGATTAGCCATTAAGAATTATATCTTGTCATGTTTAAGTATTTCAATTGGCAAAAGTTACACAAATTATTTTTTGTTATAATTCAATGATATTCTTAAATAGAATTTGTTATTGATTAAAAAAAAACTTCCTAGTGTGTTATCATAGAATCCCAACAGTGCAGAAGAAGGCCATTCAGCCCATCAAGTCTGCGCCGGTACAATCCTACCTAGGCCCTGTTTCCATAGCCCCACACAACCCCTGACACGAATGGGCAGTTTAACACGGTCAATCTAACCCACAGATCTTTGGACTGTGAGAGGAAACTGGAGCACCTGGAGGAATCCCACGCAGACACAGGGAGAATGCGCAAACTCCACATGGACAGTGACCCGAGGCTAGGGTTGAACTTGGGTCTCTGATGCTATGAGGCAGTCGTACTAGCTACTGTGCTATGTGCCAGCCCACTTGAATCATACCTGGAGTGAAACACCTTTTCCTCATCTAAGTCGAAGTTAGGGTCCAGGCTAACTTCATATAAAATACCTTCCGGTCTGGTCTTGGTATGCGCAATGTATTTTCCATGTCAGACACACAACCTGAGGGGGTTCCACACAATTCCCAGCCCCCTACTATGGCTGGAGGTCCTAAGGCAGTGACCCTTTGTCACCTGTGACAGCTGGCCCAATGTTTCTCCCCCATCCCAGTGTGCATCACAACACGTGAAAATCGGGGCATGTAAGCCAAGAATTCACATTGAGATTGTGGCACCACTGGTGAAGGATTTGCAGGCATCAGAGAGGGTACTGGGGAGAGTGGTAACAATTATACAGGAGATGAGGAACCCCTGTCACCCAACAATCTGGGCTAGAAAAAGAGTTTATTTAATTGCCACAAGTAGGCTTACATTAACACTGCAATGAAGTTACTGTGAAAATCCCTTAGTCGCCACACTCACTCAGGTACACTAAGGGTCAATTTAGCATGGCCAGTGCACTTAACCTGCATTTCTTTGGACTGTGGGAGGAAACCGGAGCACCTGGAGGAAACCCACGCAGAAATGGGGAGATTGTGTAGACTCCACACAAACAGTGATCCAAGCTGGAATCGAACCCAGGCCTCTGTGAGGCCGCAGTGCTAACCACTGTACCACCATGCTTGGCTGTCCTTGGCAGAGAAAGGGTTAAAGGCAGGTTTAGTGGAGGTTTGTGAGGGCACAGTTTTGACCAGAGTTGAGAGAGAAAAAATCTCCCTCACAGCCAGGTGTGAACCAGTAACCAAAGGACACAGATTCCAGAGAATTGTACAAGGAAACATGAGAGCTTTGGGCAGGGCTCGTTCTGTTTCGTGAACAGTTCTGTTCAGGAATCATTGGTGGAAAGTTCAACAAAAAATTGAGTAAGTCCTCAAAAAGGAATTGTGTGAAACAAATGTGGGAAAGTGGCGCAGAGATAATGGCGAAATAACTTAGCATAATGATTTTTTAAAAGTACTTGGTTAGAATGAGCAGTGAAACACTCCTCACTCCTGCTGGGACCAGATGAAAATTATTATGAAATTGAGTAGAGAGGTCAACAGAGATTATCTCTGTGTATCTATATTTGTGTGTGTGTATTTGTGTCTGCGTCTATTTGAAAAAAGGATCAGATTGCACTGAATCAGCTGTATTCTGAACTGAGGAAGCCCCGACATGTTTTACAGTGACTGAGGTCCCAAATGTGCAGCACAAGTATCAGAGACTGCAGACAGATAAACGGCTTTTATTAAGGGTTAGGTATTGACCAGCACGTGGCATGTAACTAACCCATTCTTTGAAATTCTCTTTCAGTAATCTACTTTATCATCAACTTTGATTTCTGCGCTTCAATTGTTGCAAGTCAGACTGGAACCTGCTGTCTTTCAAATCAGAATCAGTGCCCTATCGGCTGAACCACATCTGACACAGGCAAGCTAGGGCTAACTGACACACGCACACACACAGCACGTGCACACACACAGAACATACATACACATACAGATGCGTACACATAAATATAGGGACACACACAAACTCAGATACAATCATGCAGTCATATGCACACACACACAGAGAGGGAGACACACAGACACACAAGCATGCAGCGATAGACACACACATTCAGCCAACATACAGACTGTGATACAGAAAAATACAGAGAGATAGACACACACACACACACGCACACTCAGGCATAGGCACAGAGACATAAACACAGAGATACACAGACACACGCAAACATACATTCAAACAATACACACATTCACAGACTCGTAGACAGGCAGTGCCATATACCAGCAGACACACATAATCAAACTCATACAGACATGCTCAGACACAAATACACAAAGAGGCACACATGGACACATGCAGCAATGGACACAAACAGGAACAGAGACACCGGGAACAAGATACAAAAATGCATATATACAGATGCACATATATGTGCATGCACGAATGCAGACACACATACACAGACATAGATAGTCACACGCACACACAGGGCCACACACAGATGCACAAACAGAGATGGAGAGAAACACACATAGAGGCACAGGCAGAGAGATGCACATAGAGATAGATACTCAGAGATAGAAAGACACAGTCACAACCACACACAGACACCCAGGCACACATTCTTACAAACAAACATACACACAGAGAGACACACAGAAACATAGAGAGAGACACAGAAAGATACAGAGACGTACATATATACACCCAGGCACACAAAGATGTCAGGCTCCTATTTATTGACTACAGTTCAGTCTTCAACAGCATTAGTCCTATGAAACAATCTCCAAACCCTGTGGTCTGGGCCTTGACTCCTCTCTCTATGACTGCATCCTGAACCCACAGACCACAATCAGTAATGATAGGCAACAACACCTCCTCCACAATCATCGTCAACACCGGTGCTCTATAAGCCCCTACTATACTCCTTATACATCTATGACTGTGTGGCCAAATTCCCCTCCGACTCAATTTTCAAGTTTCCTGACTGTACCACCATAGTGGGTTGGATCTCAAACAATGACGAGACAGAGTATAGGAATGAGATAGAGAATCTGGTGAACTGGTGCGGCGACAATAATCTCTCCCCTAATGCCAATGAAATGAAGGAGATTGTCACTGACTTCAGAAAGTGTAGAGGAGAACATGCCCCTGTTTACCTCAACGGGGACAAAGTAGAAGTGGTTGAGAGCTTCAAGCTTTTAGGCATCCAAATCACCAACAACTTGTCCTGGTCTCCCCCATGCCAACACTATAGTTAGGAAAGTCCCCAACACCTCTACTTTCTCAGCAGACTAAGGAAATTTGGCATGTCAGCTCTAACTCTCACCAACTTTTACAGATGCACCATAGAAAGCATTCTTTCTCATTGTATCACAGCTTGGTATGGGCTCCTGCTCTGTCCAAGACCACAAGGAACTACAAAAGGTTGTGAATGTAGCCCAATCCATCACTCAAACCAGCCTCCATCCATTGACTCTGTCTACACTTCCCGCTGCCTTGGAAAAGCAACCAGCATCATTAAGGACCTCACGCACCCCGGACATTCTCTCTTCCACTTTCTTCCTTCGGAAAAAAGATACAAAAGTCTGAAGTCGCGTATCAACCAACTCAAGAACAGCTTCTTCCCTGCTGCCGTCAGATTTTTGAATAGACACATCTTACATTAAATTAATTTTTCTCTACACCATAGCTATGACTGTAACACTACATTCTGCACTCTCTCGTTTCCTTCTCTATGAATGGTATGTTTTGTCTATATAGCACACAAGAAACAATATTTTCACTGTATACTAATGCATGTGACAATAATAAACTAAATCAAATCAAAAGCACATGCACACACACAGACATAGAATCACAGACACACATGCACACACGCAACGGCAGAAGTGACACCGTCATGATGTGGGTATGCCGGCGTTGGACTGGCGTAAACACAGTAAAAAGTCTGACAACACCAGGTTTTAGTCCAACCTATTTATTTGATAATATTCTCACTAGCTTTCGAGGGGACAGCCTCTTCGTCAGGTGAATGGAGAGTTCTGGCCTCAGACAGAGCATATGCTCTGTCTGAGGCCAGAACTCTCCATTCACCTGACGAAGAGGCTGTCCCCTCGAAAGCTAGTGAGAATATTATCAAATAAATAGGTTGGACTAAAACCTGGTGTTGTCAGACTTTTTACTAGAAGTGACACCCACAGAGACCGACATGTACAGACAGGCAGACAAACATGCACACATACACAAACAAGAGACACACTATCTCTCTCTCTCTCTCTCACACACACACACACACACACGCACTCACAGACATGCGGGGGGGCAGATACATAGAGAGACGAAGACACACACAAGGAGTGACATGGACAAACACATGCAGACACACAAACAGACACCCAAAGATACAGACTCACACACAAACACAGACACTCACACAGTCAGACACTCACACAGAGAATCAGACAGGGGGACACATACGCAGAGACATACAAACAGAGGCAGAGACATACACACATGGGCAAGCATATGAGCATGCACTACGGGAGATATATACACAGACAAACATACAAATACACATGAAAAATACACAAAGAAAGCCACACAGAGGCACACAGGCAGACACTTAGAATCACACAGGAAAAGGGGCATGCACACACAGGCACTAACACAAAGGCATGTACATAGGCATACACAGACAGACACAGGCACTTAGAGGCACAAGTATACTGAGACACACACTGATGGGACTCATAAACACTCACATACACACACAGAGACAAAAGAATAATGTACATATGGAGACACAAACAGACAGAGACACAGAACCACACAAACATACGCCAGAGAGATGCATACTGATAAATAACACAAAGATACGCATGAAGGCATGCGCAGACAGACACGTGTACACTGAAGCATAGACAGACTGAAGCATGTATGAATACAAACTGATGAGATACAGAGGCACATGCAGGCACATACAGAGAGACACACACAGACACACAGACAGACAGACACGTGGGGCAGGATTTTACAGCCTCGAAACCATAAAATCTAGCTGAAGTTCAATGGACCTTTCCATGATCCGCCCCACCCACTACGATTCCTGTGAAATTCCGACCATTCACTCAGAGATAAACACACATGCAGACAGATACACACAGAAACACACAAAGCTTCACACCTCCGCACACACACAGCACAGAGATTCACAAAAATCACACACACACACATACATACACAGACATGTAGACACATATATGCACACAGACTTTCTCAGAAGACTAAGAAAATTTGGCATGTCAGCTGCAACTCTCACCAACTTTTAAAGATGCACCATAGCGAGCATTCTTTCTGGTTGTATCACAGCTTGGTATGCCTACGGCTCTGCCCAAGACCGCAAGAAACTACAAAAGGTCATGAATGTAGCCCGATCCATCACGCAAACCAGCCTCCCATCCATTGACCTTTTGTCTGTATAGCGCGCAAGAAACAATAGATTTTAATGTGACAATAATAAATCAAATCAAATCAAAAACACACACACAGAGGCACACACAAACACACACACTGAGGGAAGACCCATTCATATGTGTAGCTACATTATCTTGCACTCCCCTCCTCACTGACTTATGTGAATCACATGTTGTTTCTGAGATCCATGAGGCACAGCCTAGGCTGTTAGGTTTTAGTGAATGTCCCTCTCCTGTTATATTATCATGTACTCTCCTCTCTCACACTGTGAACTAGTTGCTGCTGTATTCGATGGACCTGATGACAGGAGGCAGGCAATTCCTGAGCTAAAGGGGAGTCTGACTCACCTGTACAGGTTCTGCACTCATTCTCACTCACTGAGCAATTCAGCGACTGTGTCAATATTCACTTTCAAAGGGTGTTGGATACATAAACAGAAAGTAAATTACGGTGAAGGAGTGCGAGAAAATAAATAATTTCAGGAGCTCAACTGACAGTGCATGTGCAAAAAACTAAAGTCATTTCAGGAGCAGCTGGGTGCAGCCATGGAAAAGATTTTTAATCTGGATGAATGACTTGATTTTAAAAGTGTCTCTTCTTCTACCTATTTCTCCGTCTTGGGAATGAAGTGACACAACGCCACTCTCTGCTGGCGGATCAACGCTACTGCACAAGTGGAGGGCAGAGATCAGCCGGGATTCAATGAAGGGGGTCAGGCAGATTCACACAGCATCAATCAATAATAACAGGAGCATCGACATCAACACAGCCACAACTGCGGAGATTGGGAGCGTTTAATGTAACTCGGAGGAAAACCTGTAAAGTGTCTGAAACCATTTTAAAGAACTCTGAAGACTTTGATAAACTACTTGACAAAGTACATTGAACATGCGGTCTGCAAAAAAGCTAAAGAAAGTAAAACAGATACTTTTAAAGAGGATAAGCAAAACAATTAACAGTTTGTTTAAAAAAACAGCAGTTCCTTTACGGTAAATAAGATGACAGCTCAGTAGATAACTGAGAAGTGATGTTGTAACCTTCCTGATGAAGACTCAGTGCACACTGTCAATGAGATGGGAGTCTCTGAAGTCTTTAACGTTCTGATGGGTAGTGACAGGGTAGATGTGGAGAGGATGTTTCCTCTTGTGGGAGAATCTAGAACTGGGGGCATTGTTTAAAAAATAAGTAGAACAGGAGACTATATTTCCCTCTGACGGCAGTGAGTCTCTGGAACTCTCTTTCACAAAAGGCAGTGAAGGCAGAGCCTTTGAACTTTGTTTTAAGGCAGAGGTGAATGGACTCTTGGTAAACAAAGGGATCATTGCTTATCGCACCATGGTGACACAATGGTTAATCCTGCTGCCCAACAGCACCAGGAACTCAGGTCACTGTCTGTGTGGTGTTTGCACATTCTCCCCATGTCAGTGTGGGTTTCCTCTGAGTGCTTGGGTTTCCTCCTTCACTCCAAAGATGTGCATGTTAGGTTGATTGGCCATACCAAATTGCCCCTTCATTCCAGGGGAATTAGACAGCTAAATAGGTGGGGTTACAGGGATAGGGCCTTGGGAGGGATTGTTGTCGGTACAGACTCAATGGGCCAAATGGCCTCCTACTGCACACTAGCGATTGTGTGATTCTATGATTCTAGGTGAGTGCAGGTTTGAGGTTACTATCAGATCAGCTATGATCTTATTGAATTGCAGAACAGGCTCAAGGGGCTGAATGGCCTCCTCCTTGTTGTGGTGTATTTGTATATATTAATGGCTTCAAGTAGGTAAGACATTGCAGAAAGTTGGGGGTGGTGATCCAGGAGGAGGTTGCAAAGGCTATACTTGCTAGTGCATTCTTCCACCTCACAAGTTCTCACATCGAACTACATCGTTAAATATTCTGCCCATTCATTTAATCCCTGTTGTTATATCACTCTTCAGAGGCTCTTTGTATCATCCTCACAGTTTATCTTTGCATCTACTACCACCCTGAAACAATAGTGACTGCTAACTCATCAAAAGTAATCAATTTTCCACAGGAGAACCAGCTATGAGGTGCAGGGAGGTTTGGTGTTGAAGAGCTTTGGAAAACATAGGCCCGGAGTTCTTCACAAGCCGTGCTATACTGACCATAAATTATCTTCCAAATCATTCACACAATCCATCGCAAAGATTATTTCCTTAATTTCATTTGCTTAATTTTCATTTCGATGAATCAATCTGACTTGCTACAAGTGTCCCTCTGGGGAGCTTCTTCCATACATTTTCTCCCACACACAGTGACATATTGTTCGTGTAAATTAGTTTTTAATTTACTCCTTAACAAATTCATGGCCTCAGGATCCTCTGTTCAGGATGGTGTGGAACCCGCTATCCTGGTTTATATTATTGAATCCACTTGGAAACTGAAAATTTGCAATCCAAGCTACATCCCCACAAAGGTATCATTGACATAAGACAAAGGGGCTAATTGTTAATGGTGCCATTAGAGAATGACAAGTGTTAATAGTGATAACCACCGAACCATCATGGGCAGCATGGTGGCACAATGGTTAGCACTGCTGCCTCACAGCGCCAAGGACCCAGATTCGATTCTCAGCTTGGGCCACTGTCTGTGTGGAGTTCGCATGTTCTGCGTGGGTTCCCTCCGGGTGCTCCGGTTTCCTTCCACATTCCGAAAGATGTGCTGATTCAATGCATTGACCCAAACAATCGCCAAACTGTGGCAACCAGGGGAATTTCACAGTAACTTCATTGACAGTATTAATGTAAGCCTTATTTATGACTAATAAATAAATAAACTGCTCCTCATAGCACCAGGGACCCAGGTTCAATTCCTGGCTTGGATCACTGCCTGTGCGGAGTCTGCACATTCTCCTCGTTTCCACAGTAACTTCATTGCAGTGTTAATGTAAGCCTACTTGTGACAATAATAAATAAACTAAACTAAACTAGTGGCAAAGGTAGGATATCAGAATGTGTTAATAAGAAAACCGAGATCAATACTCAATGGGAGCAAAACTGAATGACTTGGGATAATGACCATGTGGGGGAGGACTGGGGTATTGTTGGGACAAGCAGGGGAACTGAATAGAGAAAATAAAAGGGATGTCAAGATGGAGGGCAAAGTTCACAGAGCAAAGTTGTTTAACTCAATGTTGGATCCTGAGGTTGTGACGTGTCTAATCAAAGGTGAGGTGTGTTAGGCTTCACTGGAGCATTGCAGCAGAGTAAGAAGCCTCACAACACCAGGTTAAAGTCCAACAGGTTTATTTGGTAGTACAAATCACTAGCTTTTGGAGAGCTGCCCTTTCATTAGATGAGTGAGAGTTCTGTTCACAAACAGGGTATATAAAGACACAAACTCAAGTTACAGAATAATGGTTGGAATGCAAGTCTTTACAGGTAATCAAGTCTTAAAGGTACAGACAATGTGAGTGGAGAGAGAGAGCCAAGCACAGGCCAAAGAGATGTGTATTGTCTCCAGCCAGGACAAGAGATTTGTATTGTCTCCAGCGAGGACAGTTAGCGAGATTTTGCAAGCCCAATCAAGTTGAGGGGTTACAGATAGTGAACCCAAGATCCTGGCTGAGGCCACCCTCATGTGCGTGGAACTTGGCTATCAGTCTCTGCTCAGCGACTCTACATTGTCATGTGTCGTGAAGGCCGCCTTGAAAAATGCTTACCCAGAGATCAGAGGCTGAATGCCATGACCGCTGAAGTGTTCCCCAACAGGAAGAGAACACTCTTGCTAGTGATTATCAAGCGGCGTTCGTTCATCCGTTGTCATAGTGTCTGTATGATCTCCCCAATGTACCATGCCTTGGGACATCCTTTCCTGCTGCATATCAGGTAACAATGTTGGCCGAGTTGCAAGTGGATGTACCCTGTAGCTGGTGGATGGTGTTCTCACGTGAGATGATGTCTTCCATGTCAATGATCCGGCTCATCTTGCAGAGGTTGCTGTGGCAGGGTTGTGTGGTGTCGTGGTCACTGTTCTCCTGAAGAATACACATCTCTTTGGCCTGTTTTTGACCCTTTCTCAGCTCATATTGTTGGTACCATTAGGGCTTGATTACCTTTAATTGCATTCCAACCATTCTTTTATAAATTGAGTTTGTGTCTTTATATGCCCTGTTTGTGAACAGAACTCCCACTCACCTGATGAAGGGGCTACACTCCGAAAACTAGTGACTTGTGCTACCAAATAAACCTGTTGGACTTTAACCTGGTGCTGTGAGACTTCCTACTGTGTTTACCCCAGTCCAACACTGGCATTTCCACAGCATTGCAGCAGGCCAAGGAGAGACACGTAGATGCCGTGTTGGAATGGCAAGTGACCAGAAGTTTGGGATTATGCTTGCAGATGGAGCAAAGGTGTTCCGCAAAGTGGTCACCAATCTGCATTTAGTTTCGCCAATGTAAAGGATTGGCACTGGGAGAAGCGAATATGGTCGGCCCAATTGGAGGAATACTGTTCCCATGCTGCCCCCTTCTGTATCTTTTCAGAATTACATGAGCAACACGAATATTTGAAAGACCCTTGCTCTGGCGTTGCTTGGTGATTCAATTAATTTGGGATTTCTGCTTTTGTCACTGATAAAAATACATTTCATTCTGGTGTCTTCGTTTCTTGGGCAGATTCACTGATGAATGTTGGGTTATTGTGACCCATCACTATTGCAGCAGGTCGGTCATCTTTACTTCGATATCTTGCAATCTTTTCACAAACTTTGAAAAAGAAAGGAGATACACTGTATAAGAGAGAGTTCTTCTGCTTTTTTCCCTATCGTACATCTGCACGCAGGCATTGACCAATCCAACTCAAGAGAGGAACACAGCAAGCCATGACATAAATTTCCATTTCTTTAACATTTACAATTGCATCATGAATCCCTTTGGAATTTGTTCCTCATGAGAACTACTCTGAGGCGAATCACAAAATTCATCCAAATGAACACCCTCAGTAAAGATGAGAAAGAACAAATAATCCTCAGCAAAGCAGAAACCTGAATTTTGGATGTGGTAAGGATTTATAATTGTTACATCAGTACAGGGCCTTCTGCTTCTGATGCAGGGACATCAGTTCATAATCCCAACCACAGCAGCTGGGAATTTAAAATGAGCTAACAAATTATATCGGGATTGCAAAAACACATAGCAAAAATGACGGAAGTGAAATGACTGGGTTGTTGGTTCAATGTACCTTGTGTGATACGGCACTGTGCCATAGAATCATAGAACCCTACAGTGCAGAAAGAGGCCCTTCGAGTCTGCACCAACCACAATCCCACCCCCGCCCAGCCCCCATATGCCTACATATTTTACCCACTAATCCCTCTAACCTAAGCATCCTAGTACACTCAGGGGCAATTTTCAGCATGGCCAATCAACCTAACCCACACATCTTTGGACTATGGGAGGAAACCGGAGCACCCGGAGGAAACCCACGCAAGCACGAGGAGAATGTGCAAACTCCACACAGACAGTGACCTGAGCCGGGAATCGAACCCAGGTCCCTGGAGCTGTGAAGCAGCAGTGCTAACCACTGTGCAACTATGCCACCCATAATATATAAGTAATATATTTTAATCATGTTTCTCAGCAGGATATTTCAAGCAGGGCCCTAGCACATTTTCTTGGTTCCATGTTGTCTGCAACTGGTATCCATTATTGCTGCTGATATAATTGATATCATGTTGATTTTAATCTACAGTGGTTACCACTACCCCCTCACAGCGCCAGGGAACCGGGTTCAATTCCTGGCTTGGGTTACTGACTGTGCGGAGTCTGCACGTTCTGTGGGGGTTTCCTCCCGGTGCTCCAGTGTCCTCCCCCGCTCTGAAAGATGTGCTGGTTAGGTGCATTGGCTGTGGCAATTCTCCCTCAGTGTACCTGAACAGGCACTGGAGCGTGATGACAAGGGGATATTCACAGTAACTTCATTGCAGTATTAGTGTAAGCCTACTTGTGACACGAATAAATAAACTTGAATAAACTTAAAATTTAATGCAGTGTTCTATGGAGTTTATGGACCTTTTTAAGATTGCTGGGTGGAGCTTGACTGGGGGATGATTGACAGGTCAGGTGATATGCCGGGGGACAGCTATTTTTTAGAGCATTCCAAGTTTTTAGTTTTGTTTCTCAGTTGCTGCCAGAAGCTGGTGGAAGAAGGCAGTGCCTCTGTCTTCCTCCCTCTCTCTACAGGCTTTTTAGAAAGTTCCAGGACTGGGAAGCCTCAGAGATTTAATCCAGCCTTCAAAGGACCAAATCACAGCAAATGTTAAAAAGCTGTAAAATCCAGAATCACGTGAGCATTCTTGTTTCTGTGCTAGCTCTGACGAAGGGTGTGTGTCTGTGCGATAGTATTTAACTTGAAACAGCAGAGATAGCTAGCTGCTAGGAGTATACTGTGTTAAATCTTATAACTGACAAAAGTTATACTAATCCTTTTTGTTATATTTTAATTGTTCTTAAATGAACTTTGTTTAATAAATGCTTCCTAGTGTGTCATTTGAATCATACCTGGAATGAAACACATTGTGCACACCCAAGCCCAAAAATCAGATGTAAAACTTAGGGTCTTGGCTAACTTCACAAAACACCTTGAAGTTTCCGGTCTGAGTCTTAACATGTGACATGTGTCTCCTGACCCACACCATTTTAAATCCCCCTTAAAATGGTTGAGTAAGGATTTAATTGTAAAAGCACAGCAAAGGTACAGTGGCTATTTGGTAGTGTGCACAACTTAGAAGCATAGAATCATAGAATCCTATGACTTGACTGTTGCTGAAAAAAAGAGACATGCTGCCAAAGCTTTATGTTTTGCATTGATCAGGAACATTGGCAAAAATGATAAAGGGAATAACAATTTATACTACACGCCAAGAGAGTGCTGACTGATTGGCATGTGGACTCTGCTTGGTAGAGGCATTGCCACGGATAACACATCAGTTAACTGGCAACTAACAGTTAACTGCAAAGCTTTGTTTAAAGTCAAACCAGGCAATTTGACTCTGAATGGTCAAGACATTGCCTGGAGACATGCACCAAGGAATAGCTGTGATCCATTTTGGTGAATTGGAAAAGGCCCAATGTGTGTACATCTGCAAAAGATAGGACTCTGTGTGTGAGTATGTGTGTATATATAGATATATTGCAAGAATAAAGAAGGAAACTACTACTACTGGGTAGCACGGTAGCACAGTGGTTAGCACTGCTACTTCACAGCTCCAGGGTCCTATCGATTCCCGGCTCGGGTCACTGTCTGTGTGGAGTTTGCACGTTCTCCTCATGTCTGCTTGGGTTTCCTCCGGGTACTCCGGTTTCCTCCCACAGTCCAAAGGTGTGCAGGTTAGGTTGAATGGCCATGCTAAAATTGCCCCTTAGTGTCAGAGATGTGTAGGTTAGCGGGATTAGTGGGTATAATATGTAGGGATATGGGGATAGGGCCTGGGTGGGATTGTGTTCGGTGCAGACTCGATAGGCCGAAGGGCCTCTTTCTGCACTGCAGGGTTCTCTATGATTCTCTACGACTACTTTCAGAAGATTCCACTGGTAGGATCTTCCAGTCTCACTGAGAGCGAATCCTGCTATGGGTTCCCCGGTGGCAGAGTGTGCGAATAACAGAAATCCCATTGGAGCAGCAAGGCCAGAAGATCCCGCAACCAGCCAACGGCAGGCTGCCTTCACCATCACCAAACGGTGTGGGGTGGGACAAAAAAAAACTCACCCACAATATCATTAAATGTTTATAAATAAATTTGAATTAAAAACTCGAGCTTCAAATAAATAGAATAATAATATTAACAATAACCTGAGGACATTAATGACAACCAGTAACATTAAAACTGAAAAAAAAGTCAGAAACTTACGTTTTTCACATCCTATCCAGACGCATATCAGCAGGATACACAGGAGAAAGAGTAGTGCCAGTACACCAAATGCTATTCCGACATAACTCCCTATCCCTGCACAGTGAGATAATAGTAAGAATAAGATCACCATCACGCCAATATTAAATGTCAACTTTAAGGGGTGAGAAAATGCTTGTTAATTTCCCTGACTTTACAACAAACAGCTACAACTTGCATTTATTTATTGCCTTTAACACGTGAAAATTCCCCAAAGTGCTTCAGTGGAGTCCCATCCAACACAGATTGGCACTGAGATAAATAAGCAAAAGCTTTGTTGAAGAGGTAGGTTTGAACCAGATCCTTAAAGCGATGGAGAGGTGTCAGATTTGAGGTTGCAATTGCAGAATTAGACCCTTCACGCCAGCTAGAAATACTGGAGCTAAAATGATCAGACATCTGAACCAGAGGCCTAAGACATGACTGTTGCTGAAATAAAGAGACATGCTGTCGAAGCTTTATGTTTTGCATTCATCAGGAACACTGGCAAAATCTTTGAGCGCTCAGAGGTTGGAGGAGGGAGCACAGACTGAGATCATGCAGGGAATGATAGGCAAGAGGGTTAAAAAGCAGTTGAAATCATTGCTTATACAGAACCCAGAGGAAATGCAGATCAATGAAGACCAGGACAAGGTGTAAAGGGTATCAGTTCATCCTCCTCCTGTGATGAACGAACAATAGGAGACTTTGTCTTAACAACTGAGGGCTGGAAAAGTGTGAAGTGCAAACAGTCAGAATGAACTAATGAGAAAGGAGTGGATTTGGGTCTAGGGGAGTTGCTCTTGTGGAGAACCTGTAAATTCTAGGTATAATTTGAACTTAAATCCTGATGGTGTTCATTTGATTCTAATCCTTTCGGCCACAGCAGACAGTTTGGTGAAGTAACTCATGAAACCTTAAATAAAGTACAGATTATTAGTTACCAAACACAAGGCAAGGACTTGACACCATACTATGCCTCTTGCTTCCTGGTTCAGCCGTGGGTGCAGGTTGACACTTGGGGCATGATTTTACAGCCTCGCTCGAGCAAGATCAGAAATTCCTGCCCAAGGTCAATGGACATTTCCGTTGTCCACCCCTCACCTGCTCCAATGCTGTGGTAGGCAAGGCAGTAGAATTCCAGCATTCCCCCACCCCCTTCCCCCTACTCCCCTTCCCCCTGCTCCCCTCTCCCCGCTCCCCCTCACCCTCCCCTCCCCGCTTCCCTCTCCTCTCCCTCCTCCCCAGCTCCCCCCTCCCTCCCTTCCATGCTCCCCCTCTCCCTCCCCTCCCTCCCCTCTCCCTCCTCTCCTCCCCCTCTCCCTCCCTCCCCTCTCCCTCCTCTCCCCTCTCCCTCCTCTCCCCTCTCTCCCTCCCTCCCCTCTCCCTCCTCTCCCTCCTCTCCCCTCTCCCTCCTCTCCCCCCTCCCTCCCCTCCCCTCCTCCTCCCCTCTCCCTCCCTCCCTCCTCCCCTCTCCCCTCCCTCCCTCCCCTCCTCCCCCTCCCCTCCCTCCCTCCCCTCCTCCCCTCTCCCCTCCCTCCCTCCTCCACTCTCCCCCTCCCCTCCCCTCCCCCCTCCTCCCCTCTCCCCCTCCCTCCCTCCTCCCCTCTCCCCCTCCCCTCCCTCCCCCTCTCCCCCTCCCTCCCTCCTCCCCTCCCTCTCCCCCTCCCCTCCCTCCCCCCTCCCCCCTCCTTCCCCCCCTCTCCCTCCCTCCCCCCCACCTCTCCCTCCCTCCCCTCCCCTCCTCCTCCCCTCTCCCTCCCTCTTCCCCCCTCCCTCCTCCCCTCCTCCCCTCTCCCCCTCCTCCCCTCTCCCCCTCCCTCCCTCTCCCCCTCCTCCCTCTCCCCCTCCCTCCCTCCTCCCCTCCTCCCCTCTCCCCCTCCCTCCCTCTCCCCCTCCCTCCCTCCTCCCCTCTCCCCCTCCTCCCCTCTCCCCTCTCCCCCTCCTCCCCTCTCCCCCTCCTCCCCTCTCCCCCTCCCTCCCTCCTCCCCTCTCCCCCTCCCTCCTCCCCTCTCCCCCTCCCTCCTCCCCCTCCCTCTCCCTCCTCCCCCTCCCTCTCCCTCCTCCTCCTCCCCCTCCCCTCTCCCTCCTCCCCCCTCCCTCCCCCTCCCCCTCTCCCTCTCCCTCCCCCTCCCCTCTCTCTCACCCCTCTCCCTCCCCTCTCTCTCACCCCTCTCCCTCCCCTCTCTCTCACCCCTCTCCCTCCCCTCTCTCTCACCCCTCTCCCTCCCCTCTCTCTCACCCCTCTCCCTCCCACCTCTCTCCCCGTCCCCTCCCCATCCCCCTCCCCCTTGTCCTCCCCCCTGCCTCCCCGTCCCCTCCCCTTCCCTTCCCCTCCCCCCCCCACCCCTTTATCCGCCCTTCTTCTCTCCCTCGCTCTTGTCAATTGAGTGTGATGCTGAGACCAAGTGACGTGAAGAGCTAATCTTGGGTTGACGTGTTTTAATTATTCGACCAATTCCCACAACTAAACTACAAACTAATGTTAACTAATTATTAAAATTGAACGTTCCTGCCAACCAGCACAGACTAGATGGACTGAAACCTCTCCCTCTGTGCCATAACTGTCCCACGTTCTCTATTCTGGCTCCCTGATTCTGGGAACGATGTGGATAAACGTGAGGCCATTCTCACTCTGGATAACACTGCAGTCCGTGACACTCACCGCGTCCAATGTAGCAGTAGGAAGTCAGAAAGCGATGACCGGCTGTGCATTTGTAAATGGTGTTCCATTTATTCTCAAACTGGTCCTGGGAGATATTGACGATGAAGCGTGGAGTGTTGGACTTTTCCCTGTATAGGTTATTTGGACCTGTCCAGGTGAGAGTGGGGAATGGGAGACCACCCCGGTAGTAGCAATCCAAGAGAACGAAACGCCCAGAATGGGAAGATGTGCATGATAGATATGAATTCTTTCTGGCTGAACAATTCGCTGAAATCAAGAGGTACAAGTTATGTGGCAGTGGTTTATTATTTGGTGCGGAGTTTGCAGCTGGCAGTGAATGAATCGTGTCAGCATGTTCATTACTTAGAACTGACCAGATAATCTTTGTTAATTACACTTAGAACAGACCCAAGGCTTTATTAATAACGCTTTGAACAGACCACAGATCATAGGTTTATTACATCAATTGACCATCAACTTTCGCCTCATGACCCTTTGAACCGACCACAGATGTTCTCCGAGGTTCTGTTCTGAGGTTTGAGGAATTACTATAAATCGAGAAACGCAGAGCTGTCCCCTCTTGCAAGAATTTGAGACAGTTGTGTATCTTCTGGACCAATCGATATGAAAAATCCTTACTGACAGATGCAGGTGCTGGGCCGCCAGTTCCATATTCCTTTGCAGAGGGTGGGAATGAATGGAGGTGAGGAGTCAAGTTGCACATCGATACAATCACGGCCCGTGTGCAGCAGCGCGCCCACGTGAATTACTAACCCACACAATATGTGCTGGTAATTGTAAATGTGAACACTTCATTTAACATGAATATGTGTTCAAAAAGGGAAATACGAAGAAAGATGGGCACGAGAATAGGGAGAGAAAGATGGAGTTACCATTTAAAAGTCTCTAACAAGAATTAAAATCTGATTGAATGAGTGGCCATTGCAATGAGTGGGAATGGAGATGAGGTGAGGATAAACCTGGCAGCCTATGCAATTCAGCCCTTGTGCAGCATCAGGCAAGGTGAATGTGCAATCTGAGATCCATCTGTTACCAGTTACATACTAAAGTTCCAATAGAGGATCGCAAATGATTGGGAAGTGCTGTTTCCCTGCTGGGACTTTCTGGAAGAAACTGTGAATAAAAGAAATGGGAAGTTACCTTCACCTAGGGTGATAACACAACTTAATGCCCAACAAAAGAAACATAAACATAAATCATCCGATCATTAGCCAGTTCTATTGATTCAAAAGTTAGTTAACTCAACTGCTGCTGAACATCTCTGAACTCTCCTGTGAGTAATAACATAAGAACATAAGAAATAGGAGCAGGAGTAGGCCATCTAGCCCTTCAAGCTTGCCCCGCCATTCAATAAGATCATGGCTGATCTGTCGTGGCTCAGTTCCACTTTCCCGCCCTCTCCCCATAACCCTTAATCCCCTCTCTTATCAAAAACCCATCAACCCGCGTCTTAAAAATATTTAGCGAGGCAGCCTCCACCACTTCAACGGGCAGAGAATTCCAGAGATTCACCACCCTTTGAGTGAAGAAATTCCTCCTCAACTCCTTTCTAAACCGCCCCCCCTTTATCTTGAGGCTGTGCGCCCTAGTCCTACTGTCTTTTTTGAGCGGGAAGAGTCTCTCCACCTCTATCCTATCCATCCCATTCATCATCTTATACGTCTCAATGAGATCTCCCCTCATTCTTCTAAACTCTAACGAGTACAAGCCCAGTTTATTCAGCCTCTCCTCATAGCTCAACCCCCTCAACTCCGGTATCAGCCTAGTAAACCTCCTCTGCACTCCCTCCAAGGCCAAAATATCTTTGCACAGGTGCGGCGCCCAAAACTGCACACAGTACTCCAGCTGCGGCCTCACCAATGCCCTATACAGCTGCAGCAAGACCTCCCTACTTTTATATTCAATCCCCCTCGCTATGAAGGCCAGCATCCCATTCGCCTTCCTGACCACCTGCTGCACCTGCAAGCTGGGTTTTTGCGACTCATGCACAAGGACCCCGAGGTCCCTCTGCACCGTCGCCTGCTGCAGTTTTTCGCCCCGTAAGTAATAGTCCTTCCTACCATTCTTCCTACCAAAGTGGACCACCTCACACTTGCCAACATTAAATTCCATTTGCCATTTCCTGGCCCATTCGCCCAGCCTATCTAGATCCTTCTGCAGACTCTCCACACCCTCCGCACAATTTGCCGTTCCCCCAATCTTGGTGTCATCAGCAAATTTCGACACCCTACACTCGGTTCCCTCCTCCAGATCATCTATATGAATGGTAAAAAGCTGAGGCCCCAGCACCGACCCCTGGGGCACTCCACTAGTCACCATCCGCCAATCCGAATAGCACCCGTTGACCCCCACTCTCTGCCTCATATTTGACAACCAATCCTCTATCCACGCTAACACCCTACCCCCAACTCCATGTCCCTCGACCTTCTGCAATAACCTCTTGTGAGGTACTTTGTCAAACGCCTTCTGAAAATCTAGAAAGACCACATCCACCAGCTCTCCTCTATCCACCGCCCTAGACACATCCTCATAGAACTCCAGTAAATTTGTCAGACACGACTTCCCTTTAATGAAACCATGCTGCATCTGCTCTATCAAGCAATTCCCTTCAAGATGCCTCGCAATTTCCTCCTTAATGACAGATTCTAACATTTTACCTACCACAGACGTTAAACTAACCGGCCTATAATTCCCCGCCTTTTGCCTGGCACCCTTCTTAAACAACGGCGTAACATTAGCCGTTTTCCAATCATCCGGCACTTCCCCGGAATCCAGCGACGTCTGGAAAATAACCACCAAGGCATCCACTATCACCTCCGCCATTTCTTTCAGAACCCTCGGATGCATTCCATCCGGTCCTGGGGACTTGTCCACAATCAGCCCCTCCAGTCTGTCGAGCACCGCCTCACTAGTAACAGTAATGTCATTAAGACCCTCCAGTCCTACCACCTTTCCATCGCTAACACCCGGCAAATTATTCACGTCCTCCTCCGTGAAGACAGAAACAAAAAAGTTATTCAATACCTTAGCCATATCCCCATCCCCTACCACTAGGTCCCCTTTCTCATCCTCTAAAGGACCAACGTTCACCCTAGCCAGCCTCTTCCTTTTTATATATTTATAAAAACTCTTGCTATCCTTTTTTATATTAAGCGCTAGCCCAGCTTCATAGTTTCTCCTACCCTTCTTTATCAACTTCTTTGTCAATCTTTGTTGACATTTAAACCTCTCCCAATCCTCTTCTCGCCCACTACTCTTAGCTACTCTAAATTCCTCCGCTTTTAGTTTAACACTTTCCTTCACCTCCTTCGTTATCCACGGCTTATTACCTCTCCTCCTACTATCCTTTTTGACCAAAAATAAATTTCTGCTGAGCACCAAGAAAGATCTCCTTAAAGATCCTCCACTGCTCCTCAACAGACCCTCCCTCCAACCCGCTCCCCCAGTCTACATTCGCTAATTCTTCTCTCATCCTACCGTACTCCCCTCTATTCAAACAAAGGACGCGTGTCCGGGAACCCACTTTCTCCTCCTCCATCTGCACCAGAAACTCCACCATACAATGATCACTCTCCCCAAGAGGATCCTTCATCGCAAGGTCCCTAATTCTACCCGCCTCATTACATAGCACCAGATCCAAGATAGATCGCTCCCTCGTCGGCTCCAACACACACTGTTCGAGGGAACTATCCTGGCAGCATTCCAAGAACTCTTCCTCAAGCCCCCCGCGTCCAACATGGGTCGACCAATCAATATGCAGATTGAAATCCCCCATAACTACGGCCGTCCCATTCCTGTACGCCGCACTTATTTGCGCGTTAACAGCCCGCCCCACCTCCAGATCATTATTCGGGGGCCTATAGACGACACCCACCAGCGTCTTCCTCCCTTTGCTGTTCCTAATCTCCACCCACAACGATTCCACCCTCTGCTCCTTGGCTCCAATATCATCCCTTGCTACCACCGTGATGCTATCCTTAATCAGCAGAGCTACGCCCCCCCCCCCTTTTTCCTCCTGCCTATCCTTCCTAAACGCTTGATAGCCCTGTACATTCAGCTCCCAGTCCCTGTCACCCTGCAGCCACGTCTCTGTAATGGCCACCAGATCGTATCCATTTGTGTCGATCTGCGCCACCAGCTCATCCACTTTATTCCGAATGCTTCATGCATTCAGATAAAGCGCTTTCATCCCAGCCTTCACCTGGACCCTATTTGCCGTAACGCCACCAACTATACTCACGCCCCCTACTCCCTCTATTATTGGGACATCCTCGGCCTCTTCCCTTACCTGTACCCTCTCCTTAACTTTAGACCTCGTAACATCACCTACCCTCGCACCCTCCCCCCCCCTAATTAGTTTAAAGCCCTGTCTACAGTCCTCTTTACTCGATTCGCCAGCACTCTGGTCCCAGCACGGTTCAGACCAACCCCATCCCGCCCGAACAGGTCCCACCTACCCCAATACTGGTGCCAATGCCCCATAAATTCAAATCCATTCCTCCCACACCAATCCCTGAGCCACCCATTCACTTCTTTAATCCTGTCAACCCGAGTGCCTCTCAGAGAGTTTTCACTGGGATTTCTATTCCTGGGGTATCAGAGTCCAGTAAAGGATGGTTCAGGAGCAATATTGAGCTTAGAACCGCCAATCCTCCCGTTTGAACTGTTTTATATAGAAGGGGTCACATTAACAGAGCTCAATAATATATTCTGACACACCTTCACCTATTAGCACTCACTTCTCTCTTAAAACTTCAGCCCTTTAATCTCTCCCTCCTTCCATCTGATCATTCACTTTTCTTCTGTTTACCTTCTCCCCCTTTTCACTGTTCACTGATCGGCATCAAACCGGCCAGACCTTTGGATCATTCCAGTTCTGATCAAAGCTAATCGATCTGAAATATTTATTGTGCAGGTCTCTGAACCAGACCGCAACGTTATATTTTAATTTCAGATTTGCTCCTGGTAATGGGTTTGCCTTGTATGGTACAGTACAATATGCCGTTGCTGGCCTTTACTGAGCAGTGAGTAACCACTCGATTGGAGGCAATGCAAAGGCCCATCAAACTATTGCTTCGAACTAATCGCCAGCCAAACAAGTGGTGGGCACGTCACTGACCAAATAAATGAAGGCAAAATACTGCAGATGCTGGGAACCGGAACAAATCCAGAAAATGCTGCAGAAACTCGACAGGTCTAACAGCGTCTGTGGAGAGACAATAGAGCCAAGTTTTGAGTCTGGATGACTCTTCGTCAGAGCGGAGGACAAAAAAAAAATCAGGCAAGATTTATACCATAGTGGGGAGGGGTGACTGGACAAAGGGAATGTAAATGGTGATGATGAAGGCTGAGAAAGGTGTGAAAAGTGACCATTAAGTCACCAAATAAATCTCAGCTAACAGTTTCCAGACCATAATAAATAATAAAAGTAAATTACTGCGGATGCTGGAATCTGAGAGAATATGCTGGAAAATCTCAGCAGGTCTGGCAGCATCTATAAGGGGAGAAAAGAACTGACATTTGGAGTCCAGATAACCCTTTGTCAAAGTCATAATATCCTTTACTATAGAAGTTCTCGGACTCCAAGTGGTTCTCTCTCCTCAGATGCTGCCCAACCTGTTGAGTTCATCAGCGTCTTCTGTTTAAATTTTGGGTTTTCAGCATCCACAGTATTTTACTCCTATTTCTGTTCAGATCAGCTAACAGTCTGAGTTACGAGCGTTTAAAAGTTTATTTATTGGTCACAAGTAGGCTTGCATTAACACTGCAATGAAGTGAAAATCCCCTCGTCACCACACTCCAGCACCTGTCCGGGCACACTGAGGGAGAAGATTGAGCCAATGCACCTAACTCACACGTCTTTCGGACTGTAGGAGGAAACCGGAGCACCCGGAGGAAACTCACACAGACATGGGGAGAATGTGCAAACTCCACACAGACAGTGACCCAAGCCAGGAATGGAACCCGGTTCCCTGGCGCTGTGAGGTTGCAGTGCTAACCACTGTGCCACTGTGCTGCCCTTAGATTCACACTGGCAGAGATGATCAGGCAAATTCTGACTGAACATAAACAGGTTCTTACTTGTAAAAAGAGCCAAGAGCAAGAGGCCAATCAAGACAACGTTGCTTCCTGCCATCATCACAGCCATGGAACAGGTACAAAGGAATCAAGATCTCCCACCAGGTATTGATTAATGATTGACAATTACAGCCAAACCAGCATCTCCTGTTCCCCACACTGGCAGGCACATTTGCAAATGAACTGCCTGCCAGCTGGTTCCTCATTTTAGCTCTGGCCCCACAGATGCTTCCTCCCTTGCGAAAGGTGATGTGTTCTTTTTGTCTTATTTAGCCACATTTAGGCAGGGGCTGTGAGCACGTAGCCAGCATATTACACAAAAGGATTGAACAATCATGGACATCATGCAGGATTGCAGCTTGATTTCCTGTCAAGAGGATAGGAAGAAGAGAAGGATGAGTCCTCACCTTGCACTTAAAGACCAGCACCCTCACCATTCCCCTCCTCCAGCTCAAGCCGGAAGGATCTGCAGATGAGATCTTGCATACATTTTGTTCCCACTTTGATGCTAAGAGTCAGAAAGTTGAACTTGAGGAAGTTCCATTGCATCCTGCTTGTCGAGTGAATTTTTTTTTCTCGCTGTTCCACTTTATTTTCCAACTTGGTGTGATGTACGTTCACATCCAGACACTGATGTCAAATGGGTGTGAGGATGTTTGAGGGGGGAGGGGGGGGGTGGTTTGGGGGAGTAAGTGGTCAACCAGTCATCCAGGAGGGCCAGGCACATGGGGTCAAATCACAACAAAGCATTGTGGAATTGAAGAGTGGTCTCTGTAAGGGTGCTACTGCCCTTTGCGTGTCATTTTCTCTTCCCACACCTAGTGGTGCACAAGGCAGACTTTGATCTGTTCCACAAGGGGTGGCACGGTGGCACAGTGGTTAGCACTGCTGCCTCACAGTGCCAGGGATCCGGGTTCAAATCCTGGCTTGGGTCACTGTCTGTGTGGAGTTTGCACATTCTCCCCAAATCTGCATGGGTTTCCTCCGGGTGCTTCGGTTTCCTCTCACGGTCCAAAGAAGTGCGGGTTAGATGGATTGGCCATGCTGAATTATTCGTTAGTGTCAGGGGGACTAGTGTGGGTAAAGGCATGACGTTGTAGGGGTAGGGCCTGGGTGGGATTGTGCTTGGTGCAGACTTCATGGGTCGAATGGCCTCCTTCTGCACTGTGGGATTCTGTGATTCTATGATAATACACTTGGAAAAAGATTGATCCATACATTAATGCCAGGATGAAGCAAACAGGTCGACAGGTAACACGGATGATCCAAAGGTCTTTCTGTGTACCATAGATCTCCAAATAATTTGAGAATATCTCTCTGAAAGGATGGAACTGTTGAGAATTTTAGCCTGTGCACTGTATGAGGAATTCGTTTAGGCCAAGGTACCTGGTTAACTAGCTGACAGTGGGTATCCACAAGTACCTTGTGAGCTGTGTCAATGGATTCAAATCTCACTCCTGAGACATCAGTGCTTTCATTACAGCAGGGCCACTTAACCTGATAATCATAGAACTCCCACAGTGCAGAAGGAGGCCGTTTGGCCCATCAAGTCTGCACTGGCAGTCTGAAAGAGCGTCCCCACCTAACCCCGTGCATTTATCATGATTTATCCCCCAAACCTGCACATCTTTGGAAATGAAGGGGCAATTTAGCATGGCCAATCCACCTAACCTGTACATCTCTGGAGTGTGGGGGGAAAACTGGAGGAAACGCACAGGGAGAATGTGCAAACTTACTTGGCAGGAGAGAGTCAAAGATCAGGCAGTTTGACCTCCCTGATCTCCCAGGCTAGGGCAAAGTCAATGACCAGGAGAGCCAATGAGGTTAAACAAGGAATTGCTTGATACAATTTTGCAAAGCCATCTCGGCCTTTTGGCTAAGAGCAAGCATCAGATCAAGCCCAGGATGAGATACAATGCCTTCTCCTATCAGTTTGGATCTAGTTTGTCTCGTTGTGTGGACGATTAATTGGGTTCAATTGAAATTTGATTTTTGGATGGAGTAAAAATGAAAAGAAAACTCCTCACAGGGCAACTGAATGTCCTGAGTAGGTTGAAGGCACTAACTAAATGCAATTCTCTATGATATAGAAGTCTGTGTGTGATTCCACCCAAGAATTCCTTCCTAGACATTGGCTGATATCTTCACAAGGGGTACAATTTCTAACTGCCGTACCCTGTATTATGTGGCCCACTTGATACATTAATCTCATCGTAGCCTCAAAGACTGTATAAGAGATTAGAAATGACACCCACACTGTCTTCAACCCTGCAGGAACAAATATTTCATATTGCAATAACAAACATAGCTTCTCACACCCCCTTTCCTCTTTACCTATCAGCCTGTCAACACCAAGTGAATATGATGTTGTGGTTCTTTCCGTAGCCGCTGCCTGCAAACATGTGGGTTTCACACCTTCAGTAACTGAGGCATCTTAAATGTCAATGGTCAGCAAGTATTTTTCTCAATAAAAAAGTCACACAGTTAAACTGTTATTTTTTGATATGATTTCAAGAGTTTAAAATCAGACTTTGTCGATGAACAGTTAGGTTAAGTTGACTCATTGCTACCCTAGCCCTTCACTTCCACCCACATATTCTCCCTAGCAAGCCGCTGCCATTTCATTGCCAGAGCTTTCACTGTTTTAGAATCATATAATTACAGATTTCTACAGTGCAGAAGGAGGCCATTCAGCCCACTGAGTCTGCACCGACCACAATCCCATCCTCATAACCCCTTGCCTTTATCCTAGCTAGCTCCCCTGACCCTAAAGAGCAACATAGCCTGGCCAATCCACTTAACCCACACATTTTTGGATTATAAACAATGAAATCTTGCAATTCAATTTTTTCCGACCGTCACTGTGAAACTCATTTTTCTTGAAACACTTTATTGGTCTTCTGTGGATTATAAACAAATTAAATTAAATAATCAGCTTTTGGACCAGTTTTAATTGTATTTTGAAGCCTTTGTTTAAATCTCATCTCAACACCATTTCCAGTCAGACTTACGGTTGGGAAATACACCCAGATACAGACTTAAAAATAACACCTCCTGTAAAATTACAAAGCCAATGCTCAAAATGGTTCCATCAAACCCAAACCCATTCATTGCTTTTCCAAAAGACAAATTGAAAGTCCAATTGAATCCAATTCAAAGTCCCCCCAAGAGAGACAAACATGATGTTAGTGTACCTTTAAGAGGTGTTTCTTTAAGAACATAACATAAGAACATAAGAAATAGGAGCAGGAGTAGGCCATCTAGCCCTTCGAGCCTGCCCTGCCATTCAAAAAGATCATGGCTGATCTGTCGTGGCTCAGTTCCACATTCCCGCCCTCTCCCCATAACCCTTAATCCCCTCTCTTATCAAAAACTCATCAACCCGCGTCTTAAAAATATTTAGCGAGGTAGCCTCCACCGCCTCAACGGGCAGAGAATTCCAGAGATTCACCACCCTTTGAGTGAAGAAGTTCCTCCTCAACTCCGTTCTAAACCGCCCCCCCTTTATCTTGAGGCTGTGCCCCCTAGTCCTACTGTCCTTTCTGAGCAGGAAGAGTCTCTCCACCTCTATCCTTTCCATCCCATTCATCATCTTATACGTCTCAATGAGATCTCCCCTCATTCTTCTAAACTCTAACGAGTACAAGCCTAGTTTATTCAGCCTCTCCTCATAGCTCAACCCTCTCAACTCCGGCATCAGCCTAGTAAACCTCCTCTGCACTCCCTCCAAGGCCAAAATATCCTTGCGTAAGTATGGCGACCAAAACTGCACACAGTACTCCAGCTGCGGCCTCACCAATGCCCTATACAGCCGCAGCAAGACCTCCCTACTTTTATATTCAATCCCCCTCGCTATGAAGGCCAGCATCCCATTCACCTTCCTGACCACCTGCTGCACCTGCAGGCTGGGTTTTTGCGACTCATGCACAAGGACCCCGAGGTCCCTCTGCACCGTCACATGCTGCAGTTTTTCGCCACGTAAGTAATAGTCCTTCCTACCATTATTCCTACCAAAGTGGACCACCTCACACTTGCCAACATTAAATTCCATTTGCCATTTCCTGGCCCATTCGCCCAGCCTATCTAGATCCTTCTGCAGACTCTCCACACCCTCCACGCAATTTGCTGTTCCACCAATCTTGGTGTCATCAGCAAATTTCGACACCATACACTCGGTTCCCTCCTCCAGATCATCTATATAAATGGTAAATAGCTGAGGCCCCAGCACCGACCCCTGGGGCACTCCACTAGTCACCAACCACCAATCTGAATAGCACCCATTAACCCCCACTCTCTGCCTCCTATTTGACAACCAATCCTCTATCCACGCTAACACCCTACCCCAACTCCATGCCCCCTTACCTTCTGCAATAACCTCTTGTGAGGTACCTTGTCAAACGCCTTCTGAAAATCAAGAAAGACCACATCCACCGGCTCTCCTCTATCCACCGCCCTAGAGACATCCTCATAGAACTCCAATAAATTTGTCAGACACGACTTCCCCTTAACGAAACCGTGCTGTGTCTGCTCTATCAAGCAATTCCCCTCAAGATGCCTCGCTATTTCCTCCTTGATGACGGATTCTAACATTTTACCTACAACAGATGCTAAACTAACCGGCCTATAATTCCCTGCCTTTTGCCTGCCACCCTTCTTAAACAACGGAGTAACATTAGCCGCTTTCCAATCTTCCGGCACTTCCCTGGAATCCAGCGACGTTTGGAAAATAACCACCAAGGCATCCACTCTCACCTCCGCCATTTCTTTCAGAACCCTCCGATGCATTCCATCCGGTCCTGGGGACTTGTCCACAATCAGTCCCTCCAGTCTGTTGAGCACCGCCTCTCTAGTAACAATAGTGTCATTGAGACCCTCCAGTCCTACCACCTTTCCATCGCTAACACCCGGCAAATTATTCACGTCTTCCTCCGTGAAGACCGAAACAAGAAAGTTATTCAAGACCTCAGCTATTTCCCCATTCCCTACCACTAAGTCCCCCCTCTCATCCTCTAAGGGTCCAACGTTCACCCTCGCCAGCCTCTTCCTTTTCATATATTTATAAAAACTCTTGCTATCGTTTTTTATATTAAGCGCTAGCCCAGCTTCATAGTTTCTCCTACCCTTCTTTATCAACTTCTTTGTCAATCTTTGTTGACATTTAAACCTCTCCCAATCCTCTTCTCGCCCACTACTCTTAGCTACTCGAAACGCCTCCGCTTTTAATTTAACACTTTCCTTCACCTCCTTCGTCATCCACGGCTTATTACCTCTCCTCCTACGGTCCTTTTTAACCATTTATTAAAAATCATGCTCTCTGCAGCTCACAGCCTTAGCTAATATCATTGTGGAACCAGGTTTTCTTCTCTAAGAGTTCTTTCATTGGTCCTTAAGTGGGAGCAACGTTTATTTTTATTTTGGGAATGAGTTTTATAACCCTGAATTGCGAGGAGGGAGAATGTTTGCAGGTCAGGTGACTGGAATGCGTTCATTTTCAGTTCTGAGCTGCAGGTTTTAGTTTTAGAAGAGACATCAAGCTGAACAGAAGTGTTTCTCTCACTCTCTCCCTGGTCAGCTGAAAGTCTTCCTGAGTAGAAAATCTGCTGCTGGTGGTTTGACCAGAGAGTTTCCCTGGTGTTCTGAGAGTATTAATAGAATTGCAGCATTCATTCAAATGACTCAGTTCCAGTATCACATGAGCTGTGTTAAAGCTGTGGAAGTTTTTGTTTGATTGGAACATTTTAGATATATTTGTTCAGTTATATTACTGTTGTCTTGTGCTTGTTTCTAATTGATAAATGTTATGGCTAAGTTTCTTTCCATACATGTGAACCATATTCTTAAATAAACATTGTTTGGTAAAAGCTCCTGGTGGGGCATTTTAATCATACCTGAGGTGAACACATATAATGCTTAGTCTAACCAAATTCAATATGCTAATCCTATGATCCAGGCGGGCTCCATAATGCACTTTGGAGTTTCTGACTTGAAACATAACACAAACAAGTTCCAATCTGAAAAGATTGCATGGCAACGCATCTTGGGCTTGATCTGAAACTCAATCTCAGCCAAAAGACAGCAAAGTGTACCAGGTAGACAACATTGGCCCAGTTGCAAGTATATGTACCGTGTACCTGGTACATGCCGAATCATCGACATGGATGCCACCATCTCACGTGAAAACACCATCCACCAGATACACAGTACACTCACTTGGAACTCAGCCAACATTGTCTACCTGATACGCTACAGGAAAGGATGTCCCGAGGCATGGTACACTGGGGAGACCATGCGGACGCTATGACAATGGATGAATGAACACCACTCGACAATTACCAGGCAAGAGTGTTCTCTTCCTGTTGGGGAAAATTTCAGCGATCATGGGCATTCGGCCTCTGATCTTTGTGTAAGCATTCTCCAAGGTGGCCTTCATGACACACAACAACGCAAGAGTCGCTGAGCAGAGACTGATAGCCAAGTTCCACACACCAAGTTCCGGCCTTAACCAGGATCTTGGGTTCATGTCACACTATCTGTAACCCCACAACTTGCCTGGGCTTGCAAAATCTCACTAACTGTCCTGGTTGGAGACAATACACATCTCTTTAACCTGTACTTAACCCTCTCTCCACTCACATTGTCAGTACCTTTAAGACTTGATTATCTGTAAAGACTCACATTCCAACCATTATTTTGTAAATTGAGTTTGTGTCTTTATATGCCCTGTTTGTGACCAGAACTCCCACTCACCTGATGAAGGAGCAGCGCTCAGAAAGCTAGTGGCTTGTGCTACCAAATAAACCTGTTGGAATTTAACCTGGTTTTGTGAGACTTCTTACTGTGTTTACCCCAGTCCAACACTGGCATCTCCACATCAATAAATGATGGCCTTGGATCTGTAAATGGATGCTAATGGA
Source organism: Carcharhinus amblyrhynchos (assembly GCF_965287045.1). Taxonomy (NCBI): domain Eukaryota; kingdom Metazoa; phylum Chordata; class Chondrichthyes; order Carcharhiniformes; family Carcharhinidae; genus Carcharhinus; species Carcharhinus amblyrhynchos. The sequence goes on along the minus strand of NC_137339.1, from coordinate 67,630,179 downwards.
AAAGAATTGCAATTGGACTCCCTGAGACTTTGAAACATGCTGGAAATGCGACCTCTTCATTTCTACCTCCATCTGGATGCTGCTATTTGTGAATGTATTAACAACCATCCAGGATTTGAAAGTTCAATGTTATCCTTATCCAAAACGCTGGCACATTTCAAACCAATTGATCAAATGCTCTCTGCTCATTCTGTAAGAATGAAAGTCCAGGGCTAAATTTCAGAATTATGTAGACGTATATTCAGGGGAAGGTCACCTCTGATGGATTGTATCATGAAATCTTGGACCCATTCGGGAAAAAGATCATTTGCCCCATCAAACCTGTGATGGCTCATTGCAGAGGAGTTCTATAGTTCATTTCCCCTTTGTTCTGCCCCCACGTTTGTGTGAGTTTACTCCCCTCAAGTCCCCAAACAATTTCCTTTTGGAAACATTTGTGAAATGGCCTATTTGCTGGCTAGATGGCAAACAATCTCAGATTGTACACAAGAAGTAAACACTGCATAAACTGAAAAGATCAGATCAAAGGTGAACTTCAGAGTAAATCTTCGCTGGGTAAATGGGGAGGCGATAGCCTAGTGGTGTTATCACTAGACGATTAAACTCAGTAAATGTTCTGGAGACCTGGGTTCAAAACCCATGCAGCATTTGTGGACTTTGAATTCATTAAAAATATCTGGAATTAAGTCTCTACTGATGATCATGAAACTATTGTCAATTATCAGAAAAATCCATCTGGTTCACTAATGTCCCTTCAGGAAGGAAATCTGCTGTCCTTACTCGATCTGACCTACATGTGACTTTAGAACCACAGCAATGTAGTTGACTCTTAACTGCCCTCTGAACTGGCCTAGCAAGCCTCTCAGGTTTGACTTATTATTGTCGCATGTATTGGGATATTGTGGAAGGTATTCTTTCTTGCAGGCTATATAGACATAACACGCTGTTCATAGAGTACATAGGGGAGAAGGGAAGGAGACGGTGTTACAGTCATACCTGAGGAATAGAGAAAGATCAGCTACATCAATTGCTAGAAAATCAAGGGTAAACCAGGGATGACCAAACAACAGCGCCCATGTTCCACGAATGAATAAAAAATAACTTTTCTTACCCTGAAAGCACTGTTAAAGTGGAGCTGGCTATCGTGAGAATTAATTAATGCAAAATGTATCAATATAGTTAATGGGAACCTAGATAAGCACAAAGGAGAGAGGGGGAGAGAGATTGGTTTACTGTGATGCTAACGGGGTCAGATGAATAGGGCCAGAGGCAAGGCTGGTTGGAATATGAACAGAGTAAAGCTGGATTGGGCAGAATGGCCTGTTGCAATATTGCAAATGCAATCTCATTGTAAAAATAGACAGCGACACACAGAGGGGACATTTGCACTACTAGTAGAAACATGAACATTCTGCAATCCATGTGGAATGGAATGATATGACCCGTCATTTATCAAGCTGAGTGATGGGTACAGAAGTGAAATACATTAACAAAATACCTGCTGACCGCAAGGACAAGAGTTTTGTGTTAAACAGCTCCTATCTCTGACGTCAGAAATGGGTCTTAGTGCACAAATTAACCAAGCTCTCAAAGCCACACATGTACCACTGAGGTAAATTAACTGTAGCTCCAATTCTGGCCAACATCTTTTGAGCTACCCGAAAAGGAAGATGTGTGAATAGTGACTTAGAAGTGGCTGCAAGCTTGGGCAACCCCGTTGTGATGCTGATTCCATAGAATCATAGAACCCTACATTGCAGAAAGAGGCCCTTCGGCCCGTCAAGTCTGCACCAAACACAATCCCACCCAGGCCCTACCCCCATATCCCTACATATTATACCCACTAATCTACGCATCCCGAGACACTAAGGGGCAATTTCTTAGCATGGCCAATCAACCTAACCCACACATCTTTGGACTGTGGGAGGAAACCCACACAGACAACATGCAAACTCCACACGGTGACCCAAGCCAGGAATTGAATCCCAGGACCCTGGAGCTGTGAAGCAGCAGTGCTAACCACTGTGCTACCGCGCCGCCACGATTTACTGTGCACATAAATGATGGTACATGTGGTATGTACCTGCCTGAGATGGAGAGATATCTGGTTGTTTCTTTATTGAAGTGTAACTTAGAGATATACCAACAAATCATATTCACCAGCAGACTGAATTAACGATGAAATGGGATCTTTTGACAATAAAATCAACATCTCTTTCCCAAATATGGATTTGCCTATTTGTTTTCCTGGTGTCATGGACAGAAGGTATATTTTCTTATATTTGTGCTAATTTCGACAACAAGTGATCTTAATCTTGTGGCAAATGAACAGGTAAATGTACAATAGAATTATTTTTGGTAGTTCATTTTGAAAATGGTGAGCTGGAATAACATGAGGGTTTAATGTGTGGTTTAGATATGTCTGTTTAGTTAAATATTGGATACTTCTAATTATACTAACACTGAAAATTTTAAGGCAGATTTATTGACTATTAACTGATATACATTCAGTAATTCAAGTGAGATTAGATGGATAATTAATACTTATTTTGATTAAAAGTAATTTTAATGCACATTTTGGAGGATTTCTATTGGATAATCTTTTCTTATAATAAACATGCATTTGTTTTTTTGGATTAAGATTAAATATATATTTGTGTGACTCACATCCAATGGTAAAATAGACGTTACAGTAACAATTTAAGTAAGTATGTTTGGCATTTAATTTTTTTTTGATTGGAAAATCTATCAAATAATACCAAAATTGACATTGTGTTGGGGAAGTATTTGTCAGATGGCAAATATTTTAATACATATGAAATGTCTAAAGGGGTCTAATCTTAGTTTTTATTTCTTTTTCCCTCAGTTATTTGTATCCTTCACTCTCCAGTGGTGATGCCAGTGAATGTATCAGCCTTGCTGGATTCAGATGCAGAGATCCTGTGCTGCATTAATAATATAGACAACATCCGCAGTTTGCAAGGGAGATGGCTGAAGATGGCCCCCGATAACGCTGCTGGTTTCATTATCTATGATTTGGAAAACACAGGCATGCAGGACTCTAAATATCGTGGGAGAGTTCAGCTCAAAGGCAACCTTGGAAAAGGTCAATGCTTCCTCCTGATAAAGGACATTCGGGAGAGTGATGAGGGGAAATATAAATTTACAGTGGAAATCAACACCATGTTTCTTCACATTGCATTGGGTGTTCTGAAGTCCTTCTCTCTGTTATCAGGAAGTGTTTATCCTTTATACATTGCCCATCTACTTCTCCAGTCTGAATGAACAAACTTGTACTTGGTGTGGACTGATGCTGTTATTTCCTCCATTAATGGTCCATTAATTTAAACAGCGAATGGAGAGGCATTGCTAATAAACTCAATGGTTCCTATCTGAAAGACAGATCTTTGGAAATCCTGCCAGTGAAACTATCCATCCATGATGCAGTTCATCCTCCATTTGAGGGATGCTCTAGAATAGAATCCCAACAGTGCATGAGGGGCCATTCTGCCCAATGTATGTGCACTAACTGACAAAGTATTTACTCAGGACCTTTCCCATGGCCTATCCCTGTAATCCCACACAAAATTAACATGGCTAACCTATTTCATCGACAATTTTGAGCCACCAAGGGCAATTTAGCATGGCAAAGTCATCGAACCTGCACATCTTTGGACTGTGGGAGAAAACCGGAGCCGGGAAGAAACCCACACAGTCACAGGGGGAGCATACAAACTCCACACAGACAGTGTTAACCACTGTGCCACTGTGCTCTGAAACACATGTGACTGTTCAATACCCATGTCAATGTTTGCATTTGCGTTCCTTAGGGATCCCAGTGAAGTTCTGAGTTCAGTCATTAATGAGATAGTTGTTGCAAAGGAGAGTGAAGATCAGGGTCTAAAACTGGTCTCTTCAATAACCTCAGATCCTATCACCGGCTGGGCTTCAGAAATGGCATAGAATCATCAAAGAATAGCTAAAATGGGAAGAGAAGCGAGATTGACCAAAGGAAATATCTTCTTCTTTGCAACTTCAGTCTCTGTGAGAATTCCAATTTCAGACAGGATCAATTCACCCAATATAATGATTTCTCTTGGAGCTGAATCAAGCTTACACTTCATTCAGAAGTTGCACTTATATTTGTTTCAGGTAGAATGGTCAAACCAAGAGTCAATTCCTGTATAGTAGCGGTGAAAGGCAGCTCCTCATTTGTACACTGCACCTGTGGCCGTCAGTTTAAGATGGGTGAAAAATGGTGAAGAGATCAGCAAGTCTTCCAGTCAGAAACTAAAGCAGATCTGTCACAACATTACTGCTGAAGATGCCGGAGAATATTGGTGTGTGGCCCAATATAATCAGGGAACCATGAACAGCTCCACACAGGTTTCTGTACAATGTAAGTGAGGGTTCATTTTTCAGATTAATATTTCCCTTTCAGATCACGGACTCTGCAGCAACTTCTAACTTTTCATTGAACCCTTTTGCTGAAAGGTTTCAAAGTGAATGAGTCTGAGGAGCAGGCAGAGCAGGACTTTGTACAAACACACCTCAGCAAAATCAGCTCTGAAGAAGAATCATAGAACGCAAAACATTAACTCTGTTTCTCTCTCCACAGATGCTGCCAAACCTGCTGAGATTTTCCTGCCTTTTTAATGTTTGAATGATGGAAATTAAGCTGGTTATCTGGAGTGGGATGTGGCTCACTGTGCCATTAATTCACCGGGTGGGATCTTCACGAGTCCGGACTACAAGCAAATTTTACTGCAAGCATTATTCTGTATCCAATTCCTCACAAGTAATGCTGGCAGCGTAATTTTATTAATTTCCCATTCCAATTAATAAGCATTTCCCATTGCATTGAGCATAAAAAAACTGGGATGAATGGTGGCAACCCAACTTCTGGTAGTTCACAATACGATAAAGACACTCCCGATGCAGGAGGATGACATTCGGCCAGTTGAATTCCTGCTATCTCTCTGAAGAGCAATCTAAGTCAATCCAGTCCTTTGCTCTATCCTGGTTAAACAGTGCATTTGTTGCTGGGAATTGCCCGTTTCATTTCCTTTTGAAATCGTTAATTGTCTCCACTCTGTTAATCTAGTATGCAGTGAATTTCAGGTCGATGACATTTGGTGCATCACTGAATTCATCTTATTCCCGCCACATCTCTTGATCATATTCAGAAACCCTGTCTTCTTGTCGCATCAGCTGATAGGAAGTTATTTTCTTTGCTCCCTGGCTTAATTCTGAACATCCCTAGAAAAATATTCCCCAGTTTTGCTTTCGGTAGATCACCTCCAGTTTCTGCGGCTTCTGATTGTAGCTGTGATCCCCAGTCGCTGGTAAATCTCCTGCGCACCCTCTCAAAGACCCTTACTCTCATAAGGTGTGGTTAGCAAAACTGGATGCAATCTTGTAATTGTGGGTGAACTGGAGCTGTGGCAGGGTTCAGCTTTTGTGTACAATGTTTTTGCTTCTCAATCCCAAGATTACAAAATGCTTTGCCACCTTCCCTGTCAATGTGACCTGTTGCTATCAGTGATATTCACATGCATCCCCAGTAATTCGCTTATTGTCCAATTCTGGCCTTCTCTCTGCATCCATGCACATTTTTCCTATTCAGATAACAGTCTATTTCTGTTATTAATGCCTTGATTGAACCAGATTCCACCACTCAGGCAGTATTTCCCAGATCCAGCAACGTTCCTTCTTTTGCCGTATGCTTCAAATCTGTGCCCTCTCCTTCATGATCCTTCCACCAATGGGAACAGTTTCTCCATGTCTTCTCTGCCCAGACCCCTTGTGACTTTGAACACCTTGAATAGATTGACTTGCAACATTCGGCAAGGAATATGTTCAACTTCTCCAATTTATCCTCCCAGGGGAAGTTACTGATTCCCGGAACCATTGAGTCTTGAATCTTTGCTCCACCTTCTCCAACATGTTCACATTGTTCTTAAAGTCTAGTGCGCTAAATTCATTGCTCCAGTTCAGCTGAGGTCTCGCTAATATCTTACGTAAGTTTAACGCAGAGCCCTATTTTACCATTTTGATTCTGTTGTCAGTAAACAATACGTCTAGGACTAGTCATGAGTCAAAGTACAGCAGGTTTATTACAAACGCTTTTGGGAGAAAGTCAGTTCCTAAAGTGGTTCACCAGATTTCTCTTTGAACGCAAGTAAGAGTAAAATTTTTATACATCCCGGTCCTTGCCCCTACTCCTGCTCACAGTTCTCCAGGCCTTCTGTCATGGTTCTGTCATGGTTCGCCATCCATCACGTGGTTATTGCTGCCTCAGCAGTTTCATCCTCTGTGTAGTGCATGTAATCGTAGCTGTCTCAAGGCCGCAACTGTCTCTGTTCTGTTCCTCTAGTGTGATTAGCCATTACCACATCTCAACACTTGCAGTTTGTTTAGCCAGCATACAAGGCTGCAAGCTCACACAAACAAGTTAACCGGCATACAAGGTCACAGGGGTGCAAAAACAAGTCTTGCAATGCTCTGCACAAATCTTTAAATATTACAAAGCTCAGTAACTTATTCCCTTCTTTAATTCTAAGTGTTGGGCGGATTTGAAACCAGAAATGTTTCCAATCCAACTTTTAGACCCATTCTCAGGCACCCCCTGAGAATGAACTCTGCCTGAAAAATATCAGCAATTCCAAATCACGCTGCAGACGCCTGTGGGCATGGCTTAACGCATTTGAAATCCTCCAGTGCTTCCAACTACACATGCACAGAAAAAAAAGATAGACTGTGGCTCCTCTGCTACATCGCTCCCTGATAATGTCTCCTCCCTGGCTCCCACTGACCTTGCCCCAGCCCCAAAACATTACTGACCCCTTTGTCATCCCCATCCCCTTCACCACCCAGATCAATCGTGAGCCCACCCCCTCCCCTCCCCACCAATCTCAGGCAGAGTGGCAGCAGACCCCCCTTCCCCCTCCCTGATCACAGGCAGAGTGACAACTGACCCAGTCCTTCCCCCTCACTGATGGCAGGCAGCGAACTGTCAGACACCCCCTTTCCCCTCACTGATCGTGGGCAGAGTTGCATCAGACCCACTTCTTCCCACCCCATCAGCCGTCTCAAGCAGAGAGCCGTGGGACGCTGGACAGGTACCTCTTCACCAACTGGAATGCCCAAATTGGACGTTTGAAGAGCAGGTCAGTGTGGCTCCAATTCTGGATGGGTGAACGCGGTGGTCAAGGGGGAAGTGCCAGCAAGATTGGGGGCATGCAGCCCTTTTAGTCAATTTAAGTGCAGGCAAAGGCTATTTTTGGGTCTTGGTGAAGGGAAAACGGGCTCGGAGGCGGGCGCAGCTCCTGTTACTCCCCTCACGCCTGACTGGACCACTTGAGGCAACTTGAGGGTAAAATCGGGCCCACAATCTCCTTGCCGCTATATTCTACACCTCTATTATTAAAGCTTAGAATACTGCCTGCTTTATTTTCATCTCTCTGAACACATTCTGCAAACTTCTGTGCTTTGTCCGCGTGTACACTCATGTCCCTCCGCTCCCGCTTTAAAGTCTTGGACTTTATCTGCCACCTATTTCACCAACTTGCCTGTGTCCTTTTGGGATCCTGCGTCCTTCGATTTATAATACACTTCGATAATGTTTGTTTAGCCGCCTTAGAATTGCAGAATTCGACGGCACAGAGGGGAATTTCATCCTCCCATGTCTCCGCAAGTTCTTTGAAAGAGCAATCCCATTTAGTCTGTCACCGCAGCCTTACCAATATTACTCGCCAATCCTTTATCCCTTACATCATCCGCTCAAAATGCTGTAATCCCCTCATTCATTGGAAAACTTTCCAAATCTGAAGCTCTAACATTTTACTCTGAAGCTCGCTCATATCGCGTCCAGCTCCACATTTGCTCCCGAATTCGATAAAAGCAGCTCAGAGTGGAGTTGGATGTATTTAACAACCAGCAATGTCTCAAATTGCCTTTCACTGGAATGACATGCAAAATCTGACATGCAAAATGTGAAGACCCGCGAATAACTAAACAGCCGCATCTCTCGAGCACAATCGGAAATCCCGACCCCCTCTCGCATCGGTTATTAGGAAAGTATTTTCTTTGCTCCCTGGGATATCCCGAGAGAAAGAAAAAACTTTTCCCAGCTTTGCTTTAGATAGATCACCCCCAGTTTCTGCGCCTTCTGATTGCAGCTGTAATCCCCACCCGTTGGTGAATCTGCTCTGCCCTCTCTCAAGGACTCTCACTCTTCCTTCTTAAAGTGTGGTTAGCGGGATTGGACATATTCTTGTACCTGTGGCCTAACCGGAGATGTGGCGGGATTCGGCTTCTGTGCACAGTCTCTTTGCTTCTTAGTTCTAAAATCTCGAATGCTTTGCCACCTAACCTGTCAATGTGCCGCCAGCAATGATGTGCACATGTATCCTTAGGTACTTCTGGCTCAATATTCTCTTAGGAAGCGTGGTGTTGACTCGATATTGCCTCTGGCGATGTCTTCTGCCAAGATGCATCACCCCGTACTTCATTGTATCAGATTCCATTGGAAACCAGTCTGTCCGTTCTGTTATCCATGTCCCGTCAGCTGACCATCTGGAGAAACACGGCAGCCAAAAGTAAGGGAATTAGTTAAAGAGCAACACAAAGAAAAATAATGAAATTGTTTGGCCTCCTCCTCACCCCCCTCCAAGCCCAATACCACCGGATGAAACATATTTTGGGAATATTATGGATAATTATTCAAAAGATAATGCGCCATTAACCTAGTATGATATCCCTGACACAACAACCTAACCAAAACATCATCTTGATTCTAGGTTTTTTCATGCGTTTTGCTCTCCCGGAATGGGTACTCGGCAGAAGGCTGCCATTCAGTCTATCATATCTGTACCTGCCTTCTGAATCAGCAATCAGAGCTCTGGCCTTCTCCCTGCACCCATGCATATCTTTCCCTATTCAGATAACAGTCTTATTTCCCCCTTCAATGGCTTGATTGAAACGACCTCCACCCCTCAGGCAGGTCGCAGCAGCGTGAAGAAGTTACTCCTCCTCTCCATTGTCTGTTTCATTTTCAACTCTCTCAACACATTCTGCAACCTTCAGTACTTCGTCCACATGTAAGCTCATGTCCCTCTGTTCCCGATTTAAAGTTTTGGCCTTTGTTTCACATTCACACATTCCTCAGCATTGAGATTCATCTGCCATCTATCCGCCTATTTCACCAACTTGCCTATGTCCTTCTGGGGTTCTATGTACTTCTATTTATAAGACACTTCGATATTATTTGTTTAGCCACCTTCGAATTGCAGAATTCTACAATACGAAATGGGGAATTTCAGTCTCCCATGTCTCCACAAGCTCCTTGAAAGAGCAATCCCATTTATCTGTCACCGCAATTTTATCAACATTATTCACCAGTTACTTGTTCCTTCCATTCCCCACTCAAAGCGCTTATCATAGAATCCCTGCAGTGCAGAAGGAGCCCATTTGGCCTATTGAGTCTGCACTGGCCACAATCTCACCCAGGGCTCTAACCCCATATTGCCATGCATTTACCCTATACCTGGTCCCCCACTAAGGGGCAATTTAGCATGGCCAATCCACCTAACCCACACATCTCAGCACCTGGAGGAAGCCCACTCAGACACGGGGAGAATGTGCAAACTCCAGACAGACAGTGACCCAAGCCGGGAATTGAACCTAGGTCCCTGGCACCGTGAGGCACAATGCTAACCACTGTGTCACAGTGCTGCATCTCCTTATCCATTGCCATTGGAAAATCTATCAAATATGAAGTTCTAACATTTTACTCTGAAGCACGTTCACATCGTGTTCAGCTCCACATTTGCTCCCGAATTCAATAAAAGCAGCTCAGGGTTGGGTAGTTTTTTAACAACCAGCAATGTCTCAAACTGCCATTAACTGGAATGACGTGTGCAAAATGGGCAGCACGTTAATAGGCCTGATCTTATGAATATAATAGATGCTTCTTATTGCGATGTGGACTGTGAATGTATTTTTCAAAAATACCCTTTAATTCTGTAATTTATAGAAGAACTTCACACCATTGTTCAGTGTTGAGGAAGGGTCATCTCTATTCCCTCTCCACAGATGCTGTCAGACCCGCTGAAACTGTCCAGCATTTTCTGATTTTGTTTCAGATGACAGCATCTGTAATATTTTACTTTTACCTTAGTTCAATGTTGACATTGTATAACGTACAAACCAAATCAGTTTCTTCCAATACTGCATGTCCAATAGTAGTTGATGTTCATCATGTTGACTACATGCGAAGCATAGAGATCAGGGTTTCTTTCACCGTCCACAGCCTCTGGATGTACTATCTTAGAAAGGTCTTAGGTGGTAGACTTTCCCCATTGTACCTCTGCAGTGTTTGCCTCAAGTTTTAGTGCATTGCCTCAAAACATAGTCCTGGGCCTTGGTACATGTCAGCCTTCTCTTTACACTCATCGAAACATAGAAAGAAAAGATGCAACACAGGATGCCAATCAGCCCATCGTGTCCCTGCCAGCCTGAGGACACTCAAATTTCCTTTCCAGTTCTGCCTTCCTACACATGGTCCATAGTCCTGTAGCTAACAGCGCTTAAGGTGCAGATCCAGGCACTTTTTAGAAGAGTCTCTTTCTCCTCCACCAACTCGGAGCAGCAAATTCCAGACACGCACCACCACCCTCTGCATAAAAAAGTTCTTCCTAGTGTGCCCTCTACACCTACACTTACCTTGAATCTATGTCCCCTGGTTCTAGAATTCTCCATATCCTGATAGCCAAGTTCCACACACATGAGGACGGTCTCAACAGGGATCTTGGGTTCATGTCGCACTATCTGTAACCCCCGTGACTTGCCTGGGTTTACAAAGCCTCACTTACTGTACTGTCTGGAGACAAAACACATCTCTGTAACCTGTGATCAGTGCTCCTTCCACTCGCATTGTCAGCCACTTCAGGTCTTGAACAGCAGGTTAGGTGTAAGGATTCGCATTCTAATCAGTAATCTCTAAACTGTCTGTGCTTTATATGCTCTGTCTGAGGCCAGAACTCTCCATTCACCTGACGAAGAGGGTAACCCCGCGAAAGCTTGTGAGTCTATTATCAAATAAATCGGTTGGACTAAAACCTGGTGTTGTCAGACTTTTTACTGTGTTTACGCCAGTCCAACGCCGGCATACCCACATCATGTCTAGGATTCTCCACCAAGGGAAACAATTTTATCCTGTCCATCTATCTTTTCCCTTCACAATTTTGTACACCTCAATTAAGTCACCCCTCAGCCTTCTTTGTTCCAAGGATAATAACCCCAATCTATCCAATCTCTCCTCATAGCTACACTTTTATACCCTGCTGATGTTCTTGTAAACCTCCTCTGCACTCTCTGCAGAGCAATTAAGTCCTTCCTGTAATGTACTGACCAGAATTGCACACAATTATCCTGTTGTGGCCTCATCAATGTACTATACAAAGCACTAGAACTAAAAATGAACATTTAACGGAAGAACTTTTTCTGCTTCCAATCACAACTTGTGTCACTTGGATACAGTCAGGAGTGTGACTCTGCAGCCAATGTAAACTTTCAACATGTTTCTCTATTCTATGATATTAATTTCTTTATAACATATTTCAAATATCACCTCTTGTCTGTTAGCCTATATTCATTGGCATTTAGAATAATGAGAGGTGATCATATGCAAACATTCCAGGTTCTGAGGGGGACTCGACATGGTAGATACTGAAAGGATGCTTCCCCATTTGGAGGGTTCTACAACAGATTAAATATAATGATTCCCCCGTTGAGGATGGAGGTGGGAATGAATGTTTTCTGTCAGAGTGGTCAGTAATCTGTGAAATTCTCTTTCACACAAAGCTCTGGAAGCTAGTGACTGAACATATTCAAGGTGGAGGAGAAAGTGAAAAAGCACAGACCTCTCCCATATACTTTCAGGTATATATTATGCTGCTGCTGACAGAAAATCCATACATTAATGTCAAGGCTGGGTTTGGATGAAGGAAACAAGTCCACAGATAACATGATGATGCAAAGACCATTCTGTGCACCATCAACCTCCAAATAAGTCCACATGTATCACCGTTGAGAATGTCACTCTGGAAGATTGAATTTTGCAGGGTATTTTAACCTGTGTACTGTGTGAGGAATTTGATTAGGCCAGGTTACCTGGCTAATAGTCGGCAAAGGGCGGCACGGTAGCACAGTGGTTAGCACTGCTGCTTCATAGCTCCAGGGTCCTGGGTTTGATTCCCGGCTTGAGTCACTGTCTGTGTGGAGTTTGCACATTCTCCTCGTGTCTGTGTGGGCTTCCTCCAGGAGCTCCAGTCTTCTCCCACTGTCCAAAGATCTGCGGGTTAGGTTGATTGGCCATGCTAAGAAATTGACCCCTAGTGTCTAGGGATGCTTAGGTGAGAGGGATTAGTGGGTATAATATGTAGGGATATGGGGGTAGGGCCTGGGTGGGATTGTGTTCGGTGCAGACTCAATGGGCCAAAGGGCCTCTTTCTGCACTGCAGGGTTCTATGATTCTATGTGCACCTTGTGAGCTGTGTCAGTGGGTTCAACTGTCACTCCTGAGACAGCAAGGCTTCCATTACAGCAGGATCACTACTGCAGCAACGGCATGTTCTGAAGTCTGGAAAAGCGCTATCTAACTATATCGTACAAGATGGAGGTCTGCGTGTGATTCCACCTAAGAATCTTCTCCTAGAATTTTGTTGTGCCCACCAATACCTTCACATAGAATACAATTTCTAACTGCAGTACCCAGTTAACATGTGACCCACTGTCCCTGGATATACTTATCTCTCAAAAATTCTGTCAGAGAATAGTAAATGACACCCACACTGAGTTCAATCCTGCAGGGACAAACGCTTTATACTCCAAAGCCAAACATAGCCTCTCAGACACCCCCATGTGTCTCACATATTTATCTATAGGTCTGTCAAAACCATATAGATGTCATATTATGGTTCTTTCTGTAGCTGTTGCCTGCAAACGTGTGGGTTTCACAGATAAAAGTCATCTTAAAGGTCAATAGTCAGCATATGACTACCACGGTAGCACTGTGGTTAGCACCGCTTTACAGCTCCAGGGGCCTGGGTTTGATTCCCGGCTTGGGTCATTGTCTGTGTGGAGTTTGCACATTCTCCTTGTGTCTACGTGGGTGCTCCAGTTTCATCCCACAGTCCAAAGATGTGCGGGTTAGGTTAATTGGCCATACTAAGATTGCCCCTTAGTGTCCTGAGATGCGTAGGTTATAGGGATTAGTGGGGAAACATGTAGGGATTTGGGGTAGGGCCTGGGTGGGATTGTAGTCGGTGCAGACTCGATGGGCCAGATGGTCTCTTTCTACACTGTACGGTTTCTATGATATGACTTCAATTGTTTAGAATCAGACCTGTCAATGAATTTGCTGGGATTGTACACTAATGAATTGAATCAACGAGCCAGTCTTTGGACAAGGTTTAATTGGCCTTTGGTTAAATCTCATCTCAACACAATTTCAAACCGAGTAGCTAACTGTTTCTAACCAGACAGATTCAGGGTGGGGAAATACACCCAGAATCAAACTTAAAAAAAAACTCCATCCTTTAAGTTACAAAGCCAATGCTCAGAGAGGACTGGGCAGACACAAACCTATTCCTTGCTTGCTCCAAAAAACAAATTCAAATTCCAATTAAATCCAGTTTATGGCCCCCATAAGAGAGAAAAATAAGACCCGATCTGATAAATTAAGGAATTACACCACAACTTGGGCTTCATCTGACATTTGATCTGAGCCAAAAGGCTGAGAAGCTTGTGGTCAAAAGAGTGCTTAGCGAATGCTGAATGCATTTTATTCTACAATTTAGTGATATTTTCACTAGACTAGAAATCCAGGACAAAATCCTGGTTCAAATCCCGCCCCAGCCGATGGTGAAATTTGAATTCCATAAAATTACGAATTAACAATCCAATGATAACCATGAAATGAGGTTTAAAAAAGCATCTGGTTCACCAATGTCTTTTAGGGAAGGATCTCTGTCGTCCTTACTGTGTCCACCCTACATGTGACTCCAGATCCACAGCAATGTAACCAACTCTCAAATGCCACTGAATTGGAGGGCAGCTAGGGAGCAGTCCAATCAGTCAAATTTCCCTCTGCTCTGCCCCCACATCTGTGTGAGTTTACTCCTCTCAAGTACTTTATCAATTTCCTTTTGGAAACGTTTGTCAGATGACATGTACGCTGGCTCGGTGGCAAACAATGTCAGGTTGTACAGAAGAAGTAAATGCTTTATAAAACAAACGTAGGAAAAATGATTAGGTCAGAGGTTAACTTGAGAGTAAATCTTCACTGGGTAAACTCTTCTTGCCCAGAGAGTGCTGCCAGTATGGAACTGGCTGTCACAGGGATTAATTCATGTGCAATGCATCAATGGTAACCAGATAAGCACAAGCGAGAGAGAAGTTAATGGGGTGAGCTGAATAGGGGATGGGGGCAAGGCTGGTTGGAATATGAACATTAGTAAATTGGGGCTGGGCAGAATGGCCTGGTGCAATATTGCAAATTCTATCTCATTATAAAACCAGACAGTGTCACACAGAGGAGACATTCCCATTACTATTAGAAACATGGGCATCCCGCCATCCATGTGAAATGGAATGATTTGATCCATCATTTAACAAGCTCAGTGATGGGTGCAGAGGTCAAACACATCAAAAAAATAACCGCTGACCACAAGAGCTGTTAAACAGCTCCTATCTCCGACGTCAGAAATGGGTTTTAGTGCACAAATTAACCGAGCTCTCAAAGTCACACATGTGCCCACTGCAGTAAATTAACTGTAGCTCCAAATCTGGCCAACATCGTATGAGTTACCCAGAAAGGAAGATGTGAGAATAGCGTCTTAGAAGCTGATGCAAGCGTGAGTTACCCCTTTCTGAAATTGATTCTGATTTATTGTGCTCATAAATGATGGTACATATGGTATTTCTGCCTGAGATGGAGAGATATATGTTTTTCTCTATTGAATATTAGAGTGGAACTCTGTGATATACCATCATACATTCACCAGCACACTGAACTAATGATGAAACAGGTTCCTTTGACACTGAAGCCAACATCTGTTTCCCACATGTGGATTTGCCTATTAATTTTCATGGTGTCATGGACAAAAGGTATATTTCCTTATGCTTGTGCTAATTTCTATAACAAATGATTTATACCATGTTGCAAATGAGCAGATAAATGCAGAATGGAATTATTTTTGGTATTCATTTTGGAAATGGTGAGCTGGAATAATGCTGATTTAGATGTGGCTGTTTAGTTGTTTATATGATTAGTGTTAAATATTGGATATTAATTATATTATTTAATTATATTAGTTGTTTATACGATTATATTAAGTATTGGATATTAATTATATTATTTAATAATATTAGCTGTTTATACAATTAGTATTAAATATTGGATATTAATTGTACCATTATATTGAAACTGAATGTTTCAATGCAGATTTATACACTATTAACTGATATATATTGGATAATTCAAGGGAGATTGGATGGATATTTAATGTTTATTTTAATTAAAAGTAATTTGAATGTATATTTTGGATTATTGGATAGTTTTTTTTTCATGAACGCGTATTCATTTTTTGAATGGAGTTTAAATCTATATTTGTGTGGCTCATATGTGCTGATAAAAGACAAATGAATAGCTGTGTTTGATATTTAATTTTACTTGATTAAAAAAACCCAAATTGAGATTGCGATGAGGGAATATTTGGTGAATGGCAAATGTTTTATTAGATATGAAATGTCTAAATATGGTTCATTTTTTTTAAATTTCTTTTTCTCAGTTATTTGTATTTCTCACTTTCCGGTGGTGATGCCAATGAATGTATCAGCCTTTCTGGGTTCAACTGCAGAGATCCCATGCCACTTCCACATTATAGACAACATCCACAGTTTTCATGGGAGTTGGCTGAAGCTGGTCCGCAGTGACTCTGCTGGTTCCATTATCTATGATTCGAAAAACCTAGGCAAGCAAGACACTAACTATCGTGGGAGAGTTCATTTCACAGGCAACCTTGGAAAAGGTGAATGCTCCTTCCTGATAAAGGACATTCGGGAGAGTGATGAGGGGACATATCAATTCATCGCAAAAATCAATTCCATTGGAAGTGTTTCCAAATCAAGCACTGAGCGTTCTGAAGTCCGTCTCTTTGTTGTAGGTAAGTGTTTATCTTCGTCCTTTACATATTATCAATCCACTTCTCCTATCTGAATGAATGAACTCGTACCTGGAGGGATTTCTTCCACGGAACGGTCAGGGTAGTTGAAACTGTGAATCGAGGAGGCATCACGAATAAACTCAATGGTTCCTATCCGAAAGACAGGTCTCTGGAAATCCTGCCAGTGGAACTATTCATCCATGGTCCAGTTTATTCTTCAATTGAGGAATGATCTAGAAAAGAATCCATACAGCGTAATGGGAGCCGTTTGTCTCATTCAGTCTGCATGTCTCTCTGATAGAGCATCTTACCCAAGCCCATTCCTCCAATTCCCATAACCCCACACATTTCCATGGCTAACCCATCGAATCAAACATCTTGGGAGATGAAGGGCAATCTAGCATGGCTAATCCAACTAAACCGCACATCGTTGGAGTGTGGGAGGAAACTGGAGCACCCGAAGGAAACCCATGGAGACACCGGGAGAAGATGCAAACTCCACACAGTCACCCAAGGCTGAAATTGAACGCGGGTCCCTGGCACCGTGTGGCAGCAGTGCTAACCACTGTGCCACCGTGCTCCAAAACATGTAACTGTCCAATACCCATGTCAATGTTGGGAATTCAAGTGTTGGACTTTGTGTTCCTTGGTGATTCCAGTGATGTCTGAGTTTAGTGTGAGGGGGGGTATTAAGAAGGAGAATGAATAATAGCAGGTAAATCTGGTCTCTTCAATAACATCAGATCCCATCGTTGGCTGGGCTTTGGAATTGACGTAGAGTCGCCAAAGAACAACAGGAAGAGAAGGGAGACTGACCGAAGTAAATATCTTCTTCTATGAGGAGAGGCTGAATAAACTGGGCTTGTACTCGTTAGAGTTTAGAAGAATGAGGGGAGATCTCATTGAGACGTATAAGATGATGAATGGGATGGATAGGATAGAGGTGGAAAGACTCTTCCCGCTCAAAAAAGACAGTAGGACTAGGGGGCACAGCCTCAAGATAAAAGGGGGGCGGTTTAGAACGGAGTTGAGGAGGAACTTCTTCACTCAAAGGGTGGTGAATCTCTGGAATTCTCTGCCCGTTGAAGTGGTGGAGGCTGCCTCGCTAAATATTTTTAAGACGCGGGTTGATGGGTTTTTGATAGGAGAGGGGATTAAGGGTTATGGGGAGAGGGCGGGAAAGTGGAACTGAGCAGCGACAGATCAGCCATGATCTTATTGAATGGCGGGGCAGGCTCGAAGGGCTGGATGGCCTACTCCTGCTCCTATTTCTTATGTTCTTATGTTCTTTGCAGCTTCAGTCTCTGTGAGAGTTCCAATTTGAGGCAGGATCAATTCAGCCAATATACTGATTTCTCTTGGAATTGAATCAAGCTTACACCTCATTCATAATTTGCACTTATGTCTGTTTCAGATAAAATGGTCAAACCAAGAGTCAATTCCTCTGTAGTAGCGGTGGAAGGCAGCTCCTCATCCTTACACTGCACCGTGTGGGGAGAACCAGCCGTCACCTTAAAATGGGTGAAAAATGGTGAAGAGATCAACAAGTCTTCCACTCGGGAACTAAAACAGATCTTTCACAACATCACTGCTGAAGATGCTGGTGAATATTGGTGTGTGGCCCAATATAACCAGGGAACCGTGAACAGCTCCACACAGGTTTCTGTACAATGTAAGTGGGGATTAATTTCTCAGATTAATATTTCCCTTTCAGAGTCCCTTTGGACTCTGCACCAAATTCTAACATTTCATTGAACCCTTTTGCTGAAAGGCTTCAAAGTGAATGAGACTGGGTCACAGGCAGAGCGGGGATACTTTGTACAGATACACCTCAGCAAAACCAGCTCTAAAGATGAGTCGTAGAGACTGGAAAAGTTAACTCTGCTTCTCTCTCCATAGACGCTGCCAGACCTGCTGAGATTTTCCTGCATTTCCTGCTTTTTTTTCTTACTTCAGCACCAGCTCGATGGTCTGAATGATGGAAATTAAGCTGGCTGCCTGGAGTGAGATGTGGCTCACTGCGCCATTAATTCACCGGGATGGGACCTTCATGAGTCTGCACCACAAGTAAATATACTGCAAGCATTATTCAATATCCAGTTCTTCGCAAGTAATGTGAAGCTGACAGCCTAATGTTATTCACCCGTTCCTATGAATAAGTGTTTCCTGTTGTGATGAGCATGAATTCGCCAAAACCAATCTCAGGAATGGTGACATCCAGTTTCTGGTAGGTCACACGGCGATAAACTCACTCCGGTTGCAGGAGGAAGGGTATTCGACCAGTCGAGTCGATGCTCTCTGTGAAAAAAAATCAAGTGGACCCAGCATTTGCTCTGTGCTGGTTAAACGGCGCATTTATTGCCGGGAAAGGTCCTTTTCATTTCTTTTTGAAGTTATTAACTGTCTCCACTCCGTCCATCTGGTATGCAGTGAGTTTCAGGTCGATAACATTTGGTCATCAACGGGTTCTTCATCACATTCCCACCGCACCTCTTGATCAAATTCTGAATTCCTAGCCCCTTGTCCCATCGGTTGATGGGAACATATAAACTCCTGAACATCCCGAGAAAAAAAAATCCCCAGTTTTGCTTTGGGTAGATCACTACCAATTTCTGCGACTTCTGATTGCCGCTGTGGTCCCCGATCGCTGGTAAATCTCCTCTGCGCCATCTCAAAGACCCTCACTCTCTTCGTTCATAAGGTGTGGTTAGCGGAGCTGGATACAATCCTGTAATTGTGACCTAATTGGAGATATGGTGGGATTCTGTGTAACCTCTCTGCCTTTGTGTACAGTATCTCTGCTTCTCAATCCCAAAATCACAACATTATTTGCCACCTATCCTATCACTGTGATCTGTCATTATCAATGATGTGCTCACGAATCTCCAGGTCCTTCTGGCCCCGTAATCTCTTAGGAATCGTGGCGTTTACTACATAATGCCTCTCGCCATTTCTTCTGTCAAATGCATCGCCCCGTATTTCACTGCATCAGATTCCACTGAACACCAGACCAGCCGTTCAGCTAGTTTATCCATGTCCCGTTAGTTAGCCATCTGGAGAAACGCGGCAGCCAAAAGTAAGGGACTTAGTTGAAGAGAAAATCTAAGGATAATAAAGAAATTATTTGGCCTTTTCCCCCAAATGCTGTCAGATGAAACAAATTTTGGGAATATTATGGATAATTATTCAAAAAATAATGCGCCATTAAACTAGTGCAAAAGCGACTGTTCCCTGACATTTACAACAAACCACTCAAACTACCATCCTGATTTGAAATATTGGCTCTATTCTCTCTCCACAATTGCTGTCAGACCTGCAGAGATTTTCCAGCCGTTTCTGTTTGTTTTGTTCAGATTCCGGCATCTCTAGTTTTTGCCTTCACCAAAACTATTGCTTTTACTTCAAAGGCTCAATTAGTTGTGTTTAGAAACAGCAGAAGATAAATGTAATAATTTCTGATTCCACCCTCTCTTCTTGAGATAAACCCAGAATAATCAGGGGCCCGACCTGCACCACCACTGAGAATGGGATGAATTGTACCTGCAGGGTCAGAGCCAATCCATCTGCAAACGTGACATGGGAACTCAATGCGAAAATCCTCCCTGGGATCAGGTCAGATGTGGAAATCACCTCCTGGGCGATGAATAGGTCTCTCGTGGAGAGCTTCGTGAGGCTGGATCTACCAGTGGGAACTGAAAACCTGATTTCATGTAGAGCAGCGAACAAACACGGTGATTCCATCAGTAAATACCAGCTCCACACTGAAGGTACATGTTTAATCCTTTAAACGCTATAATGAAGTCACTGTTCAGTCATTATCGCAACTGTAACAGAGTCAGAAGGATCTAGATAGGCTGGGCGAATGGGCCAGGAAATGGCAAATGGAATTTAATGTTGGCAAGTGTGAGGTGGTCCACTTTGGTAGGAAAAATGGTAGGAAGGACTATTACTTACGAGGCGAAAAACTGCAGCAGGCGACGGTGCAGAGGGACCTCGGGGTCCTTGTGCATGAGTCGCAAAAACCCAGCTTGCAGGTGCAGCAGGTGGTCAGGAAGGCGAATGGGATGCTGGCCTTCATAGCGAAGGGGATTGAATATAAAAGTAGGGAGGTCTTGCTGCAGCTGTATAGGGCATTGGTGAGGCCGCAACTGGAGTACTGTGTGCATTTTTGGGCGCCGCACCTGCGCAAAGATATTTTGGCCTTGGAGGGAGTGCAGAGGAGGTTTACTAGGCTGATACCGGAGTTGAGGGGGTTGAGCTATGAGGAGAGGCTGAATAAACTGGGCTTGTACTCGTTAGAGTTTAGAAGAATGAGAGGAGATCTCATTGAGACGTATAAGATGATGAATGGGATGGATAGGATAGAGGTGGAAAGACTCTTCCCGCTCAAAAAAGACAATAGGACTAGGGGGCACAGCCTCAAGATAAAAGGGGGGTGGTTTAGAACGGAGTTGAGGAGGAACTTCTTCACTCAAAGGGTGGTGAATCTCTGGAATTCTCTGCCCGTTGAAGTGGTGGAGGCTGCCTCGCTAAATATTTTTAAGACGCGGGTTGATGGGTTTTTGATAGGAGAGGGGATTAAGGGTTATGGGGAGAGGGCGGGAAAGTGGAACTGAGCAGCGACAGATCAGCCATGATCTTATTGAATGGCGGGGCAGGCTCGAAGGGCTGGATGGCCTACTCCTGCTCCTATTTCTTATGTTCTTATGTCAGCAAAAGCCAGCTCCGTTCAGCAACTTAATACTGAATCAACCTTTAAACAGCACGAACTTCACTTGCCATCAATGGCGAATGAACGGCGTCATGGACCCTATCTGAAATCTTCTGCATATATGAAAGACGTAGCTAATTCAACTGACTACATAGACAACGACCTTCCATTCTCAATTAAAATAAACATTTCAGAAAGTCAGATTCCCTCCCACAATCTGATAGCATCTGTATTCTATCCTGCCTTGTGTGTAATTCTATCGTGCTCAGTCTCATCCGAGCAGATTATCCTTATATTTATTAAAGCTAAATTGAATTATGTGCCTAGCCCATGGGTTAGAGTTGATATTTCTTTCCCATATCCCTTCTGCCAATATGTATCATCTCACATTTCTCCATATTAAATTCCTGTTGTAAAGTGTTTGCCCTTGAGGGTAACCTTAGTCCAAATACACATTGGGGGAATTAGTTCAAAAGATAGATTTAGTGATTTGATTTATTATTATTATCACACATATTTGCATACAGTGAGAAGTATTGTTTCTTGCGCACTATACAAAGCATACTGTTCATAGAGAAGGATATGAGAGAGTGCAGAATGTAGTGTTACAACCATAGCTAGGGTGTAGAGAAAGATCAACTAAATGCAAGGTAAGTCCATTCAAAAATCTGATGGGAGCATGTATCTTGACAAATACATAAATAGGATGGGGATAGAAGGATAAGGTCCCCAGAAGGGTAGGGGCTTTTAGTTAACTCGGGCAGCATGGTCGGTGCACGCTTGGACGGCCGAAGGGCCTGTTCCTGTGCTATAATTTTCTTTCTTTGTTCTTTGATGTGAATTAACTTAAACCATTCCAAGATAAATATCAATGTTGAATTGGCAGTGGAACATTTAGAGGTTTGGCTCTTTGAAATTGTTAGATTGACATCTGAAGGAACCAAAACAGGAAATTCTGGAAAATCTCAGCGGGTCTGACAACATCTGTGGAGAGAGAAACAAGCCAACATTTCAAGTCAGGATAATTCTTCATTGGGGAATATGTTAAAAAGAGCAAAATTAGCAAAATATTGAAATTACTGGACTTTTTTTGCAAACAGGCAGATGAAGCAGGTTTTGGGAAATTTATAGCTTATTATCACATTACTTTCTTTATTTTACCTTTAATGTATTTTTAAAATAATCTACCATAGCTATCACAGTTAAATCAATTATATTTAGAATTGTTAAATATAATAATTTCTGTTATTTGTTTCCTTTTTTTCTAGATAAACCCAGAATAATCTCAGGCCCGATCTGCAAGACTGCTGAAAATGGGATCAATTGTACGTGCAGGGTCAGAGCCAATCCATCTGCAAACGTGACATGGGAACTCAACGGACAAATCCTCCCTGGGATCAAGTCCGATGTGGAAATCACCTCCTGGATGGTGAATATGTTCCTGATGGAGAGCTTTGTGAGACTGGATCGACCAATGGGAACTGAAAACCTGATTTCATGTAGAGCAGTGAACAAACATGGTGGTTCTATCAGCAAATACCAGCTTCACACTGCAGGTACGTGTTTTAATCCATTAAATACTATAAGGGAGTTACTGCTCATTCACTTCCACTACCACAACTGTAATAGAATTGTAGAATGTCTCTA
Source organism: Carcharhinus amblyrhynchos (assembly GCF_965287045.1). Lineage (NCBI taxonomy): Eukaryota > Metazoa > Chordata > Chondrichthyes > Carcharhiniformes > Carcharhinidae > Carcharhinus > Carcharhinus amblyrhynchos. Next base: position 67,607,592 of record NC_137339.1, on the reverse strand, counting down.
GTGCAGAAGGAGGCCATTTGGCCAATTAAGTCTGCACCAATACTCTGAAAGAGTACCTTGCCCTGGCCCTTTCCCCCACAGTATCCCCATAACCTCATATATTTATCATGGCTAATACACCTAATCTACACATCTTGGGACACTAAGGAGCAATTGGGCTTGGCCAATCCACCTTACCTACACATTTTCAGCCTGTGGGAAGAAACCAGAGCACCTGGAGGAAATCCCTGCAGATACAGGGAGAATGTGCAAGCTCCACACAGACAGTCAGCCCAAGGCCAGAATCGAACCCTGAACTGTGAGGCAGCAGTGCTAACCACTCTGCCACTATGCCATCAGGAAAAGCTAGCTCTATTCTGCAAATCAATACTAAATGTGTATTGGCACAAGGTTCATTTGCCATCAGTGAAGAACTGCAGAATGAACCGTAACTAATATATACAGTTTATAAAGAATATTGGACTATGTAATGAAAATATTGAACTATATGTACTGGTCGCAAACTGAACTCAGCGTGAATTTTGACCTCAGGTGGAAATGTAAACATCGTTAAATTTTACTGTTGAAATAATTGCAAATGTTTTGTAATGTGTTTTACAAATTGTGTATGAATGAAGTATATTTTTGCGAGAAAAAAAGTCAGAGACTAACAGAACAATCAGTATCATCCATTTTAAAATTCGGTCATCTGGAACTTGCCAACAATCTTGAAATGACATTTTTTCAACTTAAAATAAATGGTTACAAAATGCAATTTGTTTTTCCAAATCTGACTGTAAATTACACTCTCCCTCCCCCACGTACTCATTTCTATCTTGTTCAAGCCCATAAGTGGATCTAAACTCATTTTCATTAATCCTAGTTCCAGTGTCACAGTTAAACTGATAGAGTGAAACAAGCAGAGGAAACAGAATAGAAAAGAATGCATTTCAGATTGCTGTAAACAAAATGATGAAGTGTGTGGGAAATGCTAAGCCAACAATTAATTTTGTGACAGATTAAAGGAGAGATGGTTGGGTGTAATGCGGATATCACTGGTCCAGTAACCCAGAAGCCCTGGTTAGTGTTCTGGGTATAGGTTCAATCCTACCAGGGCAGCTAAGGGAAATTAATTTCAATTTATCAAACCTGGAATTGAAATTTAGCCTCAGTCATGGTGACCATGGAGGTCTCATCGGTTATTGGGGGAAAACCAATCTGCTTCACTAATGTTCTTTAAGGAAGGAAATCTGCCATTCTTACCTGGTCTCCAGGTCCACAGCAAAGTGGCTAACTCTTAATTGCTCCCTGAAATGACTGAGCAAGCCACTCAATTCAGGGACAATTAGGGATGAGCAACAAATTCTGGCCCAGTTCCCATCTCATGAAAGAATAAATAATGTAGAAACTAACTGATCTAGGAATGCCACCAGGAGGTTCCCCTTCAGGTCACTCAGCATCCTGGCTTACAAATATATCGGCCATTCCTTCACTGTTGCTGAGTCAAAAACGTGAAGCTCCCTCTTCCATAGCCCTGTGGGTGTACCTACATCATAGGGACTGCAACAGAAGGCAGCCCGCTACCACCTTCTCAAGGGCAACTCGGGATGGGCAATAAATGCTTCTAGCCAGCATCATCTACATCCCATAAATGAATTTTTAATAAATGAAGCCAAATGCTGTCCCATCCTTATGCAGTGAAGAGTTCCCAAAGCATTAATGAAACCACAACAAGACGATTTAAATTAGATTAAACCCTTGGTTGTTTTATGAAATGACAGAATAACTCAGACTCCTACTTTTAATGTCAATATATATGAAATGTAGGTTGACATTCAGATGGAAGTTATCTTGCAACAAAGTTATCAGTTACAGCAATATTGAATAACAATTTTTTTTTGAATATTTTGGAAGCATTCCCCTGGATGATTGTCACCCTGGTTGGAACAGTCGTTGTTGTTATTATCCTGATTGTGATTGTGGTGAAGGTACACAGGTATGTGCGTGTTTCATAAATACTTAATCATGGATTTGAAAAGATTTTGGGGCATCAAGGTTTCTGCAACTCCGGAGTTGCCCTTCAAGCGTTTTGCCCTAAGATTCCAGATCCGGAATAGGAGATGTGTGTTGCGAAAGGGAGAGTGAATGGTGGCCAGGTCCACATGTGGGGAAATAGGGGAATGGTGGAAGCTCCTTGATCAGTCTGTTCCTGGTCTGTTGCTGGTTTTTCACTTCAGCCAACAACAAACCAAAAAAAAATTTATTTTATTCCTTGGGTTGCCGCCTTTCCTTTCTGTCTGTCTAAGTTGCAGATTTAGACTTCAGAAAAACTGAATTTGTTCTCACACTGCAGTCAATTGGGACATTGTGATAGATTCTGCCTTTGCTAGCAGACATATAACCCATAACTACCTGCATCAGCATAGACAGATGCTAAAGATTCCACAAAAGTCATGATGTAAAAGGAGTAGCATTCTCTTACTGTCATTGCAAGCATATATCCCCAGTCAATGCGGCGCGGGCTCGTTGGGCCGAAGGGCCTGTTTCCCATGCCGGGTTGTTCTTTGTTCTTTGTCAACCCACCATAACAGAATCACTGATCCACTGTCACCTCACTATTTGTGCTTTGTTGGGGAAAAAAAAACAGTAACTTCAAAAATACTTGAGAAAATACTTGGCTCATTATTAAGTAAAGGTGGATGACTTGTGGCACAATGGGTTAGCTTCCCTACCTCTGAACCAAACATTTCGGCTCATGCCCCACCCCTGGACCTGGTCACTGAGGAAGATGCATTCATAACATGGCCAAAGCAAATTGATTGTGCCTCCAGGAGAGACTCCTGTTCAACCAAGCTTGATGTGAGGTGGTGCCGCTCAAGCTATAAACTCCTGGCAAAAGGCTAGCAATCTGTTCTGGGAATCACCAGCTATGGAAACAAATAAAAGCCAGCCTTAGTGTACCACTAGGTGTGGGAAGAGAATTGGAATTAATTAAAGGTACAATATGATTCCAAACTCCTTGTTGTTGGTTTGGGCTTTGATAGTCAAGCAACAATATGCATTGCTGCCATGCCCTGTTGCTCCCAGACTTCACAGAGGAAGTATAACATGCACAGATCCATGAAGTATGAGAAGCGATGAGAAATCCTGTGCAAAGACATTTGTTTACAACAGGCCTTCACAGAGAAACGGGAAATGCAAAGCTGCTCGGGTCTAAGGAGGTAATTCCAGTAAGTGTGTGGGCTGACTGTATGGCCATTAGTGGCAGCCTTAGCAAAAATGAAAATGAAAAGCTGAAAATAAAATGGAAGAGTTTGGAAGGGCGAGGCTTATTCTTGGCCAAGGAATTCTTGGGTTAGCATGACAATTTGGGATGCATGTATAGAATTATTTGTAAAATGTTATGCAATTATCGAGAGGATAGTCCTATGTTAACTTGTCGAAGAACATTATAGGATCAAAGTATTATTATTTCTGCTCTCTTCCTGTGAAGTTATTTAGTTTCAATGTGTTTATTAGAAGAGTATTGCCTGAATTTCTGAACTGGAATAAAAAATGCGCTGTTAAAACATTTTTTAAACAATTAACTGGGACCAAGAGAATGAGCTGGAAAATTCATAAGAAGCTGAATTCAACAAAATTTCAGTGAATCACAGGATAAGTTTGTGTTTGAAAAAAAACACTTGGCCCTTCTCTCCAGCATCACTCAAAGGGCCAAATGGTTGACTCCTGCTTCTAGTTCCTAAGGCTGGCATAAACCATAGACAGGACAACCAGTGTATTGCAATGAGTTCTTACATACACGTGTGAATGAAATGCCTTGTTATGGTGAATTGAACAGAACAGAATGAAGAAACACTAAAACCAGTTACATTTGGCAAAAAAAAATTGAAATGCAAAGTAAATTCAGAATTCCAAACTGACTGAGAAAAATTGAATATATTGCAAAAGTGCAATTTCCAATGATCTATATTTAACATGGGCAGTGTCAATAATTAATGCTTTGGTGAAGTACAGGGATACATTATCCTCTGGAGTGAGGGGGGCCTTGACTCCTTTTCTCCATTTCTGATTAAGTCCCTTGACTTCAACTGACAATTGCATTAGTTCTTTCTTGGGCAGAAGTGCAACAAACTCTACACACACAATGAAACACTCCACCGATTGGTGAACTCTCCATGCACTAACTTTCTGATATTGAGGGAATATTCCATGTAGAAAGATGGAAGTTTAAGGGAAATAATTCAACAGGAATCAAACTGTGTCAATGATAATCAGGAAACAACAGATAGCCATGTTTCTGATGTGTAACAGCCATAATTGAATACACTGGCATTAGTAAATCTATTACACTTCATGATAAATAGTTATGAAATTTGTGTTCACCTTATTTACTAATCAGGAAGAAAACAAGTGACATCGCTTCTGTCCCAGCAACCATTGACGATTCAGTGACTTACGCTATGGTGAAACACCCATTGAACACCCAGGTAAGAGAGGAAAAAGAAACTGTCCGACATCTGAAGGAGATATCTGCTTTCTTGTTAGTCTGTTTCTAACCAACATGAACCAAGCTAAAGATACAATGTCATCATGTAATGGGAGCTGTGAAAGCTTGTTTGGCTGAACTTTTAAATTGTGGATTGGAGATGATTGGTCATTGTCCTAGTGAATACATCATAGACATTCCCTGCCCAGCAAATCAGTGTCAGACTTAAAATATAGAATGGGATTTTCTTGTCTTGCTTGGCCCAAAATCACAAAATCTTTCCTGAGGTCAATGTACCTTTCCATTGTCTGTCCCTTGCTCGCTCTGATTCCCATAGTGGACAGGACAGTAAAATTCCGGCCAGAGAATTGCGTTCTTTTTTCTTACTTTTCTATCTGAAGGAACTTTCCAAACATTTCAAAATGGCCATCACACTAAGTGCAATAATATTCACTTTTTCTACATGTCGTGTTACACTCTAAAAAGCTTCAACATAGTCAAAGTATCATTACAGATATTTCAAGTGGTCACAACAAATGGTGCAAAGATATTGAAGTTGTCTACATAGATCAAGTTGCACTCTGAGGTGCTTCAATAAATTGTGATGATATTCACTGTATATTTTCAATGTGAGTCATACAGCCTGAGGAGATAGTGTACAATTCCCCTCCCTTCAATTCAGTATGGCTGAAAGGTCTTAGAAAGCGACCTTTCCCCATTTAGCTCTTTGGCAGCTGTTTCAAGCTTGAGTGCATCCCTCAGCATGTAGTTTGTGGAGTTTGTACATTCTCCCCATGCCTGCTTAGGTTTCCTCTCTGTGATCCTCTATCCTCCCAATATCTAAAGATGGGTAGGATGGGGGATTAGCAAAATAAATGTATGAGGTTACAGGAATAGGACAGGAGCTGAGCTTTGGTAAGAGGCTCTGTTGGAGACTTGATGCTCCGAATAGTCTCCTTCTGCACTGTAGCAATTCTATTCTATTTGCAATCCTGGGCTTCGGAATGAACTCATCTGCAACACTTGGTTGGGGTCATCTTTTTGCACTGGACATTTTGGGCACACCAAAGAGCATCTTCCACAGAGCTGATGTTTGTCTGGGTGTCCCTGGGATCAGCTCACAGAGCACAGAGTCCTGTGTCACAGAGCTGCTCAGGATGAAACTCGACGAAAAACCACCTCATCTCTCTTCTGACCTTTGCAAAGGAGCCTTCCACGAGGAGGTGGACGCTAGTCTCTTCCCCACCACAGTCACCTCAAGGGTAGCGTGTGGATGAGTCTCCAGGTGTGTAGGTAGGATTTCATGGGAAAGGCCTTTCTCACTACCAACCAAGCAAGGTCTTGGTGCTTACTTGAAAGTTCTGGTGATGAGACATTCTGGCAGATGTCTCTGACAGTCTGCTCAGGGAACCATCTGACTCCATCCACCAACTCTCATAGGACCTCTAGGACATTATGTATAGACCCCTGCCTGACGGTGGTTAAAGCTGTTTCTCCATATTAATTTTTCCACTAGGGACTGATAGTACAGTACAGTCTAACTACATCCATGTCCTGTGGCTTTGTAAGCAAATATCAAAGATAACCCACACCAGAGCCATCCTTCCCAACACCAGGGACAGATAGAACATCAGTACCTGGGGACAATTGGTTTTTGCATACCAAGGGCGATGTTGGGCCTGCTCCCGCCCCCCCTCTCCCTATTGATTCCCCTCGCTCTTTATCTAGAGGTCGCATACTTGCAAATGCAGTCCATTTTTAACTTCCAGATGAAACAGAATTAGAAGTGATTTTTCCCTCACTGAGTATGAACAGTAGATTGGTATCAGTGATTGAATAAAGTAGATTATTCAGGTACAGATATTACACTCCCATCCACGTCATTATGTCTAACACACAGTTTTCTGCTACAGGACCAAGGCCTGGACAGGAATATTGATGGTCCAGGGATGGCATCCGAATCAGCTCAAAGTGAGGAGGTTCTGTACGCAGCACTCAGTATCGCAAACATTCACAAACCTAAAATGCATCTCCAGACCGAGGAGCCCAATCTATACGCTGCAATTAAATGGAAATGAAATCGAGGTGGCCTGATTCTCATCAGCAGAGCTCAGCAATAGCTGAAGACAACATGTTTAATGACATAGAACAGCAAGATTATATTGTCATTGAAGCAGGAGAAGGCCAAGTGGTCCTTTGAGCCTGCTCCGCCATTCATTTTGATTATGGCTGATAATCGAATTCAATATGCTGATTCCCTCTTCCCACCATATACTTTGGTCCTTTAGCCTCAAGAGCTTTATCTAATTTCCTCTTGAAATCACACAACATTTTGGCCTCAACTACTTTCTGTGGCGGTGAATTCCATACACTCACCACCCTCTGGGTGAAGAAATTTCTCCTCACCTCAGTCTTAAAAGGTTTACTCCTTATCCTCAAAATATGACCCCTAATTCTGGACTCCTCCACCATTAGGAACATTCTTTGTGAATCTATCCTGTCTAACCCTGTTAGAATTTTATAAGTTTCTATGGGATTGTTGAAAGTGCTTTGAGAATGGTGATCTTTCAGAAATTAATTGCTAACATGTAAAAATTTCATTGTGGGAGGATTTGACTTAAAATTCATTTCCTCACACACAATAAAATGGACCAGAGGTATGTTTGTGAAGATCGATGTAACCTTTTAGGCTGTTTGAGTCTCTTTAAATACATCACTTGTTTTTTATTCCTGTTGGACATTGTTCCATTTCTGAATCCCTCTTGTCTTTTTCAATATCTTTATTGAAGAGTGTTGACTCTCTCCAACAATATTGTTTCCAAGTCCAATGTAATGAACAGTGATCTTAGTGCCAACTACCATCAGTTTCCTTCAGAATTTACTAAGATTTCACCGACATTGTGGAGAAGGGAAGATATTATGAAGGGTAAGGACTGAGAGTTCGGAGAATCCCCAAATCAAATGATTCAAGTCCTGGATTGATGCTTAGGGGCCTGATTTTAACATTTTCATTATAAGTGCTGAATCTGGGCACAATTCAGATCCGACTTGGAAATCTGCTTTCATGCACCCCCATGAGCACTTAGCATGTGAAGAAAATCGCGAGTCTGAATCACATCATGGGCGGGGTTTAGCGCGCCGGAAACGATAGGAGCTCGGAACTGCACATACGCAGTGAGGGGAAAAAAAATTGAAAATCGTGCCCCTGTCACATTGCTCCCACTTTTTGCTCCAGGGCTGCAAAAAGCAGATAAAGCAGCTTGGGAACGAAACGCGGGAGTGAAGGTCCCCACTGACATCACCCCCACTCCGACAGTGTAACTTTCCCCCTTAGCCACCCATCCCCCTGCCACTACCAGACCGATCACGACCCTCTTCCCCCCTTCCACCCCACTGATCGCCCGCAGAGTGGCAGCGGACTCCCCTTCCTTCACACCGATCGCCCACAGCAGACCCTCCCCCCTTGCACCCCCCCCACGCCCCCCCAACCAGAAAATGATCAGGCCTCCCTCCCACCATTAGACAATGATCTGACCTCCCTCCTCCCCCACCCCCCAATTCCCTCCACCAGACAATGATCTGACCTCCCTCCTCCCCCACCCCCCAATTCCCTCCACCAGACAATGTTCAGGCCTCCCTCCTCCCCCACCCCCCAATTCCCTCCACCAGACAATGATCTGGCCTCCTTCCTCCCTCCACCCGACCACAGGTACATCTGACCCACCCTTCTCCTTCCCCGCCCTCCACCTGAAAATGATTGGGCCTCCCTTCTCTCACCCGCTCCCCCACCTTCCTCCTCCCCCCACCACCGATCTGAGTTAGAGAGCTGTTGGAAACTCTGAACCTATCCTTTCCGCAGCAGGAGCACCTGAAACAGACCTTTGCCGAGCATGTCTGTTTTGCGCCGAATCTGGATGCGTGAATGCAATGGGAAAGGGGGGAAATGCTGGTAAAGTTGGGCGGGAAGTTCATTAATTCAATTTAAATGTATGCAAATGCTTTTAAATCGCTGTTGCACCCATTTTGGGCGCAAATCGGATTTTTGGCCTTGGTAAAGTGGGCATCTGCGCAGACACAGGCACGGATCACGTTAATGGCCTTATGCCCTACTTTACCACGTTTTCGCGCCATCGGGCCTCTAGATCTTTGAATTAATTGACTGTTGAGCTTCTTGTTGATGGATGCCACCTTTAATTTCTCATTCTGTACACCTCAACATTTCATATAACTGGATGGATTTCGAAGCTACTGAACACTGTTCAGCTTCAAGTGGGTCTGCCATTAGATTTTGAATGATATTAGTGGAATAGATACCATTTTGTCACATTGAATTAAATTCCAGGTCACCTTTATAAAAGGAAAACTGTTCAATTTTCTGTTGTGTAAAATCTGTGTTCGCTAGGATTCAAACTTTTATTTTATGGATTCCTGGCCTAATGACATATTATCAGGGATTTTATGACTAGTCCTTGCCATTGGAAACAGAAAATTGGTTTTAACAAGTTCCTTTGGTCACTTCAAGTCCAGAAGTCCAGATTAAACTGCATTTATTTCAATGAAAGAGGCCTGACGGGCAAGTCAGATGAACTCAGGGCATTGATAGGTATGTGGGACTAGGATATTCTAGCAATTACTGAAACATGGCTAAGGGAGAGACAGGACTGGCAGCTCAATGTTCCAGGGTACAGATGCCATAGGAAAGAAAGAACAGAAGGTAAGAGAGGAGGGTGAGTTGCACTTTTGATTAGGGAAAGCATCACGGCCGTACTGAGAGGGGATATACCAGAGTGTTCGGCCACTGATACTATATGGGTAGGACTGAGAAATAAGAAGGGGAAAATCACTTTGATAAGGTTGTAATATAGCCCCAAATAGTGGGAAATTGAGGAGCAAATATGTAAGGAGATTACAGATAGCTCCAAGAAAAATAGGGTGGTAATAGTCGGAGATTTTGATTCTCCCAACATTGACTGGGACAGTCATAGTATTAGAGGGTTGGATGGAGAGAAATTTGTTGAGTGTATTTAGGAGGAATTTCTCATTCAGTATGTGGATGGCCCAACTAGACTGGGGGCAAAACTTGACCTCCTCTTGGGAAATAAGGAAGGGCAGGTGACAGAAGTGTTAGTAATGGATTACTTTGGGAACAGTGACCATAATTCTATCAGTTTTAAGATAACTATGGAGAGTGATAGGTCTGCCCAAAAATTAATATTCTAAATTGGGGCAAGGCCAATTTTGATGGTATGAAGCAGGAACTTTCAAAAGTTATTTGTGGGAGCCTATGGGAAGGAAAAGGGACGTCTGGTAAGTGGCATGCTTTCAAAAGTGTGTTAACCAGGGTTCAAGGTAAACATATTCCTCTTAGAGTGAAGGCCAAGGCTGGCAGAAGTCAGGATCCTTGGATGACTCGGGATATTGAAGCCCTGGTCAAGAAGAAGAAAGAGACACATGATGTGCATAAGCAGCTGGGATCAAGTGAATCTCTTGAAGAGTGTAAGGGGTGTAAGTAGGGAATTAAATAGTGATGTCTTGAGGAGTGTACATATTACAGAGAAGGAGATGCTGGAAGTCTTAAAGTGCATCAAGGTAAATAAATCTGATGAAGTATATCCCAGGACATTGTGGGAGGCTAGGGAGGATTTGCGGGTCCCCTAGCCGAGATATTTGAATCATTGATAGTCAAGGGTGAGGTGCCTGAAGATTGGAGAGTGACAAACATTGTGCCTTTGTTTAAAAAGGGCCGCAGGGAAAAGCCTGGGAAGTACAGACCAGTTAGCCTCACATTTGTGATGGGTAAATTGTTGGAAGATAATTTGAGAGACAGGATCTACAGGCATTTAGAGATGCAAGCACTGATTAGGAACAGTCAGCATGGCTTTGTGAGTGGAAAATCATGTCTCACAAATTTTATTGAGTTTTTTGAAGGGGTAAGCAAGAAGTTAGATGAGGGCAGTGCAGTTGATGTTATCTACATGGACTTTAGCAAGGCCTTTGACAAGGTACCGCATGTTGTTCCATCAAGTTAAATCTCACGGGATCCAGGGTGAAGTATCTAAATGGATACAAAATTGGCTTCTTGCTGGTTGTAGAGACTTGTTTTTCAAACTGGAGACTTGTGACCAGCGGTATGCCTCAGGGATCAGTGCTGGGCCTACTGATATTTGTCATTTATATTAATGATTTGGATGAGAATATAGGGGGCATGGGTAGTAAATTTGCAGATGACACCAAGATTGGTGGCCTGGTGGACTGTGAAAAAGGTTATCTCCAGTTGCTGTGGGATCTTGATCAATTGGGCCAGTAGGCTGACAAATAGCAGATGGAGTTTAATTTAGACAAACGCGAGGTGATGCATTTTGGCAGATTGAACCAGGGCTCGATCGCTGGCCAGCCCAGGAACCTTCCAACCACCTCCCCCCCCCGCCATTGCCCAATCGCACCCCTCACTAGCATTCCCGGGTCAACCCCAACTTTCCCATCCACCCCCCCTCCATGGGCCTTCCAGGAGTGCCCTGATCTTCAGCCAACCCCCATAGCAGTGAAGATACTCCCACCCCAGCAGATGCCCTCACCAACCGCACCCCCCGCCCCCACAGGAAGTAGACTCTGCACCATGTCAGACATCCCCCACCCCAGCAGACCTCCCCACAGGAGGCAGACCCTCCTCCCCGCAGCCCACCACCTCCCCAGCCCACCCTGAAATTGGCCTCCCTCAAGCCCCTATTGATCCAAGTGGCAGCAGCAGGATCCCCCACCTGCACCGATCACCCACCTCCCCCAGGGCCTGCCCCCCGCTGGCCCTGAGCCTAGGCCCTGGCCCCTAGGCTCCATCCCCATGGCACTGCCCAATGTTCAGTGGGCAGTGCAAAGGTGCCCTCTGAACATGGGCACTTTGCTCCTAGGGTAGTTCCAGGGGCACAGGCTGGCACTGCCAGGCCCGGGGGCATCACCCCCCTAGTGCCCGACCCCCCTGGGGGGGTCCCGATTGCCTGCCCTTCACTCCAGCAGAGTATCCTGCTGGTTCCCCAAAAGTGGGAGCCACTCTAAACTCTGGGGTGAAATTTTACTGGCGGGATGGGAGATGCTGTCGGGCCTGGAGAATTCACTCCCAGGTCCGATAATCACATTGAAATCACAGTCAATAAGATTAAAATTACTCACCTGTTGTTCCCGCCAGTTTCCAGTGCGGTCCCAAACGAGCCGAATATCCATCACTGGGAGAAGCGCGCACGTCGGGAACGCATGCGTGAATCCCACAGGTCAGCGCACGCACGAACCACCCGGCCTGACCTGCCAAAAAAAAATTAGTGGGTCAGAATGGGAGAATCACTCCCACAATGTTTGGTCTCAACTGCTTTCTGTGGTAGTGAATTGCACAGGCTCACCACTTTCTGGGTGAAGAAATTTCTCCTCATTTTCATCCTAAGAGGTTTACCCCATATCCTTAGACAATGCTGCTGGTTCTGGTCACCCTACCATTGGGAACATCCTTCCAGCCCAGTCTGTTATAATATTTTCAGGCAGAGAGTTGAAACACTCCTAGTTTCAAGTCCGCTCAGCGCTTTGATTAAAATGGTAAAATAGGGCCCGCAGTGTTTCAGATTCGAACCTTAGACCCCATCTCTGGCGCCCCCATACGCACACTGAAAAAATAGCAATGATTCTGAATCGCGTTGCAGAAGCCTGTGGGTAAGGCTTATCGTGCCTGAAACGCTGCAGCTCCTATTGGTGCCCCCAAATGCTCATACGCAGCGAAAAAAAATAGAAAAACGCTCCCTTGCCACATTGCTCCTGGGCCGGATACTGTCTCCTTCCTGGCCCCCACGGATATTGTCCAACCCCCACAACATTAACGGCTTCTTTATCCCCCCACGCCCCCGACATCCAGACTGACTGCAGGCCCCGCCTTCCCCTCACTGATCACACACCGAGCGCCAGTGGAACTCACTTACCCACCCCACTGTTCACACGCAGAGTGGCAGCAGATTCTCCTCCCCCCGCACCGATCATAAACAGAGAGGCAGTGGACACCCCTTCCCCCTCACTGATCACACGCGGAGTGGCAGTGGACCCTCCATTTCCCCCCACCGATCACACTCAGAGCATCAGTGGACCCTCCTTCCCCCTCACTGATCACATGCAGACTGGCAATGGACCCCTCCTTCTCCCCACTGATCAGACACAGAGTGCAGTAAAGCCCCCCTTTCCTTCCCCGATTACATGCAGAGTAGCAGCGGACCCCCTCCCCGCTTCCCCACACCGATCACATGCAGAGTGCCAACGGATCCCTTGCCCCGTATCCCTGCCACCACCTACCCCCCTGCACTCCCTGCCCCCTGACCCCTCTCACCCTCCAATCGAAGTCAGAGAGACATCTGACCCGCACACTACCCCCCCCACCACACAGCCATCTGACCCACCTCCCCCCCCCTCACCAGAGAGCCAACTGACCTGTTCCCTCCCCCCCCACCAGTGAACCATCTGACCTGCCTCCCTCCCCCTCCCTCCACCACTGATCTGAGTCAGAGAGCCGTTGGAAGCTCGGAACGTACCTCCTGAGAAGCTGGAGCACCCAAATCGGACCTTTGTGGACCATGTCTGTTTCGTGCTGAATCTGGATGGGCAAACGGAGTGGTAAAGGAGCAAGTGCCTGTACGTTTGGGCGTGCAGACCATTAAGTTAATTTGAATCGTGCAAATACGTTTAAATTGACATTGCGCCCGATTTTGGCGTGGTTCTGACGGCGGCCATTTTCGGTCCTGGGTAAAGGGGGAACCGGCACAAAGGTGGGCACAGATCTCAATACTCACCTCATGCCCAGTTTTCATGCTTGAAAACGGGCACAACTTAATGGTTAAAATCGCGTCTTCCCAGTTATAGGTCTGCCCAGCACTTAGAATTAAAATAGTAAAATAGGGCCCTTTGTTTCTAATTGAAATAGTAAAATAGGGCCCTTTGTTTCGAACTGAAATAGTAAAATAGGGCCCTTTGTTTCGAATTGAAATAGTAAAATAGGGCCCTTTGTTTCGAATTGAAATAGTAAAATAGGGCCCTTTGTTTCGAACTGAAATAGTAAAATAGGGCCCTTTGTTTAGAACTGAAATAGTAAAATAGGGCCCTTTGTTTCCTATCCGCCAATCAGTTTCTATTCATCTCAATACGCTACCTCCTTTCCCTTTCAATTTTACACACTGGTTTCTTATGTGGGACCTTGACGAAAGCCTTC